>NW_012116566.1:1033943-1060898 GCF_000951035.1 Colobus angolensis palliatus
TGAGCCACCGCGCCCGGCCTCGCCCAGCTAATTTTTTTGTATTTTTTAGTAGAGATGAGGTTTCGCCATGTTGGCCAGGCTGGTCTCGAGCTCCTGACCTCAGGTGATCCACCCATCTCGGCCTCCCAGAGTGCTGGGATTACACACCTGAGCCACCATGCCCAGACAGTTAATCATTAATTTAGCCAATACATGTTCAAAAATCAAATGAACTTAAAATATGTGTAAAATTCCAGATTGAGGCTGGGTGTGGTGGCTCATGCCTATAATTCCAGCACAGTGGGAGGATGGCTTGAGCCCAGGAGTTCGAGATCAGCCTGGGCAAAACAATGAAACTGCACCTCTACCAAAAAAAAAAAAAAAAAATCAAAACCTGAGCTAGGCTTGGTGATGCATGCCTGGCTTGGTGATGCATGCCTGGCTGAGGCAGGAGGATCACTTCAGCCTGGGAGTTCACGGCTGCAGTGAGCCGTGATTGTGCTACTGCTCCAAACTGGGCAACAGAGTGAGACCCTGTACCAAAAAAAAAAAATCCAGATTTTAAGAGAAAAAGTTTTGTTGATTTGTTTTTATTTAAATCTTTATATTACTGAAGAATTCTGAGGGCAGAAAAAGTAAAAAGAATACGTTTTTAGTTCAAAATAGTTTTAAAATTGTAACGTAGTATTACAGAGTAATTAAGAACAAATACAAAACAATTCCTCTAACTTCACCATAAGTTTGAGTCTAGCATATGGTAAAGAATTCACAGGGCACCTAACTGCTAAACAGGATTTCTCTCTCCATTCTGAGACACCAGTCCCACAAAGGTGGGGGTGGGGCCAAAGCAGGGTGGGTGGCATGACGAGTCAACAACGTGCTGGCCCGCAGCAGGAGGGGACTGTGACCAAAACTCTTCCCTCACTCCAAACGGGAAGGCGGTGACAAAGGCTTTCTCACCACCCTCCGGTCCAGGCTTCTGCGGGGGTGGGGGGAGTACAAAGACCCCCTTCTGAGCTCTTGTAAAGAAGGGCAGGACGCGAGCCAGGTCCTGGGGGCTGACAAATCCTGATTCATGGCTCAAGTCACACTTAGCTCACACACAAAATGAGCGATTCAGCCACTCCAGGCTACAGGGAGGGGCTTCTTCAAATGTGCTGTAGGTCTGTTTCAAACAGACCACCACTGACAGGAGCTGCTGACTCAGCAGCACCCCTGTGACCACTCTTCTTGGCCAACTGTCCATGCCTTTATGTATCCTGGACTGAATCAAACATCATTTTATCCAGCTTAGGCGTGAGCCACAAAAAATGACCACTGGGAGTCAAATATCTTCACATGACTTTCACCCTCTATGTACTGAAATGATGAAACTGTGGTCAGTCAGTAGGTCAAGTCATCACACATCCCAGCTTGACAGACATAGTCTCAGTTTACCCCTACTGTTCTAGAATAATTCCTGGTAACACCCTCTTTCACTCTCAAAACCATCTCTGTTTAGACAATACATTATGTGGTCAGCCTATCAATAAGAAACGTGAAGATATCAAAGCATCAATGTTTGACAGCAACACCTGTCATCTTTCTAATACCCGGCAGGGACAGGGCTTTTTATCCATACCATAAGAGGGTTCTTAACATGTGGCCAGAGCACAAGATTAACAACCTACATCTCTCACACTGAATCTGTGCAAACATCTCTATGCCAGTAAATGTGAATATTACTCATTTTCTCCTCTTTTTTAATTGACAGCCTTCCTGTGTCGACAACCATTACCTACAAATGACCTCTCTTAAAAATCCTCGTGGTGTAGGACCACACGTACAACCCTGTTTCTGCCGCTTCTGTTTGGCAATTCCAAAGTAATAAAGGCCAAATGGAGTCTCTGCCCTAACAGAGTATTTTTAGGGAAGAATGGTTAAGAGAAGTGGCAAAATGAATTCCTCCATGAACAAGGAAAACCATGAGTACAAGAGTATTTGTTAAAAACAAACAAAAAAGCCAAACGCATGACAAACAGTATCTGTAATATTAAATTAAATGGTGAATAAATATAAAATAATCAAACAAAAAAGTAGACAATGTTGATAAAATACTGCAGTGCATTAGAAACAGAGCCAAGCCATGGTATGGTAAGGACTGATTTTGCTTTTCTGTTTAATCTGCAATAATGGGCCTGTGGCAATTCCAGAGAAAGTCTTGCATTTGCATGAAGATGCAAAGCGGCCTCTCCTTCCTGCAGTCCATCTACTCAGCCCTCAAGACAGGCAGAAGGGAAACTCCTAGGCACCCAAGCCCAGAGACTGATGAGAAGTGGGAGACCTCTGGGCAGGAGACAGGAGGAGTGGTTCTTCCTCTCCAAGGGGTCCTGGGCTCTGGGACCCAGCAAGGGACGGAAGCCAGTCAGTCCAGCAACATTCTCTCTCTACCCTGTTAGTTTTTTTTTTTTCTCTAATTTCCTATCTGGTCGTAAACCACAGGCAGCAGGCTTAAAAGTACAAGAATCCTGGGCTATACTCAGAGATACCCAGGTTCCAAAACAGGAGCTCCAGCAAGAATAGTACAAACCCAGTACGGTGTGTTTCAGAGCAGTCCGAGATACCAAGAATTATCATGAAATTCACACAAGTGCCAGAAGTGCGTGCCACTAAAAAGACCTCTATGTTTGAAAATTCCCATAAGAGGATTTTCATAACATCTGCTCATATCTCGGTGATTACCAAAAAAATTTTACAGTGCCCTTTAAACTTGTGAAATATAAGCCACTAAAAGCAAAACTTAAAAGTGGTGGCTTATAAGAGTTTTTTCATGTATGTAACATAAATAACAATCTGTTTTCAACACTCAAGTATATTCCAGAATAAAGCACCTGCCCTCCTGGGGCGCAACTGTATGCTCAACACTGTCAACCCATAAGGGCGCTGAAACCTCAGGGCAGAGTCCATGGAACCCAATTACAGTATGGAAAGCTGGACACACAGTGTTTGAAAACAGGTTATTTGTGCTTACCTAAGAATAGTCTTATAAAAACTAAATTTACTGGTCAAGTGTTTTCTAAAATGAATCTCTTATAATATTATCAATCCTGTAACATGTGCACAAAATATTTAATGGCCATAAAGATAAGACAAAACCACATTTTCAAGTGACTGTGATTTACACAAGAAAAATGAAATGTTTTGGCTCTTTCCGTTTACTTAATAGTAAGCAAAAAATGTTACTTTTGAAAAGTTCATGTTTCTAAATTTTAAAATCATCTTTAAAAGAATGAACTGAGGCTGGGCATGGTGGCTCTCGCCTCTAATCCCAGCACTTTGGGAGGCCAAGTGGGTGGGAGTTCAAGACCGGCCAGGGGCAACTTGGTGAAACTCCATCAAAACAAAAAATTACAAAAAATTAGTCAGGTGTGGTGGCACACAGCTGTAATCCCAGGTACTCAGGAGGCTGAGGTAGGAGGATTGCCTGAGCCCAGAAAGTCAAGGCTGCAGTGAGCAGTGATTGTGCCTCCAGCCTAGGCAACAGAGCAAAACCCTGTCTTTTTTTTTTTTTTTTTTTTGAGATGGAGTCTCGCTGTGTCACCCAGGCTGGGGTGCAGTGGCGCGATCTCTGCTCACTGTAAGCTCCGCCTCCCGGGTTCACGCCATTCTCCTGCCTCAGCCTCCCGAGTAGCTGGGACTATAGGCGCCTGCCACCACTCTCGCTAATTTTTTGTATTTTTAGTAGAGATGGGGTTTCACCGTGTTAGCCAGGATGATCTCGATCTCCTGACCTCGTGATCCGCCCACCTCAGCCTCCCAAAGTGCTGGGATTATAGGCATGAGCCACCGTGCCCAGCCTGACTCTGTCTTTAAAAAGAAAAAAAAGGAAAAAAAAAAGAATGAACTTTGGTTTTAACAGAGACAGGGTGAGTCTCACTTTGTTGCCCAGGATGGCCTTGAACTCCTCCTCGGCTCAAGTGATCTTCCCACCTCAGCTTTCCGTGCAGACTTCCCAAAGTGCTGGAATTGCCACCCTACCTGGCTTTTCTAAGGAATTAGCATAGAATGTATTTTTAAATAATAATTATGGTTGATATTTGGTATTCTCAAATGCATTAACCTCCAGATATTCTTCACAAATCAATATTGATGCAAAGGAAATACTTTTACTGTAACGTGACACTTTGTGAACTTTTTTTTCATAAGGTGTATCTCCCCAACCCAGCACATTAGCGGTCTAGGTATCCCATCTATTTTCATGACTCTCATAGATTTTGCGGAGCTCTCACTAAACGCATGTATAGTATTCTATGCTAGACATAGGCTACATTATTATACAGGGGAGTTTCCCAAATATTTGTGTAATTTTCAGTGTAAAAATATAAGCTCAGGTAGATGTAAGTAAGCTTTCTTCTGAGTCTCATCATTTCTAACCTAGAGAAACACAAGCTTGCAAAATATATGGTGCTTCCCCATCTGCGGTTATGTTCCGAGATCTAATTTTGTATCTAGACATATCTCTAACTTTCAATACTATAATAATCCAGAATCTTTAGCTCTAAAGAATGTATAATTTATGCAGCAAGCAGCAAACAAAAAAATGGAATCTAGTACTAGATATTAAAACATAAAAGGAAGTAGGAATTGTTGAAAGGGACAAAGAAGTTCTAAGTAAGGAGTGGAAAAAACTGGAAAGGAATTAGAACGCGCCTTTTAGAAAGCATTTGAATCCTGCACATGCATACCTATGTAACAAACCTGCCTATTCTGCACATGTATCCCAAAACTTAAAGTAAAAAAAAAATTTAAATCCTGACAGCCATAAAGAGAAAATTGTAATCTCAATTCCAACCAGCAATTTGGGAGGAGTGGTATATTTCTAACTAGTGGCAATCTGGTGAAACTTACGGAGCTCTTCTCAGAACACTGTTTTTAAGTGCAAAGACTTAAACAGAAAACCAATTACCTCTAAAAAAAAATAGTAATGATCAAAACATTTTAAAGTAATATGTGCATCTTTACCACACATTAAATGGAAAGATCTAGCAGTCATTCTAGTAACTACTATAGTTTTGAAGTGATGAGCAGGAACAATATTTTGAGAGATCTGTAATAATTAACGTCAATTAAAAATATCTGCAGTATCCACAGGTGAAAAGTCACAGATACTACTAGAACTACATTCACAATTGAAAGAAATGCTGCACTTTATTGGAGATCCATGAAAATAAAGATATAATTCATTTATTTCCTACCAAAATTCATAGGTCTTGACTGTGGATTAAAATCCCTGACTCTAGATACCATTATTTATTTGGCGTTCTGACCTCTACCTATAGAGGGAATGTCACAAAAAGCGATCAAAGAACATCATCTTAACTGGGGCCGTAAACTCGGTAGCAGAATCTTCTCTGGGGAAAGGGTTCAGGCCCGCAGCCTTGTGTGTGTTGTATATGTCCCTGATGACAGCTGACCAGATGGCCTGACCCGTAACATGACCATCGGAAATGTGAAACTTTTCAGGGCTGCTCATCGATCCTGTCTTCAACTAGGAAGGTGAGAGAAAGTTGACTGGGTAGACAGAGAAGCGGGCGGGCATAAAGCCGACCCCTAGGGAGAAACAGGAAACAGCAACAAACTTGGAGCAGCTTTGCTGGGGCTTGCCTGTTCCCACTCGCAGCAGTTCCTCTTGGGGTGAGGTGGGGTTATACCACCTTCCCTCGGGTTAGCTCAGAGGATTCTTCACTCTGAAAATAAATTTCCTTTTTTGCTCCAGCAACCAAAAGTGCCTTAACTAAGTCAGGCTCTGGAAGTGTAGGGCAAACTCTGCATGCTGCTGCTCAACGTGGGGACTGTTAACAACCACAGCCACAGAGGGTTACAGCCACACGGGTGGAAAGCAACTAGCGCCCATTTCTCCATAAATCAGCAGCTCTACCAGGTGGATCTTTCTAAACAGTACACAAAGAATCTATACTTTAGTGACCTGACACATCAGCAGACATATTTCTCTGTCTTACTTTCCTACCATAGCCTTGTGGAAGCAGACTCGCAGCCGCTGGTGCTCGCTGCTGGCCATTTGGACAGCATTACTGGGTATTTCAAGAGAACAGCCAAGACATACAGACAGCATGTGGCGCTACATTTATACTGACCACTACAGGAGAGTAACAGTCACAGAGGCAGACGCTTCTAATTTACATGTGGAAAACAAAGCAAACCTCTGTGCTCTTCTATCTGTGTTATTGCTTTTAATTAGCAATAAGCAAACACTGAAAACCGAAATGACAATATCAGCCTAAGTGGGTGAAGTCGGTCTCTTAATCTGTCCTAAGCGTAGAGCTCTTCGATTCTGTTCTTACTGAAATGAAGGGTGACCACAATCCTTATCTAATTATTCCTAATTGCCCGTAGCCTCCTAGGGGAAAACAAAAACAAAAATACAAACAAGCAAACAAACTAACAAAAAAAAAGTGGGGCTTATTGTATCTGTAAATGAAGACAAGGTGATTTTTAACAGCAGCTCACAGAACACTTAAGAACATACCTGGCCAGGCGCGGTGACTCACACCTGTAAGCCCAGCACTTTGGGAGGCTGAGGCGGGCAGATCACCTGAGGTCAGGAGTTGGAGACCAGCCTGACCAACATGGTGAAAGCCTGTCTCTACTAAAAATACAAAAAATTAGCCGGGCATGGTGGCGCATGCCTGTAGTCCCAGCTACTCGGGAGGCTGAGGCAGGAGAATCGCTTGAACCCGGGAGGTGGAGGTTGCAATCAGCCTAGATCTCGCCACTGCATTCCAGCCTGTCTCTGTCTCAAAAATATGAATGCCTCCCCCCCGAAAAAAAAAAAAAAGAACATACAATGTGAGTATGTGAGATGACTGTTCAGTGATTTATACTCCTGGATCTCCTAGGGGCTGAGGGGAGGGGAGGAAGAGGTCTTACCATCCCAACCGTAACAGTTCTCATAATTACTTATGCAAAGTGATCAACTTTGCCCCAAACAAGCATTTTTAAAAAATATTTTGCTGCTTGCAAAGGTTTAGAAGCCATCAGAGGGGCTGGTCAGGGGAACGCCCCATTCCTCCCAATACCCTAAATTGCGGGCTTAAGTGACTCTTCGCTCCACCGCTGATCTTTCACACCACTCAAAGGCCAGCTCTTCCAGAGTCCTCTGTGATCTCTCAGCAGGCTCAAGGATATGACACCTGCTTCAAGATAGCACCTATGTCATTCTGTATACTGTAATTTGCTGTATCCAGTTCCACCTCCAAAAAATATGTTCCGTAAAGGATGGGATTACTTATCCCTCAGCTTACCCCCATTCTACAACTCATCTGCTTAACTGACCAATGGTCTTGAAACAGCCTTCCACCTCAGTGATGCTATGAAGGCTCCACCTCTAATTCTGCACTTCACTGCCTTAGCCACAACACTCCGGTTTGATATCATCCCCCGTTATTGTGACCAAATGTGTTTCTGCCTGGTTAGAGTTGTGTTTTGGTTTAATCAACTGTTGTTAACCTGTTCCACTCCATTAAGCCAGTTCGTTAACAGAAGGGGCTTTATTCTGTGTGCCTAGTCAACACTCTGACTGCCACTTGAGAGTGACTGTCACTCAGAAGACAGGAGCCACTGCTTCTGGGATGAGTCTGCCTGTCACTACTCTCTGTGATACTGTTTAGTTATTTTGGAACTTTAGTCAATTTCAACCAAGATGCTAGATTTGTTCATGCATTTCTACTCCTAAGTCTGCTGCACTTTCTGCTTCTCACGGGCAAGTACTGCTTGGCCATTCAGTTACAGAGGTATTTTTAAGCCCAAAATCAGCCCTCAAGACAAACTAAAACAAAAATATGCACAATCTTTCTAAAACCTAACTGACACTGACTTCAAGCAAAAGTAACTCACAGCTTGGTAATGCTGCTGTGCTTATTAGCGTCCTAACGAATGTAAAAGAAAGAGAACAGATTGGCAAAAAGCTAACACTGAAGCGAAGGAAAGGGTATTCAGATGCTCAATGCACTACTTAACTTTTCTGCAGGTGTAATTATTTCAAAACATAAGTTAGAGGAACGGGATTATGACACCTTGCATACAAGGATATCTTTGCTCACTTTTGCAAAATGGAAAATAGAGCATGTATACATAATCTTCTGCAACTACAGAACTTGGCCGTATAAACACTCAGCAGTATTTCACAACCCAAACTGGCTGAAGGGCTACTCGAGGTCCACATACCTACTAACCACCGACAAGCCCCATTCCCCTCATCCCCCCGTCGCTTTCTTACTTTTTAATTTTATAACCAGGAAAGAAGCTTAAGACTGAATAATACCCAGCAACAGCAACTAAGTAGTCCTTAAACACAGTCCAGTTTCAGATACTCTATTACTTAATGGTTTACTAAAAAATTATTTCTGAAGCAACCTACCCACACCTCTGTGGGTGATACAAATCTGTACCTCCGCCAGTGATAAGACTACATAAGAATAGTTTTTGGCTATACTCTACCTTTGTCCTTCATTAGCCCAAATAATTTACAGCTATCTCATTTTGACCTCCGGCTCATCAGCTTATGGTCTACATTCAAATGTTACAAAGTTTAGTTCACCAGCATTACCTTACATGGTGCAATTTTAAAGTCTTTCAAACACTGAAAACCGTAGATTTACATTCCTACAGTTTTGGTCAAAAGCAGTGATTATTTACTGTGACCAAAGACCAACTTAGTCAACAGGTTTTTCTCATAATGGCATGATATTTTTGGCAAACTACTATAAAATATTTTGTTTCTTCTACAACAATGTAATAATTCACTGTGTGTACAATTCTTTGTGGTCATGCAAACTGAAGTGACAAACTAAATGATTTACTTATTTTCTTGGGCAAGTCAGGTTTGGTTGGATCTTCTGAACGTTCTTAGTATCTTCAATACTCTAGGACCGTAACAATTTCCAACTGTTCACCCAAAATATCTTCATGATATTTGATTTTAGGGCAAGGAACATAATTTAAGATTCGGAATGCTAAAACAGAGTCAAGTTTTCAGTAATTTTTCATTATTTATACACTTAATATTCCATCTTCATTTCATCTAACACTGAAATTGTATATTAAGTTAAAAACAAATAGGTACTTACATTTTTGTTCTACTATTTTCAATGTAAATAGTTAAAGTGATAAATATATTTCCCTATACGTAATACTAACTTTCAAGAGAATATATTACATCTCGAGCCAGGTGGAGAGGTTCACTCATGTAATCCCAGCACTTTGGGAAGCCACGGTGGGAGGATCACTGAGGTCAGGAGTTCCAGACCACCCTGACCAACATGGTGAAACCCCATCTCAACTAAAGTACAAAAATTAGCCAGGCATAGTGTAGCATGCCTGTAATACCAGCTACTCGGGAGGCTGGCACAGGAGAATCACCTGAACCCAGGAGGTGGACGTTGCAGTGAGCCAAGACTGCACCACTGTACTCCAGGGTAGGCGACAAAGCAAGGCTGTCTCCAAAAAAAAAAAAAGAGAGAGAGAGAAGCTTTACTTTTAGTGACTGTTTAGCACATAGCAGGTTCTCAGCAAATGTTCGATGCACAAATAAGAATCAAAGATTGTTTATTATAAAAGTTACACTGAAGGGTGAAGGATTCAAGCAACTAGCTAAGGATTACCAAAAGCAAATATACAAAAATTTTAAACAAAACCAAACTTTTCTAACTACAGTATATACAAACTACTACAATCTCTCCATTGAATTTTTTAATACGAAAGAAAAAAGCTAGATATTATCTATATTCTAAAACTCTCACAAAGAACTTTTTTGTTAGTCTCTTTTATATTTCTAGTAGGAAACTTAACAAAAAAGAAAAAAGGCTTTCCAAACATGTTATAACAGAAATCGCTGGTTTGGATAAAATACAGAAAATGCATCCCAGGATTACAGATGAGCTCCATAAGGCAACTCCTTCGGTGCCTGCCAAAAGCAGCCTGACTTCAGATCTTCTTTCACCTTTTCCATCTCCCTCTCCCCAACTTCACTGGCTTTCCATTAAATCACCTGGAACCCCACTTTTCTAAAAGACTGTCTCTTTTGCCTATGAAAACTAGCTACCACTTGTTTTTAGTACTAAAGCCTTTCTAAAATGCTCTAACTACCGCATCACTCTACAGATGGTCACAACACAACTGTATGTTTCAAGTACAATCAACTTACAGATATTATGAAGAATCCCAAAATGCCATTAAGTGCTTATCACTTTAACTTTCCAAAGGTAGATTTGAATCTATCAGTGGGTGATCCTTTTTTTTAAGAACTCACAGTGATTCTAACATGAGAAACCATAATTAAGAGGTTTAAAACAATTTTATAACCACCACTGCACAAAGTAAGGGTGAACAAGTTACACTTCATGTCACAGACATGTGTTTGATGAATAACAACTCAAGTGGTGCAGGTGAATAGAGCAAAGGACACCAAAGACTTGACAGTCACCCACAAGAGAAACCAACATCTAAGAATTTATGAAACTGGGCAAGTTATTTCCTGGGACTCGATGGTAGAGACAGAGCAGTAACCCAAATTTTCCATCTTTGAAATTTTTCATCTTTCAGTCACTATAAATAATACCTGTGTCAAAGGGGAGAGCGGCAGGCATAATCAGAAATGATCATCAGAAATGACACAGTCCTACAAAAGCAAAGGAAATACAGAGACACTTTCTTTAATATGACTCGCGTACTATTGAAGAAAACTGTATGAGGAAGAGCATGATGTAAAAATAAAAATGGGAAACCTTCCACCTAAAAAAGAGAAAAGTAACAAAAAAAAAAAAAGAAAGGCAATCTTACTGCCCATTAAGAAAGAATATAATGGATATAATGGAGTTGAACAAAAGTAGACCAGGATGTCTCAAATTTCCCTTTAATTCTGTCCAACACAAAGAACAAGAAACTTAAACCATGCATTCACCTCAAATAACCCAATTAAAAAGCAAAAATCAAACAGCAGTAGTCAAAAACCTAATCCCCTAAGTAGTGACTCCACGTGCAAAGTCCAGATTGCAGGTAGGACAGTGGGCAGGGCCTCCCTGTTTCATAGTTCTCTTCCCACCCCGTGGACAGAGACTATGGTCTGCCGCCAGGAGCGGAACGTCAGACAGACCTTGGGTTTCTCGGAGACACTTCCAAAGACACATTTGCACTTCAACACAGGTTTTTCCAGAAAGCAAGCTGAAACATGGACGGGTAATTAAAATGAGAAGATGGCCACACAGATGGACATATAGTAACATAAACTGAAATGTTTAAACCACAAATGATAGCATAACTCACAACCCATGGCACTCACAAGTCAAAGAAGCCAAATAAAGCCAGACCAACTGAATGCTAGCTAAAAAGGACAGAACTCAGAATCAGAAGAAACAGGAAGAAGACATGCACCACAAACACAGCACTAGAAAACAGCACCCAGAGCCATACAAGTCATTCTGCTGCAGAGAAACAATAAATTGGACATCAATCCTCCTGAAAATCAACTATAGTACAAGGAGAAACAAACCAATTTCTATCAGGCTGTGTGAGTCTCAATCTGTTGGCCAATAGTCAGATTCACTTGGGAATCTCCTATTTTAAAAATATGATGAGTAATGTACTTGTAGAGAGCCTACTTAGTTCACCTATGTGGAACCTCCCTATTTGGGGGATTTCAGGATAAACTTTTCTTCAAGTGAATGTCTTGCATGAGGCTGTGTCAACAGCACATAAAGCTCAGTCATGAATTAAACACATGGCATATCCAGTTCTCATGGATGATAAGGTTCATGAAATCAGTGACAACATTTCACTGATTTCAGGATGACACTTGAGTGCGAGGCTGTGAGTGTTTATACCTGCAAACACCGCCATTTTCCACAGCTATTCTGGTTTCTTTTCCAATTGTTCTAGAAACTTTTCCAAGGATCATGCCAGAAATTAGTAACATTCTTAAGGGTACTAATTTCAGACACATCTGAAGAACTACCTTGTAAACCCCATCTCAGCTTCTTCCATTCCTGATTTGCTATGGCTTAAATACCTCCTCAGTATCACACAATTATCAGATGATTCTGATATATAGATTAAAAAGCACAATCACCAATTAAAAAAAAAAACTCACAGATTTCAATCTCTACTAAGAAATGAATGTTCAGTACTTAGGTAAAGCAAGGGTACTTGCTCCACCGGTGGTGGGGGGCAGGGGCGTGAATGCTGCTAGTAACAGCTCTTCATGGTGCACCCACCCAGAACCAAGCTCCTCTTCAAGGGCACCAAGAGCTCCTTAGAGGCCCTCGCCCAGCCTCTGTCTGACTCACGCCTATCCCTGGGCCTTAGTTCATGTGGCCCACAAGCTTTCTCTTCATAATGTCTGGGGCAAGTCTCACTTCTTCCAAGGCAGGCCCCAGAAATTAGCATTTTCTAGTGCTAGTATTATCCCAAGCCCTAGTGACAGGTTTAAGGTTTAAACAATGGGTATCTTTTCCTAAAATACTTTTGCTTTAACAAGACTGTTTTTGGAATCCTACTTTATAGAAACAATCTGACCTATTTATGAAAAACTGGGTTGGCCTCATATTGACGTGTGTGATTTCAAACAGTCCTGCAGCCTGCTTTCAGATTCGTGTAAATAAAGTTTTGACGCTGGGGAGAAGTCCTAAAAATGGAAGTGAATTATGGAAACGGGGAGACAAGGCAAGACCTGAAACATTCTTAACCGGCTCATGAACAGACTCCTGTAAAAATATACCCAAGAGCTTAGCAAATCTTACCAATGCCATCTTCCCCCCAGAGTTACTGTTCCACAGCCTACTCATTAAGAAACAGAAATCAACTCATTAACACAGAATAGAAACACCAGAGGCAACTAGATCTTAAATCTCAAAGGAAAGCTGATAATGGATGTTTCTTCACCCTCCACTGACTGATCAAACCCAGTGATCGGTCAGAAAATATTACTTAGGGTCCACCGGGAGCCTGGTCAATCTAGAGACTGAGGAATTGCACAGAAGACATAAGCCCAAGAATGGGTGCTTGAGGACTATTTATTAACAGTGAACAGCAGTTAGATTGACAGCAGTCAAGTGAACACAGCCCAACAAACAGGGGCAGCTGCTTTTACTGAGACCTCCCTCCTCTACTGCTGCCTATGCCCATATTCCAGACACGCACACCACATCCATAAGAATCTACTGTCTCCCTTTCTCCTTTTTCCCCTCTCCCAAATTTCTACTGGAGCGGACATTACGCCATAAAATGGCCCAGCCTCTAGCCCAGGTTTGCTGGCTCAATAGTTACCACCTCACACCAGCCTCCTGAGACAAGACTGGGAAACCGGCCACTGGACTTGGGGATGTAGCAAGCGCTTGTTCTTGCTTTTGGCGAACATTCACTAAGCGCTGACTATGTGCTGAGCACTCAGGGCAGAGGGATGAACAGGCGTTAATCTCAACACGAACTGCAGCTCAGAAAAGAAAACGTCAAGAAGAAATCATGTGATGCCAGGGCAACTGGGCCAAATCTATTTTTAAGGAATAATATACCACAGTTTACAAAAAGGGATTAAATTACCCCCAAATTAAGAAGCATCACACTTATTTGCTAAGCCAAATTTATTAAATCATAAAATGCGAATTTTAAATTAGACAAAACAGTGCTTAAAGGGGATTGGGATCAAGCAGAAAGAGATTTAAGTGTCAAGAGACCCCACCAAGTGACAGGACACCTAAGAGACAGGAAGGGGACGTGCAGAAGAAGATAGGCTCAGACCCAGGGCCTTGGGGCAGAAAAAGGGGGTGCCTCCAAGGCACGGCTTACCCCCAGCTGAAGTCTGTAGTGAGGTGCTAATGCAGAATCCAACAGACTCTCCACTGGGAGCATCCCCCTAAACTCTCGCCCCAGAAATCAGACTCATCTCTGACTGCCTCCAGCACAGTTCAGCAATGGGCAATGGCCATAAGTGGCACCGTCACTCTTAAGTGGTCAAAGAAGAATGAGAGACAAGAGAAATGCAGGAGAAAGGAAGAAATGAGAAAAAGAGGAGTAAATCAGAATGATAAGGAGTCCACTTACAGAAGAAAGGCATTCATTCCCTCAGCAGGTCTGGGTGCAGTCCATGTGGGCCTAGCACCCACCTATCATCCCAGGTTGGTTGGCGTTCCTACCTCTGGAGGCTGGGAAACCCAGACCCACAAGGCTAAGAATGACACCACCAGTAGAGTTTACTGTGCAGGAGGGCACCTGGGGTCCAGGACCCTTTGTGAACAAGCGTACTTCTAGGCAGATGCAGCTCTGTCTGCAAAGGGCTGCATCCCTTCCCAAGGAAAGGTTGAGAATGACCTCAGGGTGAGTCACTCTCCTAAACAAAGGAAAGTCCCTTTGAAGGGTCCACAGAGACACGGAGCCTCAGAAGGAAAGACAGAGGGTCAACAGGAAGAATAAAATAAAAATACAGCTGCACTATTCACAACAGCAAAGGCAAGAAATCAACCCACGTGCCCACCAATGGTAGACTGGATAAAGAAAATGTGGTACGTATACACCATGGAATACTATGCATCGATAAAAAAGAATGAAATCATGTCTTCTGCAGGAACATGGATGGAGCTGGAGGCCACAATCTTAATTCACACACGAACAGAAAACCAAATACTGCATGTTCCCACTTATAAGTGGGAGATAACAGTAAGGATGCATGGACATAAATATGGGAACAGTAGACACTGTGGACTACCAGAGGGTACGGGCGTGGGTTTAAAAACTGCACATCAGGTACTATGCTCACTACCTGGGTGACAGGATCCATATTCCAAACCTTAGCATCAAACAATATTCTCACATAACAAATCTGCTCGTATATCCCCTGTATCTAAAATAAAAGTTGAAATAAAATAAAAATAAAAGTAGAGCTACTGGGAAGCTTAAAGGGGTAACACGTGTAGAGGAACAGCTTTGATCCATTTGATTTCCCTGAGAGTGCCCTTCCTTCCTTTGTCGAGAGACAGCAGCTCCACAGCCACTGTGCACCCAAGGACCACCTGGCAAGGGCCATCCGTTCCATGGCCTGTGCCTGTTCAGACCCAGGGCTCTCAGGGGCCTTACATGCCATTAGTGTTTGTAAAGTAACTAAAGAGGCAAAATGACAGCAACACTTCAGGGCATGGGGCCTCTATGAAAGAGCTGAATTGGACTTAGACATGCAGATACTCCAAGGATGAAATTCCTCTGGCAAGAGTAACTGACAAGGCAACACTACAAGGAAAAAAACAATCATAATGACACCAGTGGGTCAGCTGACAGGAACAAAATTTTGACCAAAGGTAAAAGTTTACATTTCCCTACTAATGAGAAATAAGATCATGGAAAACTACTTACTCTTTAAATCCAGTAGGTTAAAAGGCCATTGTTTAAATCTGCCTGAAGCAATCTCAGGAAAACAAGATCCTGAGCTTGGTACAACAGAGCCTTTCTGCCCTCAAGGAAAATCGGATTCCTGAACAATTACTGCCATCAGTCTCACCTCACTACCATGACATGTGGCTTCACAGAACCAAACAGCCTCTCCTGAAGCCATGCAACTCAATACCCAGGCAATCTGATTCCAATGTATTGAAGCTGGAGCTAGCCCATTCTGCTGCAGGACAGTTACCAGGAGGTTGAGCCAACCTTGTCTTGTAGTATCAACATGCTCATCAAGGAAATTATAGCTTATTTTCACACTATGTCCCTCCCTCCTGTAATGGCTCTAAGCCCTTCTGATAAGACTGTTTTTCAGATCCTTTCTGATATAATTACCTAGCACTTTTATAAAAAATTTTCTAGCACTGACTCGTGCCACTGCATTCCAGCCTGGGCAACAGAGAGAGACACCATCTCAAAAGAAAAGAAAAAAAAGAAAATACCCTTTAGTGGTTGATGACATATAAAAACACCTTGGAAGTGACTATGCTGCCTAAATCTACATGATCATATAATATGTGCAAGCAGAACTGCACTTGCAAAGGAATATTATATGATTATTACCAAGCCAGGAGATAAAAATTATCCCTGACCAGTGCTATCAAAATAATAAGACAGGCTTTTTATTCTATCTATCCAGGGAACTGAGGGGAAAAAGTAACAAATTATACTAGCAAAGTTAAGGAAGCCACTCTTAAAATGCTTTCACATATCACACTGTGTATGTGGCAAATACAATACCCATTGTAGATCTCACTCAATATGAACTCTGCCATTTTTATAGGTAAAAGAACAAAGTAAAAACTGGTATCTTCAATGTTCTCAAGTGTCAGTACAAAGAATATGGGCTAGGAGAGTGTTAAATTACAAGCCATCTGTTCTGATAATTTACGACATGATTTCCCTAATCTCCTTCAACACTACACAATATCTCTATGGCAACACAGTGACTTCAGATGAGAGTTTGAAGGGCCAGTTGTGCCTTCAGTATGTTCACAGAGCAGGAAGCTCCTCCATGAGCCAGGATCTTCTCCTTCACGGAGCACATCCTCATCATAAAGGGACTGCATTCATTTTCTCCACTCTCTCCAGAAATGTGAATGGAATGATTCTGCAAATGGCATTTACACCTTACTCCAAATTGGCCATGATTCCATAACTCACAACTAATACTGTGCCTTGGCATAACTCAATGGTTCCTAAACCTAGCTCTGCATCTACCAGTAGAGACCAGGCATGGTGGCTCACACCTGTAATCCCAGCACTTCGGGAGGCCAAGACAGGCAGATGGCTTCAGTCCAGGAGTTTGAGACCTGCCTGGCCTACATGGCAAGACCCCATCTCTACAAAAAACCAGCCAGGCATAGTGGTATGCATCTGCAGTCCCAGCTACTCAGGAGGCTGAGGTGGGTGGATCATCTGAGCCCAGAAGGTGAAGGCTGCAGTGAGCCATGATCATGCCACTGAACTCCAGCCTGGGTGACAGAGTGAGAGACCGTCTCAAAACAAATCACAAGTAGAGTTTTTTCAAAATACATATTCTAGGGGCTTAATCTAGAACCACTAAATCAGAATCTCTAGGGATTCTATATTTTTAAAGAAAACTTTCCAGGAAATTCTGATACAATCTGAGTTAAGGAACCACAGGCATAAATTACAACAAGCATCTACTGCACTTCTACCTGGGGCCTGCACTGGGCCGGCGCTGGGGTCAGAGGTCCCAGCAACTCAAACTCACAAGCGAAGGAACAATTACAACCCAAAGGAACCAGTCCAGAATCCAGTTCTCACAAGGTGCCGTCCCAACACCAATAGGCCTCAAGAGGCTAGGACAGGATGGTCAAGTGCAATTTTCCAAAGGAAAGAATGCTTGAGCTAAGTCAGGAAAGGAAGCCAGAAAGAGGAAGGAACAGCAAACACAAAGAGGTACAGGTACATAGAGCACAGAACACAGAGCTGGGTGTGCGATGGGGGCTGAACAGGCCAACAGGGGCAAGAAGTCCAAGTTTCCCAGGAGGTCCACGCAGCTACAAAGGACAGGTTGATCTACAACTAAGAAATGTGTGTTTGAGCCAGGTGCAGTGGCTCACACCTGTAATCCCAGCACTTTGGGAGGCCAAGGCAGGCAGATCACTGCAGGTCAGGAGTTCAGGACCAGCCTGGCCAACATGGTGAAACCCCATCTCTACAAAAATTAGCCAGGTGTAGTGGCACATGCCTGTAATC
The DNA here is from genome assembly GCF_000951035.1 of Colobus angolensis palliatus. NCBI lineage: Eukaryota > Metazoa > Chordata > Mammalia > Primates > Cercopithecidae > Colobus > Colobus angolensis. The sequence goes on from NW_012116566.1 coordinate 1,051,626, forward strand.
CCAGTTGCAAGGAGACTAAGGCAGGAGAATCACTTGAACCCAGGAGGCAGAAGGTACAGTGAGCCAAGATCACACCACTGCACTCCAGCCTGGGCAACAGAGTGAGACTCCATCTCAACAAAAATAATCAATGTGGCCAGGCGCAGTGGCTCACGCTTGTAATCCCAGCACTTTGGGAGGCCGAGATGGGCGGATCACGAGGTCAGGAGATCGAGACCATCCTGGCTGACACGGTGAAACCCCATCTCTACTAAAAATACAAAAAATTAGCAAGCATGGTGGCGGGCGCCTGTAGTCCCAGCTACTTGGGAGGCTGAGGCAGGAGAATGGCGTGAACCTGGGAGGCGGAGCTTGCAGTGAGCTGAGATCGCACCACTGCACTCCAGCCTGGGCGACAGAGCGGGACTCTGCCTCAAAAAATAAAAATAAAAAATAAAAAATAAAAAAAAATAATCAATGTGTGTTTGGGCCTCACATGTGGCCTTAGTTACAAAGTGCCATTCTAGACCATGCAAACAAAAAGAGGAGCTTCAGTGGGAGAAAGGGACAAGTAGGGAAGGAGATCTGAGAATTCTGCACTAGTCTTCACTAAATTCCTCACCTGTAACACAAGTAAAATAGGCTGTGTACCAGTAAATGTGTGATAAATGGGAGCTAATACATGATGTCTTTTTAAGAGCATCTCAAATTTCATTTTCACCTTGAGGGCAATTTCAATTAGGTAGACTTGAGCTAGTTGATCATCTTTTATCATTTTAATTTCTACATTATTCCCCAGCACATTTTTAAAAGAGGCCAAAAGAGAGAATCTGCCTAATCATCTCGCCTCTTTAGACTATAAACTCCCACTGGACAGAGTATTATTTCTGTCTTCTCCAGATGTATGGCACCTGGCATGTTGACATTGCTCAAGGGATAAACAGCTCATTCATTACACAGTGTCATGTATATTAAATAATGTCCACAAAGTCCTTTGAAGATGAAAACTACTTCAAGCACTAAGTAATTCTGAGCTAGGCATTTGAAACTGGGAAACAAAGATGACAGTCCAAACATCATGAAAAGGTCACCACCCAGCGGGAGGCATTGCACTAAGAGACTCTTGTTCCGACAGACTTCTGGTCCCTTTGCAGGCATTCTACACAGCAGACCAACCCCAACCTGCTCTATGCGTTCTTAATGTATATAATGGGGAGAGGGTTTCAAAACACTACAAAGCACAAAAGTCCTTAGAAGCTCCTTTCTTTCAGGGACTGTGCCCAAAATAAATTTCAAAGCCACACAAATTCTTCTTTCTGCGATGTCTCTTTTTTAATTGAGCTGGAATACTCTGTATGAAGTGTCAACTCAATTCTAAAACGGGCACAATGAAAATTATTGCAACAGAGCATATGCGATTTTATGCAAATTAATGCCGTTTCTGTTTTAGAGTCTAACAACATACTCTATGTCTCGGTCTGTACGCTGGTGAGCAGAGGTGACTCCAAAATTCAAGAATATAAAGCTTGGCCAGACGCGGTGGCTCATGCCTGTAATCCCAGCACTTTGGGAGGCCGAGGCGGGCAGATCACGAGGTCAAGAGATCGAGACCATCATGGCCAATGTGGTAAAACCCTGTCTCTACTAAAAATACAAAAATAAATGAGCTGGGCGTGGTGGCGCACGGCTGTAATCCCAGCTACTTGGGACCCTGAGGCAGGAGTATCGCTTGAATCCAGGAGGCAGAGATTGCAGTGAGCCAAGATCATGCCACTGCACTCCAGCCTGGCGACAGAGCAAGACTCCGTCTCAAAAAAAAAAAAAAGAAGAACATAAAGCTCACACTAGCAGAAAAACATTGACACTGACTTTTAATGTTAATATCATTTTCAGCAGAAGCATAGCAGAAAAGTTGCCTCTCCCTTCGACTTTCCCAGAATGTTTAAAAAACAACAAAAACTGGCCGGGCGCGGTGGCTCAAGCCTGTAATCCCAGCACTTTGGGAGGCCGAGACGGGCGGATCACGACGTCAGGAGATCGAGACCATCCTGGCTAACACGGTGAAACCCCGTCTCTACTAAAAATACAAAAAACTAGCCGGGCGAGGTGGCGGGTGCCTGTAGTCCCAGCTACTCCAGAGGCTGAGCCAGGAGAATGGCGTAAACCCGGGAGGCGGAGCTTGCAGTGAGCTGAGATCCGGCCACTGCACTCCAGCCCGGGCGACAGAGCAAGACTCCGTCTCAAAAAAAAATAAATAAATAAAAACTAAAGTATTATCAGTTTCCACTTTTTCAGTTATGCTCTTCACTATCTCAAAAGACACCACCAGGACTGAAACAATCTAGAGGGAAACAAAGTCTCTCTCTCTCTTTTTTGACTGCGACTTCCTGAAAAGTTAACCTAGGGTTTTCCACAAAATTTCCAAATATGCCATCAAATCACAACTGAAACCTGGTCAAATCTTATCCACAATCCCCTCCTTCAAATAGGGGTGATTTCATTTTTTGTAACACCAAAAGAAGGGGGAATGGGAGTCGGAAAAAATTGAGTCAAATTCCTCCATGTGAGATGCACGTCAGAGTAGCAGACGCCAGCACAGGCGGATTCCGCCTCCGGCAGAACCCACTGTGCACATGGTAACCTTGTCCCTATAGCCACCTGATCTGGGGCAAGTTAGAAAACCTCTCTGAGTTCCATTTCCTGAGGTATAATGTTATCACTGCCTACTTTGTAAGGGGTAAGAAAATTAAGTGGCTTTTTGTTCTTTATATTTATTTATTTATTTATTTAAGAAACAGGATGTCATCACTCTGCTGCCCAGGCTACAGTGCAGTAGCACAATCATGGCTCACTACAGCCTCAAACACCTGGGCTCAAGCAATCCTCCCACCTCAGCCTCTTGAACAGCTGAGACTACAGGCGCACGCCACCAAGCCCAGCGAATTTTTAAATTTTTGGTAGATACTGAATCTCACTATGTTGCCCAGACTGTTCTCAAACCGCTGGGCTCAAGAAATCCTCCCACCTTGGCTTCCCAAAGTGCTGGGATTACAGGAAGAAATCACCGTTTCCAGCCTCATCACTATCTAATTCCAAAACATCTCCATCGGCTCAAAAACTTTCCCCAGAACGTCTGACCTATTAGCAGTCATTCTCACTACCCCAGTCATGACTTTTTACTCCCAGATTTTTTTTTTTTTTTGAGACTGAGTCTCGCTGTCGCCAGGCTGTAGTGCAGTGGCGTGATCTCAGCTCACTGCACCCTCCACCTCCCGAGTTCAAGCGATTCTCCTGCCTCAGCCTCCCGAGTAGCTGGGACTACAGGCGCACACCACCACGCCCAGCTAATTTTTGTATCTTTAGTAGAGACAGGTTTCACCATGTTGGCCAGGATGGTCTCCATCTCTTGACCTCGTGATCCTCCTGCCTTGGGCTCCTAAAGTGCTGGGATTACAGGTGTGAGCCATAGCGCCTGGCCTACTCCCAGATTTTCTAATATCAAAAGCCTTTCTCCATTAAAATATTAATAAGCAAATTATGATTTTTTTCTTGCTAAAATGTGTAATCATAGGAAGTGTTGCTAGAAATACAGAGGCCAAATTTTCCAGAACACAATCTAACAAGCAGGAGGATGTTTATGGGCAGTACAGAACTTAATATATGAAACTGAGACTGCCTCCCCAAGTCAGGGACCTAATATCCATGTCATCATTTAATGTAGAAAAACAAAGAACAGGCCAGGTGCAGTGGCTCAGGTGTATAATCTCAGCCCTTTGGGAGACTGAGGTAGGTGGACTGCTTGAGTCCAGGAGTTCAAGACGAGCCTAAGCAACACGGCAGAACCCCATCTGTACAAAAAAAGATACAAAAATTAGCTGGGTGTGGTGGCACATGCTCCAAGTCCCAGCTACTTAGGAGGCTGAGACAGGAACTTGAGCCCAGAAGGTGGAGACTGCAGTGAGCCGAGACCATACCACGGCACTCCAGCCTGGGCAAGAACAAGACCCTGTCTCAAAGGAAAGAGAGAAAGGGAGAGACAGGGGGGAGAGAGAGAGACAGACAGGGAGAGAGAGGGAGACAGGGAGAGAGAGGGAGACAGAGAGAGAGAGGGAGACAGGGAGAGAGAGCAAGACGGCGGGGGGGGGGAGCGGGCAAGACAGAGAGAGAGAGAGGAGAGAGAGAGAGAGAGAGAGAGAGAGAAGAAAAACACAGAACAACAAATGAAATCATAAGATCTCACCCACCATTCCATGATTTCTGGGACTGAGCGCACATAAACTCAGTTCCCAGAAATCCCGCACTGAGGCTGAAACATAGCTGCCTTGAATTTACTGCAGGTGGTTTCTGGGAAGAAATATTTAGTCAATGAAGGGCAGTAAGCAACAGTCTTTCAAGTCATGACTCACAGCTTACTCCAACACATGAACTCAGCTTCTTCTCCTACTTGTAGAATGCAGTGGATCCCTGAGAAAGGTCCGCCTGACCCATCCTCTTCTACACACCCATTCTCACTGGCTCACCACTTTCCTTTTTATTTCTTCTCTTTGGCAATCTGTACGCTGAGATGAAGATGACAAACTGTTTTTCCCACAACAGGTGTCCTTTTTATAAACTGCACAAAATTCATCTCCCCTTCTTTTCTGGCAACTCCTGATTTTTCAATTTTGTGCTTCGACATCACCAGAAAGTAAGCTGTTGATGGAGTCTGGCAGCAGTTTTCTTAAACATGCCCCTGGGGAACTGCAGAGCATTACTTCATCTGTTTTGTTTGGATGACTAACTGACAAGGCACTGAGCTGAACAGAAGCTGACCACTAACTGCTGATTTGAACAGTTTAAACTTGGGGGTGGAGGTTCATTTATCACCGTGGTATGGGTTAGCATTCTGAAATTAGGTTCTGCATATTGAGGACTGAGTGAGTAAGTAAAGGTACAGAGGATAAAAGGAGCCAGGATTTTCACTGTCAGAGAAGGGAATTACAAATATGGAAGAGGAAAGACTAAAATGCACTCTGCGGTACTGTACTGGAATTGGAGACACTGAGTATAAACACATGGTTTTTATTACCGAGAGGACGTGTGCACGTGTAATAAACATCTATGTGTATGTGTACATACACACACAAACACGCATACACTTCTTAGCTCTGTCTACTGAGAGGCCCTAAAAGCATGACAACTCTGCAGCAGTGAACACGCTTAGTGCCTAGATCGTGTTTCTAAATACCATTCTCTACTAAAATGAACCATTTCTCCAAGGGCTCCTTGGAGAAATGGCTGATCCCAGCACTGGGGCAAGGAAAGCGCAAGGTGCACCTGGAATAGTTTATTGTGCCAGAAAGTAAGAAACTGCTCCAAAAAATGATGGAGACAGGTCACAAAAGGTAAAAGAGCCACGATGAAGGGGCTCCCATTAGCCAAATCTTAGGTAATTAGAGCATCCAACTAAATGACAGTAAAGGATTATAGCTCATCGCATAAAACAGGAATTCCTGAGGCCATACTTATATAAATAAATAAGTGGAAGAGAAAAAAAGCTCTTCCTTGCAGTACAAAGTCAACTAAATACAAAAAGGATTACAAAGTTAGGAAAAAAAGTCAACATTTCGCAACCATCATATTAACAACTGATTCAGGCGAAGATCATCAATGGATGCTACAACTAGCAAATGAAAGGAAGGAGAGGAACAGCCTTAAATTAACTCCCCACAAAATGCTAACCAATGACAAAGGGACAAATAAGGTGGAGAGACCTGCTAGTCATCACCTGAACCAAGTGAGCAACGTGCACATCAGCACAGTGGGACAGTGGGTATCACATGTTCCCAGACACGATGCTCCAAAAAGGATGCAGCCTTTCTGCCAAAAATGCACAGCCTGAATCTACTCATGAGAATCAGGCAACCCAAACTGGGGGGCAGTCTTTAAAATAACCACCCTGTAATTGTCAAAACTATCAGGGTAACAAGACAGACAGGCTGAGGAGATGCTTCGAATTCAAGGAAACGGAAGAGACACAACAAACTAAATGTAACATGGTCCTGAATGAGGTCCTGGACCATAATTTTTTTTAACTGCCAAAAAGGACAATCCTGAGACAATTGGTAAAAAGGTGTTAGTGATTTAGATCATGATATTGTATCAAAACTAATTTCCTGATTATGATCACTATGTAAGAGCATGTTCTCACTCTTAGAAAATACATACTGAACCATTTAGAGGTAAGGGACATCATCGTATTTGTAACCTACTCTCAAATGGTTCAGAAACAAGGTAATATGTAAATTATCTATATGCAGAAAAAGAGAGACAGAGGAAGACAAAGCAGAAGTGGTGAAATACTTACAACTGCGATCTGAGGCTGTTCTTGCTTCTTTGAGCATGACGAGCTCTGGTTTCTCAAAGTAAAGTTTACCCCCTCCGAAATAACTTTGGATGCAATCCACAATTAATACATGGACCAACTAAATGACCAAAAACTACACAGCAAAGGCCAGGCGCGGTGGCTCACGCCTGTAATCCCAGCACTTTGGGAGGCCGAGGCAGGCGGATCACAAGGTCAGGAGATCAAGACCAACCTGGCTAATACGGTGAAATCCCGTCTCTACAAAAAAGACAAAAAAATAAGCCAGGCATGGTGGCGGGCGCCTGTAGTCCCAGCTACTCGGGAGGCTGAGGCAGGAGAATGGCGTGAACCCGGGAGGCGGAGCTTGCAGTGAGCGAAGACTGCGCCACTGCACTCCAGCCTGGGCGACAGAGGGAGACTCTGTCTCAAAAAACCAAAAATAAAATAAACAGCAAAATCACAATTCAACCAAGTTAATTCGGACCTAAGCTTTGTATCACCTTTACTAGTTTAAAATAAAAGATATACTACAACAGCAGGTCAAAAGCAATCCAGGGTCTTAAAGGCCAATCCTTTTAATTCTAGAAATCTTCTCAAGGTAAGAATTACATAAAAATGTAAAAGCTTGAAAGTTTGAGAAACTCCTAGGGCAAACTAGGAGGAAGTGACTTGTAAATGTTTAGAGTGCAATCCACCTTCTGATTATACAATGTCTACCTTCAAGAGACCAGCATTTCAATCATCCTGACTGAAATATTAAAACTCCACAGTAAACGTGGAGTCACACGGAAAAACAGAGCATATTCCCAGTGTGGAAATGATGTTGGAAAACAACAGCTCAGAAGTTTTATGTGGGCATAAACCTGAGCGGGCATCCCATAAAATCATGCCATTGACTGTGAGGGGACCACATGAGGTGTGGCTGATGAGAACGCAACCCACACACAGAACGGCCTAGGACACGTGCCTAAGGCAGTGGGAAGGAAATGCCCCTGCTTCCCCTGACTAAATATCATCTACATGCACATTTTGATGAACAACAGCAAAAAAATGAGTGGCTGCAACGAAACAGCTATATATAGCAAAACCAGGAGTGACCACACCCATTGTATAAAACCGACCCCAAAAAAGCAGCTCAGTGGCGCCCCCCTGCCCCTCTCACTCCCTGGCCCTGTTCCTTTCCTAAGTTAGAAAGGAAGCCCTAGTAGTGTTCTAATGTGTCACACACAGCAAGGGCTGAGAAACCTCTCTCCCCGGCCAGCCTCTCCCCGCCCTTCCCGTACTCCCCACCCCCACGTTAACGGCCACGGAGATTTCCTATCCAGCGCTTGAGTCCAAGTCCAGACAGCCAAGAAAACAGAGGGCCAAGATTTCAATCAGGATTTCTCCCCAGACCGTGAGCAGGGGAAGCCTGTAAAACTCAACAGAGCCAACATGCCTGCATTGGAAAGCTGGGACTGCTAGGGTTATTTATGTAAAAGGTAACATCGGTTTTAATTAGGTGAGAAGAGGAAAGGCACAGAAACTAAATTACAGGGCCCAAACCAACATGAGAAAAATACTTGCTATAGCCTGGAATCTTTCACTCAACTTTTATTTGGTGTGAGACTTGTAAATTATAGCTTTGATCCTCAACACACGAGTATACACAAATTCAACTTTCAGGATTTTAAAATGAAAATCCAGGAGGCTGTGGGATGCTGTATAGAGTAGGGGTCACATCTACTCTCTCCCTCCATTAGAGAGGGAAGGGGCATGGAGGGGGCTTTGTAATCTGCCAGCCCTGGGCTTAAATTCCAACTCAAGCCCTCACAAACAGAGTCAAATGGGGCAGGCAGGTCACTTGCCCTACCAGAAGCAGACATCCTCATCCACAACCCAGGAACGGCATTCACCTGCTGAAGGCGGGGGAGCTGCATCTATACAAGGAAAAGTACATAAAACACTCTGCACAGTGCCTGGCAAAGTACAGGCCCTCAGGTGGTAAACCCAGTGGTGGCAGTACAGAGATAACAGTGAAGAGGAAGATTTTACCAGGGTTTCTTAGAGGACAGGATGGCACTTACAGCTTTGGGAGAAAAGGAAATAAACACAGTATCTTCAATCTCATCCTATGATATCGCAAGCAGGTTACTACTTTGCAGATGTGCTTATTTTACTTTCCTATGGAGCACAATTCCAAAGGTGCTATCTCATCCCCGGTGACAGGGGTCCTGGCCTCTCATGCTGCTCCCTGGCAGCTGCTGTTAAAGATTTAGAGGATAGCAAGAGTGTGGCAAGCATGGCCAGTGGCAGGCTGTTGCGAGGCTGCCATCCTACTTTCCAAAGGCTCCATGTCCACTCTGCAGGTTATCACCGAAAATCTATGTGATTTCACCTCAACCTTGCAAGGCTTTCAAAGCTTTCCAGCTCTTTGGTTCCGTGGACAGTTCCATCTCACAAACAGGCTGAACCTTATGAGAATTCAGCCTCCAGCAGAGCTGAAGCTGGACCTAATAAACAATGCCATGAGGTATGAGAGAAAGGCCTAACAATGAATCCTGCAAGTTCTGCAATTAAATACTGGAAAAGTAATATGTATACCGACCAACTAACAAAATTCTGGCACTAAATGACTCTACAGTGAAGCCCCTGCCATGAAGAGCGGCTCTCCTATGGGCAACCCATCAGGATGCGCTGATCTGAATTGGCACGTGAGTAAAAGGTACAGCCTGAAACCAACAAATTAGTGCCCGTTCTCCAGGTTCCTGGACCCAAGGCATATTAGGATAAGTGCAACAAAATGTAGATGGAGGTGAAGTGACTCTTAAAAAGCGTGAAATAGGCCGGGCGCGGTGGCTCAAGCCTGTAATCCCAGCACTTTGGGAGGCCGAGACGGGCGGATCACGACGTCAGGAGATCGAGACCATCCTGGCTAACACTGTGAAACCCCGTCTCTACTAAAAAAT
>NW_012116566.1:1061268-1068993 GCF_000951035.1 Colobus angolensis palliatus
ATGGTGAAATCCCATCTCTACTAAAAATACAAAAAAAATTAGCTGGGCATGGTGGCGGGCGCCTGTAATCCCAGCTACTCGGGAGGTTGAGGCAGAGAACTGCCTGAACCCAGGAGGCAGAGGTTGCAGTGAGCCAAGACTGCACCATTGCACTCCAGCCTGGGCAACAGAGGGAGACTCCATCTCAAAAAAAACACACCAAAAAAACTGTGAAATACATCCTGCCCCTGTGCAATCTGGGTTTGTTTTTTGTGTGTGTTTTGTTTTTTTTTTTTTTTTGAGCTAGGAATGCTCCCTTGCATGCCAGCTTTCATCACTCGGGTACTGAAAAGGGCAGTGAATGCTGGGAAGAATTTCTCATAATCATGAATTTAAATTTTTTAAAAAGCTACCTACAAATGAGAAATCTATTTGTTTACTATTAGACTAATGAGGGATTTTTTTCCAGTTATGTAGATGTCAAAATATTGGGCAATTTACACTTTAGAAATTTTATTGTGTAAAGCTAGTTAGGTGGAAATATTTGTAACACTCCAGTCAAAGCATTGTTTTTCAATATTTGTGTGGTAGCTTCAGGATAAAAAATAGAGGAATTGTAGTTTTTGGTCCTTATCACTTCAAATTTAAACTAATACAGTTATCCAAAAAACAACAGAATGTTTTCTGCTATTCCTGCAGGCCCTGGCGTATCTGTCATGCAGAACAAGGATGAACTAAAAAAGTAAACACAATGGCCGGGCGAGCGGTGGCTCATGCCTGTAACCCCTGCACTTTGGGAGACCGAGGTGGGCGGATCACAAGGTCAGGTGATGTAGACCATCCTGGCTAACATGGTGAAACCCCATCTCTACTAAAAATACAAAAAATCAGCCGGACGTGGTGGTAGGCGCCTGTAGTCACGGCTACTTGGGAGGCTGAGGCAGGAGAATGGCGTGAACCCGGGAGGTGGAGCTTGCAGTGAGCCGAATCGTGCCACTGCACTCCATCCTGGGCAACAGAGGGAGACTCCATCTCAAAAAAAAAAAAAAAAAAAAAAAAAAAAAAAAAAAAAAAAGTAAACACAAATAAGAAAATGCAAAACTTCCAGAATGCAAATGCCAAAGAGTGCCCTCTCACAGGTATCAGTGGCGTCCTTCAATGGCAGCAGCAATAAAGAATCATTGTGAACTTGAAAAAGTGGATGGGTCAATGTAAGAGGAAGTAGAGCAAAATGAATAAACAATGGAGATCAATTTATACACACACTGTTTTGACCAACATCTTAATGACTTCTCATATGCATCATTTTCAAACTACAATCTAAACATTTTGCCTGAGCATTCATGTCATTTATACATGTCCTTTCATATATACTAGGAAACACGAGTTCTTTGAAAACAGATTTCAAGTATTAGTCTCCAATATATTCATTCATTCTTGCACTGAAATCACCTATTCCACAGAATTCCAAAGTGGGGCATTTTATGACTTTCCAAGAGATATACATACATACACACACACACACACACACACACACACACACACAGTATGAAAAACCAGGCACCAACAAACCCCACCTAAAAACATTTTAGGATTATACGTTTAAATTTGAATTGTGTTTTTCTCAAGTTCACACATAGCTTTATTTTATGGTTATGAGTCTTAAAAGTAGGTGGGGCTAACACTTCACAAATTCATTTATTAATTGTCAATACTGTGAAATAGGTAGCTGTCAATTATATACAAGAATGCCTAAGAACAAAGGGCAAATGACCTCCTATAGATACTCATGTAGGAACAAAGCCCTCCAGATGAAGCTTCTTCTTTCACACCAGGAACTGTGAGGTGCTGAAGATCATCCTGCATGAGCCACTTGTCATCTTCAATCCGGACAGCAGCACAAATCACAGGAGTGGGAAATTTAGAAGCAGCAAAAATGGTAACTGTCCATAGCTAAAGATTATTGTCTTTTAAGTCAGCAAATTTGACGTATACACCAGATGGATTTCCAAGTTCACACGTATTACAGAATCCCAGGAACGAATCTTTATTTCCCCCTATCTATCTTTAACGTTACCCTAGACTACCCCTGGCACTTATAAGAAGCTAGGTCCTACATAGCAAAGTATGAAAGTAAGTATTACTATCTTTGAAATCAATATAAAATCTTTCCAAGTTAACTCAATTTTGTTCAAGTTTACTTAGAGAATAATTACTTATATGAGCTTTGGCTTTTGTTGGTATCATTGGTTCTATCTGCATTTCCTCGAATACGAGTGAGGCTGAATATGTATTTTTTGGCCATTCATACTTCTCTGAATTGTTTGCCTATTTTCTTTCTAGACTGTCTTGTCTTACTTGATTTGAGGGAGCCCTTTATTAACTACATATACATAATCCTTTGATTTAATAGATTTTCTCCCAGTTTATTATTAGTCTTTTTTTAATGTCACATTTTAAAATAACATGCAGTTCAAAACTGTGTGTGTGTGTGTGTATGTAAAGGTCTGTGAATTTTGACATATGCAGCCGCCACAACCAGAATACAAATCAGTTCCCCATCCTTCACCTGCCTCCTGCCTCCTTGCAGCCATACTCCTCCACCCCCCCAACTCCTGGCAATCAATGACCATCTGCTTCTGTTACTACGGTTCTATCTTTTTGCCAATGTCATATAAACAAACTCATACAGCATGCAGCATTTTGACACTGTCTTCTTTCACTCAACATTAATGGAATGGCGGTACTATAGTTTCTGATCTAGCCACACCTACACAGTTTCAATGCTAACAACAACAGACAGACAGCAATGGGACCCTTGGCGTTCCCCGCAGCGAGGCAGTAATGGAGCAGCACTAACTCTCCCTCCTTTCAGGAAAGGGGGTCCACAGAGTGGCAAGGACAAATCTGCTGCCGCTCACTGAAACCCCTCCCCAAGAGAAACCTCCTGCAATCCATCCCTGTCCGCAGCAGGGCTACAGACTGTAAGAAAACAAGCCTGATCAACTCACATGGGCGCCGCAAAGCCAAAGTACCCTAGACCTGGAATCCAGTCTTTGGGTTCACTAAGTTTTCATGAAAGCTTTCTCTGTCAGTGTAACTGCTAAAACGCACTCATTTATGACAAAGCCCAAATAGGAAGATGCCTCCAAAACACCAGCTCTAGACTACTTTGCAATCCTCCTCCACCAGACAAGAGTAGACATGTGGCTAATTAAAGAGTCAGTAATCTAAAACTCAAGTATGTTCATCACCAAAATGAGGTTTTACATTTCCATAGCCCCTCTGCCATCAAATGGCACAGGGAGAAATCTCAGAGGTCAATGCCCTCCGCCCCCCGGCTTGTAGCCTCACTCTGGCTTGCTCTCTCTCTCCCCACATACAACCTTTCCTGGGGGGAGGTGGTTAGTAATTTGGGTTTCAAGGGGCTTCCTTATGTGGAGAGGGGACAGAAAAGAGGAAATTAAGGTAACAACACAACTATTCAGTAAGCAAATAAGTGTTTCCATGAATGAATGAGAAGTGAAAATGAGTGTTTATGCACTTGTTAACCATTAAACGTGAGAGCAAGATTCCCCATAAGCAAGACTGTCTGCACAAAAGGCTCAGTAACATCAAAAAGCTGGGAGTCCCCACTGGAGAGTCTAGCCAGGTATCTCCCTTTGAGATTTACAAACTGACAGGGAGCTGGGCACCTTGGCAGTGAGAGCAAAGTCCTGTTCTGTGGGCACAGGGGAGGGGGCCAGGGGTCCAGCAGGAAGCCCGCAGCACACGCAGGGCCCCGCAGGCCTCTGCCCACTCCTCTGTGCTCCCTTCCCCTCGGTTCAGAGGCACAGCAATAGGAATTCCCAGAACAGCTCCCGCTGAGTAACAGCAGCCAGAATTCCTAAGTGCAAGGGTCACTGGGAAGTCTCCCTGTTCATTCCCTCTCCCAGTGGCCCACTGAACAGCACATAAGCAGAACTAGAAAAGGATGAAGACAATCCTGTGGCTGCACATCTAACCCGCTTACCCCTTGCTCCAGCTGAAGACCCAGCCTGGTCCCTGCAGCCCATCAATTAAAATGAGGCTGAGAAGATTCAAAACACTGCATCTCCATCCACCAGGCCAACCACACCATCACCCTTGTCAGTTTGACCAAGTCGACTCAGCTGAGTACTTGGAAGAAATGGGAGGACAAGGTCAGAGCACCCACTTTCCACCAGAATACACTGGGATTCTCCCGGAAATCCAAGTTTTCACTATCCAGGTTGCTGATACTATTTCTTGTCAGTTTTTTAAAATTTTGTCAAGACAATGCACTTCAGGAAATAAAAGCCAATTCATTATAGAATTGAGGAGGAATGGGGGGTGGGGTGTTATCACTGCTTTTTGTAGTAAAACACAGCTCATCCCTATCAACATCAGTGAGTTTACCAGGCAGTAAATGTGGCTATTGATTAAGAATTAGACTTTTCTCTGAAATTCTGCCAAGGATATGAGATACAATTTTATTTTCTCGATAGTCAAGTAAATAAACTTAAAGTAAATATTGAATACAGCTGACTTAGATTATGACAGCTTCAAACACATCTTTCACTCACAGTTCAGAACAAATCTCGAATTTATCACAACATTTAAAAGGTCAAAAAAGACCACTGAAATTACCTATTTTCAGCATACATTTAGGAAATATATTTAAACCACATGCTTCGTTTTGAACACCACCACCGACTTCATTTAAATCTTGGTTAATCATTTAAATGGTGGAAATGGCTTCTTTAAATTTTCATTTGAATCTTAAATAGTTAAATTGCGAAGGGAAAAAATACAATACCCCACATCAATATGACCGTTTACAAGGTCTCAATGAAAACTACTTTCAATGATGACTTTACTGCACTTCTTTGATTTCTCGAAAGTCACTTATAGGCATTTTAGAAATCTCCTTGCTTTCCTCTAAAACTGACTGTGCCACCTAAAAAGGAGAAACTAACATTCACTATCAAATTACATTTTCTTCAGTTTCCGTTTTCAAAATATTGAGGGCAACAAGGACCCACTTTGTAATACAATCACTATCGGTGCTCACAACCACCAAAGCTGCCAGGCTTCTGAATACCAACAGAAGTAGCACAGCCTGCCCCGGGCCAACTACCTCAGCGGTGTTAAAGGCATAAATATGAAGAAAAGCTTCCCTCCATACTCCTTGAGGAAACCATCATATCAAAACATATACGGGTATGTGTGCTTCTCCCTCACTAACAGACTTGATTTTCTTCACATGTTCCCTGGAAGGAGCGGGGCTGCAGGAGTCCAGAATAAGATTTAATAATGAAAGAAACCAAGTACGACAGGACGTGATGCTTCAGAATAACCACAAACCTTTATTCTCCAGATATTCATCTAACGCCAACCTAAAGAGTGCCAGGCAGGTTAAAAATAATGCATTTATGTAAGCACCCCCACCACACACACACTCTCTCGCAAGGTTAAATAGGGAGCTCTGAAAGAATGATTTATTGCCACGAGAACAGAGCCCCAAAATAGATTGGCAATAAAAATGATTGGTCCCAGTGGGGTTGAGAACTAATGTAAGCAACATCCTGGCTATGAGAGGCGACCAGGAAACAGCACCAGGGACCAGGGCCCTGACTCTGTCTCTGCCCAAGTTCCAGTCTGGGGGGCAAGTCATGAAACCTCCCTAAGGCTGAGTCCTCATCTGTAAAAATAAAATTAAAACAAGACTAGCTCATTTTTGTGGTTTTTTTTTTTTTTTTTTTTTGCTTTTGCATTGAAATTGGTTTTACTGTGCTGAGCTCTGTGCAAAGGAGAAAAGAGAAGTTCAAAATTCACTAACACCTGCAGAAAATCTCTTACTGCTCTTTAACACACAAGCACCAGGACCTAACTCACATTATTACAACTCAATCCACTTGAACACTAATTGGCCTGCCTGCTTCATGCCAGGTCTATAAATAGGTGATCAGGATGGTCAAAATGAATAGGGAGTGCCAAGGTCCCGAGCAGAGAACGGAATGACAGCATAAGAAATGAGACCTTGAGTGAGGTGAACCTGGGTGGATGCTCAGCAGAGGAGAAGAGCACCAGGGCTCTGGAGCCCTGAACTACCCAAAGAAAAGCGGAGAACAAGGATTAGGCACTGAGGGCTCAGAGAAAGCCAGAGTCCACAGGCAAAGGGGAACAGCCCCAAGGTCATCTCCTGGACCCCTCTCCAGGGCAGCAGTCCTGTTCCCTGAGCCCAGCTCCAAACCCTGCCAGGTGACAGCACCTCTATGTGAGCATTTCCAGTAATAGAGAAATCACAGGACTATTCACTCTATTTCTGAACTTCCCTTAATTGTTTAAAAGTTCTATTAAAGTCTTCTCTTTCTTCATCCAACCACTGGTATTAGTTTTCAATCTGTGGCTACAAAGACAAAGTCGAATGCGGGCAACAAGAAGGAATTTTAAAAAAGAAAGAAAATCAGGCAGCCACGCAAACAGTTTCAGGGCTGAGAAAGGAAAGGCAACCAATGGAAAGCCTTTGTCTAAGTCAGGTTGGCACTTTCAGTACCAGGCTCAAAAACACACCCTGATCTGTCCTCCCCAATCAATGAGAACCTATTTTCCCATATTTCTGCGTCTTAGAAAAGAAACCCAGATTTCTGATGGATTTGACTGCATTCTCCTCAGCTTCCTGACCGTTCAAACCCCACTCCCACACCCACTCATCCAACAGAATGGCCCCTCTCTGACCCCTGCTAGACATCGTTGGCCTAGATGCTAGAGCCAAGATCTAGGTCAGGGACTCAGAGCTGCCCAAAGGAGATTTCACCTTTCAAACGACGTTTCAGGCTATCCCCGGAATGGGACGCTGCATCTGCCCTGGCTCCTGGTTCTAAGTGAAACAACTAAAAGTTAAGTTTGTCATTTCGGAGGACGGAAGAAAGGAACAAGCCAGTGAGCAACATTACCTGGTTCTGACCCAAACGGAACATGAACAGGAGCCCCAGCGGCGGGGTCAGCACAGGCCTAAGCAAAGCCAAGAGCAGACGACAACTCCTGGAGAGAACCACGCCGACAGGCAGCAAGTCTTCCGTGTCTTTTAGGGAGGGCTCTTAGCAGCAGCAGAAGTGATTTTTCTACTATGCATAATAGAGATGTAAAAAAGCCTGGTCTCACAAGCACCAAAAAATCCATCTCCAACGCAGAAGAGCCTTTCTAACAGCTGTAGAGGAGCTGAATTCTGCACAGAATCTATTATTCTGTGACAGGTGGTAGAGAGAAAAAGAAGCCAGGCTAGACTTTAGCTTCAGGGCATGAATGGAATACGTCCCAGTTCTGCTATTAAAAGGTAAGACGGGGCTGCTCTACCTGGCCAGTCGCACCGAAAAAAAAGGGGGGGGGGGGAGGGTGGCTTTCTTTAGAAGGAGCTCGTGTTTTCCTAACCTTTGCTTTCTGCAGGGACCTCACAAGGAGAGTGAGCACTGGGAGTAGATTAACCCCAAGCTAACACTGGACAGTCGGCTGTGTCACTCCTAGCCACAACCAATCTGCTAAAATGAATCAAAAATAACCCCGCCTAGCAAAGATCAAGACAACCAAGGGAAAACAGTACTAAACCGGGTATCTATCAGCACTGCTAACTTCTCACTCATACCATCGCCCTCCCGCTGCAATTGCTCCTTGTGACCCGGATTGTGGAACTGATCTCACCGAATCTAGGGAGGTGATTTTCAAAGAGGCCACGGAAAAGCGTGAGCC
>NW_012116566.1:1069276-1069982 GCF_000951035.1 Colobus angolensis palliatus
CCCTGTCACGCCCCCTGCGCAGCAAACCCGGCGCCCCTCCCACGGACCGGTCGCCACCCGCGCCTCTCCCGAGGCCACCTCCTCCACGCCGGGGTGGACTCGGAGCCACCTGGCACTGCCTCCACCTCCACGCCACCCACGCAGTGCCCCGCGAGCCCCAGTCCCACACCGCCCCCCCGGGGCCACGTTCCCAGCTGACCCTCCCGGGTCGTCCCCGGAGACAATGGCTCACCGCGCCTCCCGGCCCTCCGAGCTTCAGCTCGGCCACCGTCCCCATTCCCTGGGCAGTGAATGCCGTGACTGCCCCGTTTCACAGAAGTGTAGACCGAGGCTGGGGAGATGACAGGCTAGCAGGCCAAGCAAAGAAACCCGGCTGCGGCTGCTAAAGGGATCGAGGAGGGTCCAGGTACAAATCAGGCACAAACAGGCACAGATCAGAGACCAATTTCCCGTCCCGGACCGGCCCCGGCTCAGTCCGCTCGGTCTCCGGGGTAAGAGCCTCCGCCCACGCCATCTCCGCCGCCGCCTCCTCGGTCCTCCAGCGAAAGAGACAAAGAGCCGGCGCCCCAGCCCGCGAAGCCGCGGCTGCCGGGAGCGGGAGACCGGGGGATTCTGCCCTGGAACGAAGGGCTGGTGCAGGGAAGGCGAAGTGGTGGCGTTCGGGCCAAGCTGCCGCGCGCCGGGCTGCGCGGGCAGCGGGACACGC
>NW_012116566.1:1070597-1090369 GCF_000951035.1 Colobus angolensis palliatus
AGCTCCGGGATCACGGGCGCCGGCGACTGCCGCGAGCCTCCATCTTGATTTCAATGGGGAAGGAAGGAGGGGGAGGGGGAAATCACGGCCGAGGGAACCCGGGTGAAAGGAAAAGGGAGAGCAGGGAACGGAGAGGAAGGAAAAAAAAAGAGGGGCTTCGGGAATTTCCGGCGAACCTCGTCAGGGGCCGAGCGTGGGCTCGGCGGTGGGCGGAGCCTGGGGGAGGGGCGGGGCGGGAGGGGCGGTGCCGTGTCGGGCTGCCGGGAGCCTGCAGGGCCGGTAGGAGAGCTGCGGGAACGTTGGGTTTGGTTCGGTCTCCCTCACCCAGGCAGCTGCAAGCCTTGAAAGGAGCAGGAAAGCTCTGACGAGCCCTAGCGGACCTTCCCAGGCCCGGCATTGCGCCCCGACTGGGGCCCTGGCTCCTGCACCGGAGCGCTGTCCCCTGAGCGCCGAGGCGTTTTGTCGTCTAGCCCGCAGGGCGGGGTGACGCGGGCCGGGGCGGGTGCCTCCCTCTTGGACGCAGCGCCGGCCCTGGCTCTGGGAGGGGGCTTCTTAATAGTTGTTGAGTGAACAGAGAGGTCCTGAAAACAGGTTATCTACTCTAGTCCTGGAGTCCACGATACTCCTACGGGTACACAGCTCTACTGTAAGATGGGATTCCTCTCGGTGTATCCCCATCTCCCAGGGGACTTTAGGCTGCTGAACCTCGGGTTCACGGCTCCTCAGTCCTTACTCCGCCAGAATGAATGGGGAAGATGACGAGGTCTGGGGAGGCCAAAAAATATATTCCTTTGCAGAAGATCCGTGTCAAATCAGCGCTGGACGAATATTCTAGTTCAAAACGCCTATGCCCCGGCTACAAGGAGAGTGAAAGGATCCAGTGCCGGGGGAAACAGACGGAAGTAAGAGATATGAAAAGCAACTGGGGGGTGAAACCACCACACGAGTATACTGGAAATAGACAAATGTAAATGGTGGATGGTGGCCATCAAATCTTCACCGTTGGAGTGGGAGGTTACAGCCAGGAAGAGGTAGAATCCTTGTGGAATTAGAATACAGAATTAGAGTTGGAGACATAGGTATGGACTCATGTTTGGGGTCTATATCTATATTATGTTTTCATGTATATATCATGGGTCTGTACAGAGATTTGTAGATACAGGGTAGTACACATACTTGTATCTCCTTCCTTTGTCAGCTGAGTGGGCCTAGACACAACACTGTAGCAACGAATACACCTAAGCGCTCTGATCTTGCTTCTAATACCGTTCTCCAATAAAAGGAACCAGAGCTCCTTGAGGAAATGGCTGATTCTAGGACTGGAACAGGAAATATTCAAGGTGTGCCTGGAGCACCTTGTGCCAAAAGGTAAGGAATTTGCTCCCCCCATGAAAAGAAAAATTTTTAATCAACATCAGCAGTGGTGGGGGTACCTCAAAGGGACACAGGAACTAATTGAAAGCGCTCCCAGTGGCCAAAGCTGAAACGATTTAGCAAGAAAATAAAGCAGAATGTGATTATAACCAAAAGTATAAAATAAACTATCCATGAGTCCATAGTGATGAAAATAAATGATTAAGCAAATAAGTGGGATTAAGTAATATATAATATAGTATTTTAAAAAGTAAATCAATTGGATTAACTAAATACATTGGGAACAATTCTAAATAATTTATGTAGATACTGTGCCCTCCATGAAATGGACTAGAACTCCTCTCTCCTAAACTGTGGACTGCACATAGCAACTTCCTCCCAAAGAATACAAAAGGGAAAGGAGGGGGAAAAGAGTAAGTTTACAGTGGAGAAATGTGACAGACACTACCTCAGCCAGGTAATCAAGGTGAACCGCAGAAGCAGGAAGGCATGTTGATGCTGTGTACCCTTGATATGATGTGATGAGACCAGCATTTTACCTCTGTGGTCTTCCTCTCAAAAACCCATAACTCCAATCCAATCATGTGAACAGCAGTAGATGAATCCTAGCTGAGGGACATTCTAGAAACAACCAGGCCAGTACTCCCCCAAACTGCCCAGGTCATCAAAAATAAGGAAAGGCTGGAAAACTGTCACAACCAAGAGGAGCCTGAGGAGACAAGATGACTAAATGCAATATAGTGTTCTTGATGGAATCCTGGAACCACAAAAGAACATTAGGTAAAAACTAAGAAAATCTGAAAAACATGTGGACTTTAGTCAATAGTAATAAACCAACATTGCTTCTTAAATTGTGAGAAATGTACCATATGAATAAAAGATGCTAATAATAAAAGAAACTTGGTGTGGGGTATATGGGAACTCTGTATTTCTGCAAATGTCAGTCTATCCTAAAATAAAAGTTTATTTTAAAAGTTATTAAAGAATTGCATGGGCAGTGTATCCAAAAAAATAATGCAGTGGGTCCAAATTTCACAGGCCATCAGCTCACACCTACTGACAACATTCCTTTGATTTTCCCCTCAGTTAATTTCTGTCTCCAACTCCCATTGGCCCTATGGCAGAAAGCTTAGCTTTAGTTTAGGGAAAACTCAATCTCTTGGGGTTTTCTTTGTCAATTAGATGTTCCTCCTTCCCCCTATCTTCTCCCCAAGATTGTAGCCAAGCTCCCAGAGGCTTTCGCTCCAGGTGGCAACAGAGAGGTATCTGGTCCTTGATCATCGTGGATTTATGCTGGCATTGGTGTATAGATGTGTCCCTCCACCCTGGCATCCTGCCTGGATTGCAGGAATTGCTCCGGCCTTGCCTTCTGCTATTACTTCTTTCCCAACCATCTGAACTCTGGAGGTTGGCTGGCAGTCAGTGCCACTCCTGAGCTATTCCCAGCCACCCAGGGAAATAATCAGCTGCTCACTGGAGTGCTCAGACCTCCCCACAACCACCAGCAAGGCTCCCTCCTCAACCAGTCTCAGAAAACAAGACTAGGACCGGGCATGGTGGCTCATGCCTGTAATCCCAGCACTTTGGGAGGCCGAGGCGGGTGGATCACGAGGTCAGGAGATGGAGTCCTCCTGGCCAACATCATGTCTCTACTAAAAATACAAAAATTAGCTGGGCGTAGTGGTGCGTGCCTGTGATCCCAGCTACTCAGGAGGCTGAGGCAGGAGAATCACTTGAACTTGGGAGGCAGAGGTTGCAGTGAGCCTAGATCGCGCCACTGCACTCCAGCCTGGTGATAGAGTGAGACTCCTTCTCAAAAAAAGAAAAAGAAAAGAAAAGAAAAGAAAACAAGACTGAGATCTCTGCTCTCCAATCCCTCAAGCCTGTCTGGGTACAAGCTCTTTTCTCAGAGGCTCATCAGGGTTTGACACTATCCATCTCCTTTCCCCCAAATTGAAGAATATTTATGTCGTCTCTAGAAAGAAAATCTCACTCCAGTTTTGTCATGCTTTCTTCCAAATCTGTTGGGTTTTTTTGACGTAAACTTTGTGTTCCAGAGGAAACTCAGCTCCTAATATCCAACGTTCTCCCCCCAATTATTCCTTCTGCCATGGATTCCAAAGTGTCTCTTAAAATTCAGAAGCCAAGTGCCAACTTATTTTTTACTCTTTGCATCCCTCCCATAATAACCCTGCTATGTGGATAGTGAATACAGAGCTCCTCTCTGCTGCCAAAATGGTGGAGAAAGGTCAAGAATTTGAAAAAGTCAAAACTGCTTAGGACAGAGAGACAGACTGGATGAAATGCAGCTACAGAAAGATTGGCAGTATCTTAGTGTTGGTGCCTGAGAAGTGACAACTGGAAAAGGCTGAGTCTTGGAGGATTCTTGGGTGGAGGCAAGTTCTGGGGATGGGAGTTGGCCTGAAAGGGAATGTGGCTGAGTGGTAATGACTGCCAAGGGTATTGGGAATCACCGTGTCTGGGGAATGGTGTGGATTTGGGCAAAATGAGCTCTCTAGGGTTGGGACTCAGATATTGACCAATTCTGTCTTAGGGAGAGTCAGTTCCAAGAACACCATATAGAAGATTTGTGTCTGAGTGTGGGACTTGCTTGCAGGCTCACCCAGATTACAGTAAGAGAAAGAGGCCGCATACAGGTTTTTCCCTTTTGCTCTCTGAGCATGTGGAGGGGAGATCTAAACAGGGTTTTGTGACAGCTGCTGTTGATCCTGCACAACCTTCAAAATTCAGCTCAAATTTCATCGCTTCTCCTGAACCTCTGAAACCCTATTCACAGGCATGGGGCCTCGAGAATTGTCAGCTTGTCATCAGGGTAGATTGGTAAAGAGTCTTTTGGGCTCTTCCCACCAGTGGTTTTTCCAGTCATTGGAATGGCTCTGAATATACAAATCAAGCAGGAGGACTGGGTGAGAGGTAGAAGAGGGAATTAGGAGGAATGTGCCTAGGAAAGGACCAGGGGATGGAATTCGGGAGCATTAGAGGGTGTGTGTGTGTGTGTGTGTGTGTGTGTGCATGCGTGTATGTGTGTGGACACATGCTTTTGCTTCCGTGGATGTTGGGTTGGAATTGATGAAGATCTTGATCTGGTAGCAGGAAAACCCAGCAATTCAGGGGGAAAAAAAAAAAAGATAAAGTTAAATTTGGCTTTGAAGTGAGCTGAAATTTGGAAGTTGCAAGGAAGGTTTTATTATTACCAGCATATAAATGAGAGATATATAGGAGAAGTGACAAAGTCTGTATTTGCTGCCTTGACTTCCAACTGATCAATTTTCCAGGCTTGTTGCATAAAAACAGCTGACTTGCTGTTCTTGGCCAGTAATTCGAAGAATTCCAAATTGAGCCTCTAGCCTGAAATCTGCAGAATCTGAAATTCTACCTGGTGAGATTCATTCATTCTGATTCTGGCCAACTTTTGGTCTTCCAGATTTCGCTTTAAAGGATATATACTCCTGGGAATGCTAACACTTTAAGCCTTTATCACTTAATACCTCATAGAGAAGATTAGTGGATTAGCCGAGCATTGGTCCAAAGTAATGAGGGATAAAAGAAAGAAAAGAGTGATGGAAGGCACCGATAAAAAAAAGTACTAGAGGAGCACAGTGGCTCATGCCTATAATCTCAACACTTTGAGAGGGCAAGAGGATAGCCTGAGGCCAGCCAGGAGTTCGAGGCTACAGTGAGCTCTGATTGAACCTTTGCAATCCAGCCAGGGTGACAGAGCGAGACCCCATCTCAAAAACAAAAAAGCAAAAAGCACTGACTTTGACTTTGATTGTGCCCAGAGATGGTCTTACTGCTTCTGTCTAGTATAGAACCTGAGCAAGGTCTTCCCTAGTGCATTTGCAACAGTAATGAGGGTTTTTATATTCGAGGCTCACTGATTACTTACTGAAGGCCTCCTATTGCCTTCAGTAGGAGGGCCTATGAGGCTCCATGTCCAGTTTTAGACTGTTCTAGAAGCCTTGATTTATTCATGCAGTAAACATGTACTGAGCGCCTACTATATGGAAGATGCTGTTTTAAGCACTAGTGAACAAAACCAGCCAACATTCTTGCCCTCACAGAACTTACTTTTTCATAGAGTGGGATAGGTATGACAGACAATTAGCAAATGAGTAAAATGCATCATGGCCAAATGACAATAAGTGCAATGGAGAAGAATAAGACAGGAAAAGAGGTGAAGTCTGAGGGACGAAGCAGTGCAACATTTGATGCGACTCTTGAGCAAAGATTGGAAAGAGATGAGACAATGAGGGTGTACATCTGGGCGAGGCATGGTGGCTTACGCCTGTAATCCCAGCACTTTGGGAGGCCAAGGCAGGTGGATCATCTGAGGTCAGGAGTTCGAGACCAGCCTGGTTAACATGGTGAAACCCCGTCTCTACTAAAAACACAAAAACTAGCCAGGTGCAGTGGCACGTGTTTGTAATCCCAGCTACATGGGAGGCTGAGGCAGGAGAATTGCTTGAACCTGGGAATCGGAGGTTGCAGTGGGCTGAGATCACACCACTGTAGTCCAGCCCGGGCAACAGAGCAAGACTCTGTCTCAAAAAAAAAAAAAAGAAAGAGAGAGAGAGAGAGTGTACATCTGGGGGAAGAGGACTTAAGGGAGGCGAAACAGCAAATGCAAAGGCCCTGAGCAGGAGCATGCACTGCTATTTGGAGAATATAGGGGATGCCACTGCAGCTGGGGGAGGTTGAGTGTGGGGGATGAACAGTGGATCTGGTTGGTGAGGTACAGGAATCTCAGCAGGTGCTCTGTAAGGAGTCTGCCTTTTCATAATAATGTGGTTGCAGATGTGCATTGTTGTATGGGAAGATTCTAAGTGATTTTAGGTTGAAGATTCTAAGTGATTTTAGGTGGACTCAGGGCCGGGGGCGGTGGCTCAAGCCTGTAATCCCAGCACTTTGGGAGGCCAAGACGGGCGGATCACGAGGTCAGGAGATCGAGACCATCCTGGCTAACCAGGTGAAACCCCATCTCTACTAAAAAATACAAAAAAACTAGCCGGGCAAGGTGGCGGGTGCCTGTAGTCCCAGCTGCTGGGGAGGCTGAGGCAGGAGAATGGCGTGAACCTGGGAGGCGGAGCTTGCAGTGAGCCAAGATCCGGCCACTGCACTCCAGCCTGGGCAACAGACCGAGACTCCGTCTCAAAAAAAAAAAAAAGAAAGATACGTGGACTCATTAGAATGTTCGGAGATAAAGCAGAAGTTTGTAAAAAGTTTTGTAAAAGATGGCCGTGGGGCTTTCTCTGGAAACCAGTTACTGCCATCTCCCAGGGGAGAAGTCTCAGTAAGATGCTCAAGAACCACCACACCAAGTGATGGGACCCGTGCCCAGGGCTGGAAGAGCAGGGACACCCCCGGCAGAGGTAACACCAAGGCAGTGGGATTGGTCCCATCATTGCTGATCACCCCACAGCCAACCCAACTGAGTCTGCAACCACACCCCAGAGGACTTCCTCTCTTACAAGGTGAGGGGACCAGCCCACGGACCTTCCTCCTCCTCCCACCTGCCTGCCAGTTCTCAGGGACCAAGAGAAAAGAATGCAGGCACAGCTCGAAAATCACTTCTTAAAGAGCACCTCCTCTTCAGCCTATTTTTACTTTCTGTTTATTTTGTGGCCTCAGCAAAATCATGGCTGCACAAAGCAACAAGGAAACCTGGTAAGTGGATTGGATTTGTTTTCAAAACCAGTGCAGTTAACTACCTTCTTCTAGAGACACAAGGGTAGACATTGTCATGGAGGGAAAAGAAGCGCCAGTAAGAAGTGGTTTTCAGTCCCAGCTCTGACACTGACTAGCTATGTGATCCTGGACAAGTGAACTGGAACTAGAGAAGTAAATCTTGCCTGTCTGGCCCCTACCTTCAGGAAAGCCAGGTCCCCAAGGAAAATCACACTTGCATATATAACTCTTATGTGCCTCCTCCTCCATCCCTACTTCCCTTCATCAAGGGGTAAGAAAGCACCTCCAGACTGAACTCAACACTGAAAGGTGTGGAGCAACTGGGCAGCAGGGAAAGTGTGGGGGTGGAGGGAATGGGCATGGGGAGCAGGGAGACGGGGCACTGCCCTTGTTCTAACCTGGGTATTAGTCCAGTCTCACACTGCTATGAAGAAATATCCTAGACTGGGTAATTTATAAAGGAAAGAGGTTAAATTGACTCACAGTTCCACAGAGCTGGGAGGCCTCAGGAAACTTACGATCATAGCAGAAGGGGAAGCAAGCACGTCCCTCTTCACAAGGCAGCAGGAGAGAGAAGAATGAGAGCCAAGAGAAGGGGGAAGCCCCTTATAAAACCATCGGATCTCGTGAGAACTTACTATCAAGAGAATAGCGTGGGGGAAACCACCCCCATGATTCAATTACTTTCCACCAGTTCCCTCCCATCACATGTGGGAATTATGGGAACTGCAATTCAAGATGAAATTTGGGTGGGGACACAGCCAAACTGTATCAGTACCCATCCCCTTTACTTACCTCCTTCTAATCGCCTCCCTTTTTCTGAGATCATCTGGGGTTCTATAGCTATAAGCACCTCACTGGAAAGGAGATCAGTTCCAGGGAATGGTTCCAGTCCACCGACTCTTAATGAGCAAATGGCTGTGGCTTCGGAGTAGAGTTGGGGAGAGGGCAGAGAGCTCCTCCCCACATCCTGGGAGAGAGTTCATGAAGCTCACGGTTGGTGGGGTGGAGACAGCTAGTGAACCATCACCTTTGCTTCTCAAGGATGGCCCATGGGCCAGCTGAGGGCAAGCCAGGAAGGGGGAGTCATGGACAAAGAGCAACTTATGTGACCATGATCAAGCATTTGAATAGCCCTGCTCCTAGCCCTGATTGCCTTGCACACTGTTGACTTGCCAAATTTCAGCATGAGTTGAATTCTTCACTTTTCTGTGTTTCTATAACTAGAGTTAAAGATTCTGGAAAGTGCAATGGGGATATCCGGGAGTAATTGCAGAGATTAACACCTGCCCTGACTCTATGCATCACAACCCTCCCTGAACCCCCACTTCCTCCCTCTCCCGAAAACACCACTAGCTGCACTTCTAGCTCTGGACAAGCAAGGTGACCTCAGCTAGCCTGAGGCAACTGTGGGACTAAGCTGAGAATGCCACTCAGGTCTTGAGTGAGGCACTGTGCAAAGTCAGATCAGGGAGGAAAGGTGCCTGGGCCCCTGTCCTTATACTCTGCTCCCTGTTGGACCCTGGGGAGGGTCCTTGAGGGATCACACTAGAGAGAGCCATGCTTGTGGGGCTCATGGAGGGGCAGCAGTGGCACATCTGGATGGCTGCCCATAGCACAGTCTTAACTAGAACCCAGGAGCATGTACAGGTGCTCAATCCCTTCCTTATATTCCTAAAATCCAAAAGTTCTGAAAACCAACATTTTTTTGTAACACTTTGGGTGTCAAAAACCGACTTAACATCACCTGAGGCCTTATACAGTTTATCCCATTTAGGTTGAATCATAGTATTTTTGCAGCAGATATATTGAAGAGTGTCTATGAACTTCAGAAAGTGTTGGAATTCTGAAATCCAGCAGGCTCCTAAAGTTTTGACTAGGGAAATGTCAGCATAAAGCTTGTGTACAAATGGCCAATAAGTACATGAAAGGATACTCAGCATTACTAGCCTCCTGGGCAATGCAAACCCAGCCAGCATGAGATACCACTTCACCCCTACTGGAATGGCTAAAATAAGGACAGCCAATAGCAAGTGACAAGGCTGTGGAGAGATTGAAACCCTCATTAATTGCTGTCAGGAATGTAAAACAGTACAACCACTTTAGAAAACAGTTTGGAAGTTCTCCAAAAGTTAAACATAGAGTTAGCATATGACCTAGTTATCCACTCTTAGATATTTATTCAAGAGAAATGAAAACATACATATGTCCACACAAAAACCTTTGTACACAAATGTTCTTTGTTTTTTTGGATTTTGGTTTTCTGAGGTGGGGTGTCACTCTGTCACCCAGAGTGGAGTGAAGTGGCAGAATCGTGGCTTACACTCCTGGGCTCAATTGCTCCTCCCACGTTGTTCTCCTGAGTAGCTGGGACTACAGGCATGCACCACCACACACAGCTAATTTTTTGTATACTTTTTTTTTTTTTTTTTTAGAGATGGAGTTATACTACATTACCCAGGCTGGTCTCAAACTGCTGGGCTCAAAGCAATCTGCCCACCTTGACCCCCCCAAAGTGCTGGGATTATAGGTGTGAGCCACCGTGCCCAGCCACAAATGTTCTTAGTAGCATTCTTCATAATAGCCAAAAAATGGAAATAACCCAAATGTCATTCTGCTGA
This sequence comes from Colobus angolensis palliatus, assembly GCF_000951035.1. Lineage (NCBI taxonomy): Eukaryota > Metazoa > Chordata > Mammalia > Primates > Cercopithecidae > Colobus > Colobus angolensis. The sequence continues at coordinate 1,080,302 of NW_012116566.1, forward strand.
TGATTGTATAAAGAAAATGTTGTATATTCATATAATGGAATATTATTCAACCATGAAAAGGATAAATAATTGATACATCTACAACATGAATGAACTATGAAAACATTGCGCTAAGTGAAAGAAGCCAGATATAAAAGGTCACATCATGTATGATTTTGTTTATATGAAGTATCTAAAATAAGGAAATCCACAGAAGTAGAAAGTAGATTGGTGGTTGCCAGAGCTGGCAAAGGGAGGAAAGGAGAGTGACACTAAATCAGAGCTTCTTTTATGGGAAATAAAAATGTTCTAAGATTGTGGTGGCTCACGCCTGTAATCCCAGCACTTTGGGAGGCCAAGGCGGGTGGATCACTTGAAGTCAGGAGTTTGAGACCAGCCTAGCCGACATGGTGAAACCCTGTCTCTACTAAAAATACAAAATTTAGTCAGGCATGGTGGCAGGCACCTGTAATTCCAGCTACTTGGGAGGCTGAGGCAGGAGGATCACTTGAACCTGTGAGGTGAAGGTTGCAGTGAGCCGAGATAATGCCACTGTACTCCAGCCTGGGCAGCAGAACAAGACTCCATCTTAAAAAAAAATAAAAAAAAGGAATAGATTGTAGTGACAGCTGCACAACCCTGTGAACTGTACACTTTAAATGAGTGAATTGTTTGGCATATAAATTATATTTCACAAAAACTGTATAAGAGTGTATATATAAAGGTCCAGAATGATAGATTACAGCTCTGGCTAATTCAAAACAAAGCAGTAGAATGTCAGGGAATCTCAGAACATTCTCAGGCCCTACAATAAGTGATAAAAAGGTCAAACTGGCCAGAAACAGGCTGCCACAGTCGCACAGGCTCTCACACGGGATTCCTCCCAGTAGCCAAAATAATATACCAACAACAAAACAACCATGAGCCTCACCATCCTCAACTGCCAGGCCTCACAGGGTCAGCTGAAAAATCTCCCTTGGTAGATGCTGTCCTTGTTCAGCTGCATTGTAGGGTGCTATCTCTCCAACAGCCAGAAAGGGTGAAGGGATCTTTTACATGCTTTCCTAAAGAAGAGGTATGTGCCGGTTGTATCCACTGAGCTCCGCAGTCTCATGCAGGCTGTGCAGCTGGCAGTTACATTCACTCTTCAGCCCAGTGCCGAAGAAGTTGCAGAATGGCAGGAGAGGATTGTAACAAAACCTGAGGAAGCATGGAAGTTCCTGGAGATTGTGGACTATGAGGCTACTAAACAGCTAGGGATATCTCTTGATGCAGTGGTTTCATCCTGACAACCCAGAGCTTGCAAGACAGGAAACCAGGGGAATGAATACTGACCTCTCTCTCCTCCCACTATCACTTCTCCTGCTGGTGTCTCCCACTAGTGACACCACTGGGAGCCAGAGAGGAAGGGAACCTGTGGATGGGCCCACAGCGGTCATCCTCCTGAGGACACAGCGAGGTGGAGGAAGGCAGAGAGCAGATACAGTGGGCTAAAGGAGGACATCCAGTGCAATCATGAAGTGGCTCCAGCATTTGGGGGTAATAAACCAGTCAACAGACACTCAGCACCTCTCTGAACATGACACTGTGCATGGAGCTCTAAGTGACAAGACATAGTTGGAAAGATAAGACCCAGTCACTTGGCAAGACAATTATGATTACAAAACAGAATATACATTCAAATGAGTAGAAGACACAATAAATGTCAAGGAAACTCAGAGAGGGGGAAACCCTTCTTGCACTGGGGTAATGAAGGAAGACTTCCTAGGTCAGAATTGTATTGCTTTTGGCCAAAGACCAAGACTCACAGTACAAAGAGTAAGTACAATGTGATCTTTTAAATAAACTTGGAGATAAGCTGTCTGTGTGGAATAAAGAAAAAGTGGACTTCTGAGCATAGACATCAGTAAATATTTAGGCAGAGTTTCATAAAGAATGCATTGGGCTGGACGCGGTGGCTCATGCCTATAATCCCAGCACTTTGGGAGGTCGAGTTGGGCAGATCACCTGAGGTCGGGAGTTTGAGACCAGCCTGGACAACATGGTGAAACCTCGTCTCTACTAAAAATACAAAAATTAGCCAGGTGTGGTGGCTCATGCCTGTAGTCCCAGAAGGCTGAGGCAGGAGAATCACTTGAACCCAGAGGGTGGAGGTTGCAGTGAGCCAAGATCATGCCACTCCATTCCAGCCTGAACAACAAAGCGGGATGCTGTCTCAAAATTAGAAAAAAAAAAAAATGCATTAGCTCAATCTATCGCTGTGTCATTTGACCTTACACACCCTTCAAATATATGCTTTTGGGCCACGTGAGGTGGCTTATGCCTGCAATCCCAGCACTGTGGGGGGGCCAAAGCCAGAGGATTCATTGAGCCTGGGAGTTTGAGACCAGCCTGGGCAACACAGCGAGATCCCATCTCTACAAAACCTGAAAGAATTAGCCAGGTGTAGTGGTGTGCTCCTGTAGTCCTAGCAACTCAGGAGGCTGAGGTAGGTGGATTGCGTGAACCTGGGAGGTTGAGGCTGGAATGAGCCAAGATCATGCCACTGTACTCCAGCCTGGGTGACAGAGTGAGACTCTGTCTCAAAAACAAACAAACAAACAAACAACCTATGGCAAAGAACTTTGGTTTTCTTAAAGAGGTAACATAACATTGTGGTTCTGAGCAAGACTCTGTTGATTGATACCTGAGTGCTGGCTCTGCTACTCTCTAGATATGCATCCTTGGGAAAGTTACTTCATCCCTCTGTGCCTCAGTTTCCTTATCTGTAACACGGAGATAAAAATAGTGATTACCTGACAGTGCTGTGTTGGGGATTGAAAAAACTCATGCAAACTAAGGATTTACAATGTGCTGCACTTTCTAGTGCATGATATTGACTAATATTATTATTGCTATTATTACTTGAATTGACTGCTCAAATTCATCCCAGCAAACTTCTTTCTGCCAGGGTTCCAAACACAGAGCCGACAATAAGGTCATGCAGGGTGAGGGGTACCACCATTGTCCCCTTCCTCTTTCAGTATTGAGTGTGGCAGGAAAAGAGACTATTTATAGGAAGGTCAGATTGTCTAGTTCCATGATCAGATTTAATTAGCTTTTACTACCTGGAAATTTGAAAGAGCTAACTAAATTTGAGACGAGAGCCTATTTGGATATGACATACAAGGTTCCAACTGTATGTTTCCAAAGTCTGCTTTGTAGAACCAATTCCACGGGAAGTTAGTAACTGTTATTGTTAAAGAGTTCTGTGCTGAAATAAGTTTGAACAACTCAGGGCTAAAATGAATGAAATAAATTCCTTTTAAGCAGATACGTGTTTTGCATCCCCAAGAAGGGAATATATGTTGCAGCATTGCCTGAATTTATTGGACTATTTAAGCCTGGCTTTTCATTGAATGTGGAGAGATTGGAAGGGACTTGGAGAATAGTGGCCTACAAGGTTGGAAAAGAGGTGAAAACAAAAACCCTTCTAAGTTATTGGACAGCATCCTAGAGGAGACATGGTATGATCTCGATCTTGAAGTACCGTAGGCAAGAATGGAGAATAGGCCTGACAGGAGAGCACCATGCTAAAGGCAGAAGCGTACATGTGGAGGAGGCAGCGAGTTCAGGTCTGCACCTGACAATCCTGGGAAAGACAAATGGGGGCAACATTGGGGGACGTATTGACTGCCAGGTCAATAATTTTAAAACTCCAATAGGTGGTGGGGAGCCACTGCCTCTGAGGTGAGCAGTAAAGCAACATAATGAAAATGCTGAATTGGGGAAAATTAGCCTGGCCAATGTGCGCAATGTGGATTGAAGCAAGAGACCGATGATGGGGGAAAAAATGAAGCAGCTATTTCTGTGTTCCAGATCAGAGTTTCCAAGTGGTGTGCGTAGGTTGGACTGCAAGCAGGTCAACTTAATTGGATCCTTGCACCTACCAGTGCAGTCTGGGGCAGGGGTCGGGGGTATGGAGTGGCCATAGCCATTTGCCTCCAGCCTGGATAAGCCCAGTGGGTTGAATAAATCATGTTATTTCCTTTGTGTGCCATGATGTGAGCAAGGCTGTGGAGCACTAGTCTAGTTGTAAAGGCCTGTGTAGGCCAATGACGGTAGCAATGCAAAGAAAGAATGGCTGGCAGAGATGCCATAGGAAGTGAATGCCAGCAATTGACTCTCCCCACAGAAGGAGAAAACAGGCATCCACATTGTCATCCAATGGCTGGAATACCAGTTCTCAAACCCAGGAATAACAAGAGGAAAAACAGGGATGATAGCTGGAAACCTGCAACTTCTCCCAAAAAGGAGTCCCCAAAGAGAGGGGATCAAGTCAACTTTTAGGGTTCAGGAAAAGCCTCTAACAACTGCTCACTGTTGGCAGGTGAAATGCACCTGGATAACACTTCTCTTTGGCTGTGAACACGTGACCTATCTCATGTTACAATAGCCTTCACACAATAGCCAGCAGTTGCATCTTCCTGTGTGGGAGATATTACCTCCACCTCCCTTCCATCCTGCTCTTCCGTACAAAGATTCTTTTCTGAGAAGAAACTCAGGAAGGTACCTCCCACCTGCAGAGGGAAGCTCCAGCTGTGTCCTTTAGCATAACTCTTCCCTGCTCAGCTCTTCCCAGTTCTTCACAACCTTGGAGAAGCAAGACAAGGAACTAGTGTCTATTGCTTGAAATATGTCGTGATTTTTCCCTGGTGGTAGGACTGGCATTTGATACTACTCCAAAGCCATGTTCTTTCATTCACTCACTTCCCTCCATCCCAGTCCCCACATTGGTAATATCTTCTTGGGCCCCTGGTTGTCTTGCATTTCTGTCTCTTCTACTCTCTCTGACATAATCTAATTGGCACCCCCTGATGGTCCTCTTTCCTGAGATAGGCAGAATGAAGGAGAAATCAATGGTAAGGTGAAGGTGAGACTATTGAACCACAGGGAAGCAGAAGTCACACGTCGCTGGGCCTCCTCAATCAGGGACTTTAGAAACTCCCCTAGACAGAGCATGTCCAGATTATACTACTCTTGAGTCCTACAGGAATAATGAAGATTTAACATTAGGTGCTGTGCCTTTATTGGGACTCATCTGCATTTGAGGATGCTGGCCTTATGTTATTTAATTTTCCTTTATTAAATAAAGACCCATGTGTTAGCTGTTTTAAGCTTTGGTAGTAGAAAAGTTTGTCTCTCCTGACAGATGGCCATGCTTTTATGAGCGAATGCAAACTATGTAACTCACCATGTTTCTTTTTATACCTTGGAAGTCAAGATGCTCAGAATTAAGTATGTGCTTTTTTGCATCAGTTTTGCAATAATCTATTTCCCTTCATTATGTGCCTTTTATTCTTTTATCCCTATTTTTAAAGTGTTTAGTTCTCTGTTTATCTTTTGCCTTGAGTTCTTTTCTGAAAGTTGAGATGGATGGTTGGATGGATGGATGGATGGATGGATGGTTGGATGGAGGGATGGATGGAGGGATGGATGGGTGGATAGATGGATGGATGGGTGGATGTATGGGTAGGTGGTTAGATGATATACAGACAGACGGATAGACAGACACACCAAGTGGACTGAATTGTGAAAGGAAAGACAGACCACAGCACAGTTCCTCCCACTGATCTTTCTTTATGCCATGGGCTTACCTTGTCTTTCAAGCATCTAGGGCTCTCCATGTTTATCAAAACCTTGAGAGGCTGTGCAGCATGGTAATTAAGAGTATGGCTCTGGAATCTGAATCAGGTTCAAATTCTAACTTAGCTATTGTATCTGTGTAAATACAAGAACTTTCCCCTCAGCTTCCTCATCTGTGAAATGAGGATAACAGCATTTCCGACCTCATACGGTTATTCTGAGATTTCAATTAGACAACATGTGCAAATAGTATATGCGTATTTTGGGCAGAGCACTGCTTTACAAGAATTTGGGATGCTGCATTGTTGTGGTGAGTTAACCAGCCAGTGAAAGGTGAGATTCATGACCATGTGATGTCATTTGTCTCCACAGGTGCCTGAGACTAGGGAAATCTGGGGGGAATCGCATGGGGGTGGGATAGAGGGTATCTGTCTCTCAGGGAAGAGCTGTTCCTCTGGGCCTTCCCCACGTTACAGGTGCACCCTAACCATCCCTCCTTTGACCACAAGCCCAAGGAACTTCCCAAAGGACAGGTTGGATTGTGCCGCTCTTTCTCAAAAATGTTTAATTCATTTCTTGCCCTTTAAAATGATCATGGCTAGGTGTGATGGCTCACGCCTTAATCCCAGCACTTTGGGAGGCTGAGGTGGGAGGATCACTTGAGGTCAGGAGTTCAAGACCAGCCTGACCATCATGGTGAAACCCATCTCTACTAAGAATATAAAAATTAGCCGGGCATGGTGGCGGGTGCCTGTAATCCCAGCTACTTGGGAGGCTGAGGCAAGAGAATCGCTTGAACCCAGGGGGCAGAGGTTGCAGTGAGCCGAGATCACGCCCAGCCTGGGTGACAGAGTGAGGCTCCATCTCAAAAAATAAAAATAAAATAAAATAAAATAATCTTCATACTCCTCGGTGTGGACATGAAAGATCCTCCTGGCTGATGCCCTGTACCTCAGAATCTCCTGGGGACCTTTATTTGAAGCCTGCTTCAAGCAGAATGTCTGAGGATGTCCCCAGGCACCCTACAGTTGCAAGGATATAAGCCACACCTGGTGTAGGATCTGGGCAGAAAAATCCCTTGAATGTCCTGACCCAGGCAGGTGGGGACCTCTTCCACTTGCATATATAGGGCCTGTGGGGACAGCCAAGGAGCACCCCAGTCCCACAGTCTTCTACCAACGCTGTGCCCACCATGGGGCCTTTGTTCTCAATGGTCTGAGATGAGCACCCCTCCCTCCCCAACTCCATGCAACTTTTCTCATTACTCTATTCAGAATCATTTTCCCTTATAATCTAATAAGATGCTTAAGTGACTGACTTTCCCACTAGCTATTTGAGAACTGGGACTAGCCCATTTATTTTTTATGCCCTTTGCTGTATCTGGCATAATACTTTGCAGAGTTAGTAAATGTTCAATAAATGTCTGTTGAAATTGCAAAATCTGGTTTTTGTCATTTATTTTAAAGTAGGAATGTTAGTCAAGTGATTGCTTCCCTCAAGATGGCTTACACTTTTCCTCCAGTTATGCAACAGAATGTCTTAAATAGGTTTCCCACATTAGCAGGCACCGGAGTTTAGAGCCATGGGAACCGCACCAGTGGGGAATGCATCTCTGCAAGCCACATGCCTTTCCTAATGTTCCCCTCTGAAAAGAAAGGAAAGAGCAAAGTCAAATCTACCGAACTAAGACTTTGTAGTGGCTTGGCTTAATCCAGCTGTACCAGTCTGCTTGTCTAAGCATCTCTTTTCTTTGCCCCTGCTTTTTGCCTCCAAACCAGCAGCCAAAAATACAGGCTATGGGAGAACCTGACCCAGGGAGCAAAACCGGAGCATTACAGCCTTTGGAGGGAAAAAGCCTTTTGCTATTTTTGCATGTGTTGTTTTCTCTCTCTCTGTTCCTTGGGATATGTACACCCATGTGTGAGCCTCTGTTCTCCTTCCCCATCCACATCAGCCTTGGAGCCCACATGAACTAGCTTGGAGCTGCAAGATGGAACACAGCTACCCATCCTGCAATAGACAGGACATAAATAAAATAGACTGTTAGTTTGTTAAGCCACTGAAATGTGGGGGTCTGTTTGTCAGCACAGTGTTTTGATTGGTACATGGTCTTTCTTTAATTTAGTTGGGGGTTTGATTCACTTGTTTGGTTGGTTTAAATTCTTTCTGAAGGGCTCTGTGTCCTCCTTCTTTTTTTTTTTTGAGATGGAATTTCACTCTGTTGCCCAGGCTGGAGTGCAATGGCACAATCTCGGCTCACCGCAACCTCCACCTCCCGGGTTCAAGCGATTCTCCTGCTTCAGCCTCCCGAATAGCTGGGATTACAGCCGTGCACCACCATGCCCAGCTAATTTTGTATTTTCAGTAGAGATGGGGTTTCTCTGTGTTGGTCAGGCTGGTCTCGAACTCCCAATCGCAGGTGATCCACCCACCTCGGCCTCCCAAGTGCTGGGATTACAGGCGTGAGCCACTGCGCCCGGCCTCCTTCTCCATTTTTTTTTTGAGTGTGATGCAATGAATCATCTTGAGTAGAAACTCACATGCGTAGGCCCCACTGCAGTCTCAACTCTCCTTCAACATTCCGTGAACTGACTGCAGGTAGTTTCCTTCTTAGTCTACTGGCCCCAGGTCCCACGAAACACATTTTCATGTGTCTTTCCCTAGGAAGTTCATCAGGACCTTATTTCAGCTCCTCAAGCCTGGATTATCCTAACATATGCTAATGAAAGGAAATTACACTTTGCAGACAGTAGCTCTAACCCCTGGAGTAGCTGTCACAGCAGCACTCCTTGCGAGTGCTCTTTGGCCTGGTTGTCTCCATGCCTCACCTCCCATTCTCTCTCTAGCCTGCTGCAGTCTGGCTTCTCCCACTACCACTCCAGGGAGTTTACTACCAGCAGCACCAACTAACAGACACTCTCCAGTCCTTGATTTTCTTGTGTGAATGGGAGAGGTGAGAGAGTCGCTTGTTCTCTAGTCTCAGTGTCTCCTTCCATGCGGGTTGAATTACCTGAATGGTGGCTTTGGGAGGAGGAATGGGGCAGGTACAGTCTTGCCTCTCCCTGTTTTCCTCTTGGGAGCAGCTGTTGTGCAGAGCTGGCATTCTGCCTTTCTCTTCCTCCAGGCCCCCGAGTGAGGAGGCCTCACAGGGTTCCAGCACTGCCTGTGCCTCAGCAAGGAAGGAGCCCAAGTTTCACAACTGGAGAGTTCATTACTGCCGCATACCTCCGCCATAGCCTTCGTGATCAATTTCATCAGTAATGAAGGCGGAGGCCAGTTCTCCAATGGCATACTCCTGTGTTTATCTCCTAATCAGCTCAGAGTGCAATTAGGGAAAACGGAAAGATTTGTGGAGCTCCCACAAACTTCAGTATGGTTTACCAACCTTCCTTAATTATTACTCCCTTCTCTTGGCTTGTGACCCTAAACCTTGGTTTTCTTCCTAACATTCCCTAGTCTTCAGAGACGCTTGTCTCCTCTCTCTACAACCATTCCTTAAATTGCAGTGTTTCTTATAGTTCTAGTAATCCTAGACACCATCTCTTCTCACTGTTAACCAGAAATTTGTAGGAGATTCCATCCATGCCTAGGACTTCTTTTCCCATATAGATGCTAGCGACCTTCAGCCTGCATTTTTAAGGCAGGAATCACTCCTGAGCCTCAGACACACACGGCAGCTGCTTAGTGGACAACTGAAGCAAAACTCGAATCAACGTATCCAAAATTGAGGTTTTTTTTTGTCATCCTTCCCCACTCTTTTCCCCCCAAAACCTCCATTTCAATGAATGCCATGGTCATCCACCCAGACTTCTGGCCACCGTCCCATCCCCTCCCTCAGCTACACCTCCGACATCCAGTCCATCATCTCATTCGCTTGATTTTACCACTTAAATGTATTTATTTGATCTGTTCACATCTTTCCATCCCCACATATTACCGTCACTTTCATCTGAGTTACTACAACACTCAAAAGTGTTGCTCTTCCCCTCGAGTTTGCCCTCCAATTTCTTCACCATACTGCTATGATTGCAGTCTTTCCTAAGTGCTTTTTTTTTTCATCTCAATTAGAGTCCCTCAGTAACTCCTTACTGATAGTCTTGATCTTCAATACAGCCGACAACATTGGGTCCACATTTTCCTTTTTTTTTTTGGAAATGGAGTTTCACTCCGTCACCCAGGCTGGAGTTCAGTGGTGCGATCTCGGCTCACTGCAACCTTCACCTCCTGGGTTCAAGTGATTCTCCTGCCTCAGTCTCCCAAGTAGCTGGGATTACAAAGCATGCCACAAAGCCCAGTTAATTTTTTTTTTTTTTTTTTTGAGACAGAGTCTCACTCTGTCGCCCAGGCTGCAGTGCAATGGCATGATCTTGGCTCACTGCAACCTCTCCCTCCTGGGTTCAAGCAATTCTCCTGCCTCAGCCTCCTGAGTAGCTGGGAATACAGGTGCCTGCCACAATGCCTGGC
>NW_012116566.1:1090419-1112069 GCF_000951035.1 Colobus angolensis palliatus
CTGCAACCTCTCCCTCCTGGGTTCAAGCAATTCTCCTGCCTCAGCCTCCTGAGTAGCTGGGAATACAGGTGCCTGCCACAATGCCTGGCTAATTTTTGTATTTTTAGTAGAGATAGGGTTTCACTATGTTGGCCAGACTGGTCTCGAACTCCTGATCTCAGGCAATCACCTACCTCAGCCTCCCAAAGTGCTGGGATTACAGGTGTGAGCCACTGCGCCTGGCCAATTTTTGTATTTTTAGCAGAGATGGGGGTTTCACCAGGTTGGTCAGGCTGGTCTCGAACTGCTAACATCAGGAGATCCGCTTGCCTTGGCTTCCCAAAGTGCTGGGATTACAGGTATGAGCCACTGGGCCTGGCCCCCCCATGCTTTCCATCACACCAAGCTATTTACACTCTGGCCCTTTATGCATGCATTTTCCTCTGCAGCCCCCTGCGCCATTCACAACCGAGTTACAGGAGACTTTGTCCGGAAGCTTCCCTCAACCCCCAAATTGTGTACAATAAGTTTCGTAGATGTGCTGATAGAGTCCTGTAACTCTACCCTATTCCCATCACAGTGTATCATACCATCCTCTGCACTTGTGCGTATCTCTCCACAGGACTGTATATTTGTGGTGGACTCTGTGTTGCACCATCCCCAAGCCTCCCTTCAATGAAAGATTTGTTGCTCCAGCTGCTGGGAGCACTATAACCTTCAGCTGTCACCCTCCTCAGGAATGGCCTCATTCTGCCCAAGGTCACGCCCACTCCTGGGGTAGCCCATATACAGATTCATTTGAGAGTATAAAGGCCCGGTCATCTCAGCCAAACTCAGGATGATTCTAATAGGCTATTCCAAGTCTGCCTTGGAGCTGACAAATATCTGAAGATCTTTCGTGTTACTAAAAGATGAACAGATGGACGGGACCATTCATTCATATGTAAAAGGTCACTCTCTCTGGAATCGCAATACATGAAGATAAAATGAAGAAACTAGTTGTACTGCAACAATCTTAAGACACTTATATTAGGTAAATTGAATCTGCGCTAAGCTATACCCTTGTGAGATAATAGAAACCTGTTCTATCTCACAGCCAGCTACTTTCAGATCAAGGCAAGAGTTTCTGCTCAGTGTTACATTTTGCCATGTGTCTATGACTGGTCTAGGGTCAGCTTGCATCTATTTTATTTAAAGACTCCAGTGGACTTTGGTGAACTGACAGCCTTTCCCCCTCCAGAGATCTGTAGGTAAAGATTCTACCCAGAACACTATAATTTAATGATATAACAGATGTTGGCATATTAAAGAGTAATAATCTGATTTGAATTCAGGTCTTTGTCAAAAGTAATAAAGGATGTGCATGGTGGCTCACACCTGTTATCCCAGTGCTTTGGGAGGCTGAGATGGGATGGTGAGGTCAGGAGTTCAAGACAAGCCTGGGCAACATAATGAGAGCCCATCTCTTTAACAACAACAAAAACAATAATAATAATAATAACTGGGTGTGGTGGTGCACACCTGTAGTCCTAGCTACTTGGGAAGCCCCTTAAGGTCAGGAGTTGTAGGTTACAGTGAGTTATGGTCATCACACCACTGCACACTCTGGCCTAGGCAACCGAGCAAGACCCTGTCTCTAAAAAATAAAAATAGAAAAGCACATAGGTAATATTTCTCAAGACAGAGAGGGAGCTTAGTGTCTTAGTGGACTGGGGCAGGGTTTCACCTTCTTCATAGTTCTCTCATTGAAGATATAGTCTGAGAATTTCCAATCTGAAGTAAATACTTTTGGTGGCAATATGACAATATGTTTGATTATTGTCAAAAGAAGAAGTATGATAGAAATGCAGAACTTTCAGGAAAAAAAACTACAATTGACGAATTGTGATAGAGGCCTATTTAGCTCTAACTGGTCACTGCCACTTGGTAATCTTGTTGCAGACATGGGAAAAATGTTCACTTTTAAGATAGGGCATAAAACATGTAACCCTGAGCTTGGCACTTCTGTATGAGCATTGTCTTTCCTATACCTTCTTTGGTCAAAGAACCCAACACAGTTGAGACTTCATGCCTGTTGAAAAAAGCCTAGTAGAGGAGGGAAAATTTTCCAACAAGCCCCTCATTGGAAGATCCAGTTCTTGATGGAATTTTTGTTTGTTTGTTTGAGAAGGAGTCTCACTCTTTTGTCCAGGCTGGTGTTCAGTGGTGCAATCTTGGTTCATTGCAACCTCCACTTCCCAAGTTCAAGCAATCCTCCTGCCTCAGCCTCCCAAAGAGCTGGGACTACAGCTGTGTACCACCATGCCCAGCTAGGTTTTTTTGTATTTTTGGTAGAGACAGGGTTTTGCCATGTTGGCCAGTCTGGTCCTGAACCCCTGGCCTCAAGTGATCCGCCCTCATTGACCTCCCAAAGTGTTAGGATTACAGGGGTGAGCCACTGCGCCCAGCCTTCTTGATGGATTTGAAGGACCTTCGGATCTTGGCTCCATCTTGATATACAATAATGGCTGCATAGTAAACTGTTGGGGCTGCGTTTCCCACAAGTGACCTCCTGAGGATACCTCGGCAGAACACTGCCCTGGCAACCTCGGGCACTGGGAGCGTCCCAACCCGTGCTGCTCTCTGGGCCCTCCCTGGATGGGGAGATGCACAGGGACAGGGCTCAGGTGTGGCAGTCTCTGTGAACTGTCTGGTGCTCCCACAGGTGGGCTGGTGCCAGGCTGGTCCCTGAAGCTGCCCATCTTGGCTTCCAGCGCTGGGAGGGTTGTGGTGGGAGGAAAGAAGAGCACTAGAGGGCTCTGGAGCGGCAGCCGTTTGCTGTGATTTCACCAGACCGTGCCTTCTAGATATCAGCTGCATGTCAAGGCAGACTCTTCCATACTGAGACTTCTGAGACTCTTCCATACTAACTGTTATGGTGGTTTTGCAGTTTGCTATATTCTGAATGCCCAGCTCTGATCCAAACCCTTCATAGCACACACCAGCCCATTGCTGTGGCCACAAGGAAGCCAGCTTTAGTGTGCCTCCTTCCCCGTAGGGTGGTCTTCAGCTTACAGATTAGACTGTCTTATCACAAGGTCCTTTGAGGGTTTCTTTGGCCTATTTCCTTAAAGGAGGTGTTAAGATATGTTAGTCTCCGAATTCTACCCATGATGGTGTAGAAAAGCTTTGTGCGTTAGTGCTTGTTTCAACATTATTTCCCTTGTCTCTTTTTAGGGGGTGCTTTTTAAGGAATTGTCCTCTCTCTCAACCCAGAGTAAAAACACAGAACATTAGGCTGAACCTACCAAGCGAGAGGTCATTCCCAGTTTTAATCCTGCAGAATGCTAACTGGACCGTCCTTGATGCCAACATGCAGGCATGACCCTCTGTCCTGGTGGCCCGCTCCAGGGACCATGTCACTTGTCATGTGAAGGCTTTTGAAGTGTTGCAGAAACTGCTCAGGGAAAGCTGTAGATGGCAGCTTGGAGATTCTTTTTCTTTTCTAACATACCTGTGATACCCATTTCTTTCCCACCAAATGCTTGCTCTCTTCATCCAAAGTGCTCTGCACGTTGATGTCAAATATCTGTCAAAGAAAATGAGAAGGTGTCCAGCCAGAAAGCGTGTGCTCAATTTTGAACAGTTCACAGACTTTTAAAATATGTTCCTTTTTTTTCTAGGCCTTACAAGAGGGAAGATAAGGAAGTCGGACTCTCTGCTTATTCATCCAGTCCGGGAGTGTGTGCAGGTGGCTGTTGGAAAGTTTTGACTACAATTTACTACAGTTTCCAGGGAGTTTCAGACCCATGAGTGTGGGACGTGCAGTAAATGCCAATGCCGGGCAGGGAGAAGCCACAGAGAGCTAATGGCCCATTGTCTTTGCCTGTCGCGTGGTCTGCTGGGACCAGGCCCTCTCTGGAGGGAGCCCTGGCTCTTGGCAGCAGCCCTTCAGCTGCTCCATCAGCCACTGGCAGCCATTCTGGGGACACAGGCACTTCTGTGTCCCTTCCCTCCCGCTAACTCCGCCAGGGGCTAAGAGACTGACCCTGGAATCAGCAGCAGCTTTCAACTTGAGCTTTTGTGATGGAACAATAGTTAACTATGGCTTTCAAAGGAACTCGGAGGCAGCTCCTTTCACAGTGGGATTTCCTTCCTTGTGGGTTTTCCCAGCTGTCTTTGTCTCAGGTCATGTCTAACAGATGTCGGAGGCCTTGGAGAGCCTTCCGAAAAACCAGTGACAACTAGACCTAGGGGGCCTTCCGGGAAAAGTGCCTCAAGGGCCCTTCAGGGGTCAGCTGAAGCCATGGCAGGAACGACATTGGCAAATCACAGGATACCACTGGCCTCTCCCTCCTCCTCTATGAAGGGTTGCTGTGGAGCACTGTAGGGGAGATTGAGGAGATTGCTTGGATGCTGCTGTTGGGTGGAGACAAAAATCAAATTCCAGGAATCCCTCTTTTTTTCTTTTTTAATATTTTGCATTTTTAGTCTCAATTTTATTTATTTCTGCTTTGATCTTTATTATTATTTCTTTCCTTGTACTACTTTTGGGTTTGATTTGTTCTCACTTTTCTTTTTTTTTAATTATTATACTTTAAGTTCTAGGGTACATGTGCACAATGTGCAGGTTTGTTACATATGTATACATTAGCCATGTTGGTGTGCTGCACCCATTGACTCATCATTTACGTTAGGTATATCTCCTAATGTTATCCCTCCCCCTGGGAATCCCCCTTTTAAAGCTTACCTGGTAAACTTAGAAATAACTCCTCAAACATGGAAAACACGAAACTGCAGACTATGGGTGTTTTGGAACGAATCTGATAAACCTGATATATCCAGATCAGAGTCATCCTTCAAAAGGGTTCCCTGGGAGTCAGTTGTACTCATTTCAATTATGGTTTCACTGCCTCATACATAATTGAAATTCCCCTTTTGGAATTGTTTTCTGAATTAGTCAATTCAACAATTAATAGTGAAAAGGTTGCCAACAACTCAAAGGGCTAATAACAGAGAATGAGTAAGTAAAGAATGCCATATTCTATGGTTATTAGAATATTCTTTGCAAAAACTGTGGGACTAAGGTAAAATATAGAGTGAGAAAGAAATACATGAGTATACATAAATGCTTTCTAATTTAGAAAAAATATAAAGTAGACACAAAGATTAGACAGGACGAAAATACCCCCAAATGCTAACAGTAGCTGTGGAAAGCCAGTGGAATTATAGGTAATTAATTTACTTTCTTCCATTTTGCAGGTTTTGGTAGTGTGATTATTTACCCATGTAATGAAAAAATGTGCAATTTTTTTTTTTTTTTTTTGAGATGGAGTCTTGCTCTGTCCCCCAGGCTGGAGTGCAGTGGCGCAATCTTGGCTCACTGCAAACTCTACCTCCCAGGTTCACGCCATTCTCCTGCCTCAGCTTCCCAAGTAGCTGGGACTACAGGTGCCCACCACCACACCCAGCTAACTTTTTGTATTTTCAGTAGAGACGGGGTTTCACTATGTTAGCCAGGATGGTCTCGATCTCCTGACCTTGTGATCCACCAGTCTCGGCCTCCCAGAGTGCTGGGATTACAGGCGTGAGCCACCTCACCCGGCCCAAAAATGTGTAAGTTTTAAGAAGCCTTCTGAAAATTATTGCCTGGGAAAAATAGGCAATAATTTTCTCCTTTAATAGGTCTAGGAGAAAATCAGTCTTATCAATTCATGAGGGCAACTTACTTTGGGTGAAAATTGCTATTATGGAATTAATTGCATCTTCTCTGACTTTTGGCTATTTCTAAAAGCCAGATCTCCTTTAGAAACTGGTAAAATTTGCCACCACTGAATATTTCCATGAGGGCATATGCATTTTTGCCTTTTGTTCAGGAATATATTCCCAGGCCCTAGCATGGTACTGGACATATAGTAGGACTTAATAAATAATTGCCGAATGGATGAACAGGCTGTAGATGGTATAAGGGGCTAGGATGTAGAACAGAGAATGGAGACCGTAGAGTGAAAAGGCCAGTCAGAGAATGAAATCTTCAGAGAGGTTTGGCAGGTACAACTGTGATGCACACCACAGGGCTCTCCAGATCCTCCCAGGTTCCCCCTATTCTCCTGCTTGTCCCTCCTCCGACACCTGCCACTCTTCCTGGAGGACTGCCTTTGGACTTTGGTAATATATTTGCCTGTCAATGAAGAGCAGGGAGTACTAGGGGATTCTTTCCCCCAGGTAGCCCCACACTCCTGAGATACCCTGTGGGCTTAGGGTGAAGCTGTCCCTCCTGGGACTTTGCCTAAAATCACACCTTTCCTTGTGTCAGGGTCTGCCTTTGAGAAACATGACCCCAGACAACAATACTTTTGTTTATTTATTTATTTTTGCGATGGAGTTTCGCTCTTGTCACCCAGGCTGGAATGCAGTGGCGTGATCTCGGCTCACTGCAACCTCCGCCTCCCAGGTTCAAGCAATTCTCCTGCCTCAGCCTCCTGAGTAGCTGGAATTACAGGTGCCCACCCCCATGCTTGGCTAATTTCTGTATTTTTAGTAGAGACGGGGTTTCATCACGTTGGCCAGGCTGGTGTCAAACTCCTGACCTCAAGTGATCCACCCACCTTGGCTTCTCAAAGTGCTGGGATTACAGGCATGAGCCACCATGCCCAGCTGACAATAATACTTTTAGCAACAGGAAGGCATAGCATTTATGGTCTGCGTTCTGTGCATCAGGAACTGTTGTGATGCCTTAGTGATTTATTTCAGGGGGTGCTCTCAAGGACCAATGGAAGAGGGGCCACTATTATCCCCGTTTGCACTTGAGGAAATGAAGGCACAAAGCTTCTAAGTAACTGGCCTTTATACATTTAAATACTAGTCCCACCTTGCATGGGACATTTCTGTTCGTCTTCCATTATGACGGATAATTTTACGTGTCAACTTGACCAGCTAAAGGGATACCCACAAAGCTGATAGAATATGGGTGTGTCCCTGAGGTGTTTCTGGAAGAGATCAGCATTTGAATCAGTAGACAGAGTAAGGCAGATCATCCTCACCAGTGCAGATGGCATTATGCAATTTACTGAGGGCCCTGAAGGAACAAAAAGTCACAGACAGGATAATTAATCTACTTTTTTTTTGTATTTTCTGTCCTTCTGGAGCTGGGACCTCCATATTCTCCGGTTTTCAGACTTTGGATTCCTGGTTCTCAGGCCTTCAGACTCACCCTGAATCCCACCCCTGGCTTTCCTGGTTCTCCAGCTTGTGGATGGCAGACTGTGGGACTTCTCGACCTCCATAATTATGCGAGCCAATTCCCGCAGTCAATCCCCTCTTATTTGTCAATGCTTGTAGTATTGGTTCTGTTTTTCTGGAGAACCCTGACTGACAAGTCCATGAAGGGGCTGGAACTCCTCTTGGGGTCCTCTCCCAGAGGGTGGAATGGGTTAGGAGCCCCATGAGGAGCATGGGGGAGTTGCCCAGCCCAGTGTGGACACAGCAAAAGTGAAGCTGTCCTCATAGGCTTAGCAAGAATTCTGGACAGAAATAGAGTTGTAATTAAACATGAGTCAGGCCCCACTGTGGCCCGCTTCCTTGTCACTGAGAGCCGTGGAACACTGGATCCTGATCATCTGAGTCTCTGCTGTTCTTCTAGATAGGATTTCTGAAGTTAGACTTATAAGGCATTTGTTTAAGAATTGCCTAAGATGTTTTCCATATCCTGAATTCCAGCAAAAACAGCTCACATCACCCAGTTTGAGGACCCCCACAAAGGAATGGAATAGTTTCTCCACCTCCTGGTCCCATGACTTCACCCACCCCCCCAACTATTGAACCAATCAGTGGTCCTCACACTTCAGCCCACTCCAAAACCCAAAACCCTTAGAAATCCTAGCCCCAAACTCCTTGAGGGAGACAGATTTGAGGTCTCTTCTCATCTCCTCCTTTGGCAGCCCTACGATTAAACCTCTTTCTCTGCTGTAGCCCAGTGTCTCGGTGTATTGATTTGCCCTACACATCAGGCAATGAATCTATTACAGTTACAAAAGCAGAATCAGGAAGGGTCAGCAAAAAAGTCCCCATATTTGTGAACGGGAGCAAAAGAAGCAGTATTTAAGAGGCAACCCAAGGTCTGGCTGCTGAGGACATGCTGGGGAGAAGATGGGAAAGCCTGGCTCCTCCCGCTGAAGCTACATTCTGGTCTTTGTGGACAGCCATGGGTCCACCTCCAGGGAACATCTCTTTTGGTCTTTAAGGAGCCAGAATTGGAGGAAACATGTGGCATGTGATGCCTGTTTCCTTTGGCAAGATAATTTTGCTGGTAGAAGTGAGATGATTTAACTTGAATCCAGGGTTATGTTCAAACATTCTTTTGGCTTAACACTCGGACTTTATCCAGTCCATTTTGGTTGAGTTAAGGAGTGGATGAATGTCAATGAAGACAGTTCCCCAAGGGTGAGTGAGATCTTTATCAGCCCAGGCTATCAGAGGAAATGACAATATGATGAGAATGGCATTCCTGGAGGTTCGATCCACTTTGATGCACATTCATGGAGCACCTGTTGTGTGGAGGTGTTGGGCTGAGTTATGCAGGGAGTGGATGCAAAGGTACAGGGAGGGAAGTAGAGAAACAAGCCCAAATAGGACTGTTACTCCAAGTAAAAAAGGTGAGAGTTGGAAGAGGTGTCAGGCAAGAGTTACAGAGGCTCAAAGAAGAGTGAAGTCACACTCATTTAGCAGGGACATTCATTAGGAAAGGCGATCCAGAGGAATTTGAGTTTGCCATGAAAGAAGTAATGTTTCAATGGAAGAGGATGTAGGAGTGAAATCCAATTAGGATGGGAGGATGTGGGCATCAAGAAAACAGAATAGGCTGGATGTTGTGGCTCACGCCTGTAATCTCACCACTTTGGGAGGCTGAGGTGGGCAGATCACAAGGTCAAGAGATTGAGACCATCCTGACCAACATGGTGAAACCCCGTCTCTACTAAAAATACAAAAATTAGCTGGGCATGGTGGTGCATACCTGTAGCCCCAGCTACTTGGGAGACTGAGGCAGGAGAATCACTTGAATGCTGGAGGCGGAGGTTGCAGTGAGCCAAGCTCACGCCATTGCACTCCAGCCTGGCAGCAGAGCAAGACTCTGTCTCAAATAAATAAATTAATTAATTAAAAAAAAATTCAGAAAACAGAATAAGGCCAGGGTGAGAAGTCTAATTTGATTGGCACGTGGGTGCTAAAGAGAGGTAGCTGTGGACTTTAAAAAAGTTTTCATTGTTGTGATAAATTTGAATGGATCTGTTTTTATATTTTTGCATGGTCCTCTCTGAGAGGCTGGAACTGGCCAGAAGTACAAGCAACTCTTGTGAATGTAAATAAAATGGTGGCAGCTTCACCCATGCCCTGGACCCCATGAACTCTCTTATCACTGAGCTAAAATACCTGTTTGAATTAGAATAGCCTTGGGAGGTATTAAAGGATATGAGCTAATAACAGTTCTGCCCCAAATGTAACCTTGGCAACAGTTAAAAACATAAACTGAACATTGTTCTGTGCCCAGTTAAGCATAGAATAACAGTGTGGAAATGGAAATTTATCCGCAAGCATGTAGCTTATAAGTTGCAGGTTAATTATGAAGCTGAGTGTGGCAGGTCATATTTTCCAAAGATGGCTGCAGCAACATCCCCCATCCCACATCCTTTTCAGGAAGATGACCTTCCCACTCACTCATCAGGAGAGGGAATTTGTTTCTCCACACCCTGGAATCTGGGTAGGCCAATGGTTGCTTTGATAAATAGGATACAGTGGAAATATCATTGTAACAGTTCTGAGCCAAGCCTTCACTGGCCTGGCAGCTTCTGCTTCCTGAGTTTTGAAACATCCACTCCTAGGATGCTCCACTGGAGTGAAACACCCTGTATGAGAAGCTCAAGCCACAGGGAGAGGCTCATGTATGTCAACAGTCCTTCTGAGCCATCATCCACTGCTGGCCATGTGAATGGGCCTTATAGGACATCCAGCCCAGTTGAGCCTTCAGATGAACACAGTCTCAGCTGATGTAATATCAGGCTGCAACCACATGGGAGGCATTGTGCAAGAACCACTCAGCTGAGCCCAGCCAACCTCCAGAACCATGGGAGATCATAACAACAAATTGTTTATGCTGTTAAGTTTGCACTCCACAGTAGTTACCTAGAACACCAAGATCAGAAGTTAGGTTGTAGGCTAAGGATAGCTGTGAATGCAGGCCCACGGCCATGAAGGGGATGGGGCAGTGAAATGTGAGTGGTCAGGGGGCATCTAGCCTCATGACTGGCAAGACTCTCTAGGGTGAACGCCCACAGTGCGGGAATGGGTGAGAGGATGTAAGCCTGGATTCTGGCAGTTGCTAAAGACTGTTTTCTCAATAGCAAAGTGAAAATAAATCCTCATAGAGTGGTTATGAGGATTAAATGAGATAGTGCAAATGAAAGCACTTTATAAACTTTTGCTGGAAGGTATCATAATGATTTCTGGCAGATGTTTGAATATTAATGATGTTAGTATCTGAAGATCGCACATCCTACAAATCTTTATTACGAATGTATTTCTCCTTGGATGGGTCTGCTGCTCATGGCAACCCCAAAAAGCAATTCTTAAAACATAGATCCCTTGTACCTGGGAGTACTGTAAAGTTTTCTATATCCATTCACTCATTCATTTCTTCATTCATTGAATAATTACTTGAGTGCTAATTACATGCCAAATAGTGTTCTAGGCACTGAGCATAGAGCAGTGAACAAAATACAAATAGCCCTTCCCTTTTGGAGTCCGTTGTCTAGATGTCCTAATCATAGTGTTTACAGTATGATGTTGCTTGTTATAAACTATTGGGACAGTATGTTGTGGTAGTTAATGGTATATGTTTGGTGGTGAGGAGGGGGTAGATAGACCTGAATTTATATCCTGATTCCACTGCTTATCAACTGTGAGACTTTGGCAAGTCACTTAAGCTTTCTGTACTTCTGTTTCTTCATTTGTCCAATAGTATAATAATAAAAATAATAATCATAACAACCTACTTCAGAGGCTTGTTATGAGGATTGAATGAGTTAATATAGCAGTCCCCAACCTTCTGGGCACCAGGGACCGGTTTCAAGGAAGATAATTTTTCTGAGGTGCAGGGTAAGGTGGAGGGAATGGTTTTGGGATGAAACTGTTCCACCTTAGACCATCAGTCATTGATTCTCATAAGGAGCACACAACCTGGATTCCTTGTATGCACAATTCGCAATAGGGTTCATGCTCCCATGAGAATCAAATGCCACGGTGATCTGACAGGAGGCAGAACTCAGGGGGTAATGCTCACTCACCACCACTCACCTCTGGCTGTGCAGCCTGGTTCCTAACAGGCCACAGACCACTACTGAGTCAATACATGTAGAGGACTTGAAAAAAGGGCTTGGACAATGGCTGCCTAGAGAAATCTGTGTCACAACAAATGTTATGTATCATTACCAATGTTAAAAATGTTGTTGGCTGGGCACAGTGGCTCACGCCTGTAATTCCAGCACTTTGGGAGGCCGAGGCGGGCGGATCTCAAGGTCAGGAGATCGAGACCATCCTGGCTAACATGGTGAAACCTCGTCTCTACTAAAAATACAAAAAATTAGCCGGGCGTGGTGGTGGGCTCCTGTAGTCCCATCTACTTGGGAGGCTGAGGCAGGAGAATGGCGTGGACCTGGGAGGCGGAGCTTGCAGTGAGCCAAGATCGTGCCACTACACTCCAGCCTGGGCGACAGAACAAGACTCCATCTTAAGAAAAAATGTTGTTAATCATTATTACCTATGTTATTGTTTTATTTCGATGGGAAATAATTTTCCTATATTAATTCTTGTTTTATGATCAATAGCACATATTCTATTCTGTTCTGTTCTATTCTATTCTATTCTTTTGTGGTAACTTTTCCCTTCTTTTCTTTATAGCTTCTTTCTTTCTTCTCTTCTTCTTTTTTTTTTTTTGTGCTGTGGAAAGAAGCATTATAGATGTTCATGACATTAATTTATCTGCCAAAGTGATCCATGGGTTGGAAGTTTGAGAAATCTAGTTTAAATTAGCCCTTAATAAACTTGTAATATCGTAGATTGTATTAAAGATTGTTTAATCAATATTTGAATCTAAAATAACATTTTTACTTGTTTCCCTGAGGATGTAACTCCAAGAAAGTCGAAGGCAAGCAGAAATTCTATGAAAGTGGGTGAGCTGGGACCAGAGGATCCAGAGGACCCTATTCACACTGTCATCTAAATGAGAGTGTC
This sequence comes from Colobus angolensis palliatus, assembly GCF_000951035.1. NCBI lineage: Eukaryota > Metazoa > Chordata > Mammalia > Primates > Cercopithecidae > Colobus > Colobus angolensis. Next base: position 1,102,663 of record NW_012116566.1, read on the forward strand.
TCATGGCCCACAATATAAGAAGGGTCCTCTAGAGTTACTTAACGTGGAGGATTTGGTGGACCTATCTTAGAAAGTCAAGGAAAACAGTACTGACTATGCTTCCTCAAGAATCAAAGACAGTTTTAGAGAAAGTAGAGTCCTAAAATCTACTGAGTTGGATGTATCAGTGAGTAAATAATGAAAAACTCAAGTAAGAGACTTCCTATTAGGTAAAAAAAAAAAAAAATCCCAAATTAGGCAATTCTGGGTGGGCATGACATCAACTTGGTCATCAGGTATGTAGGTTCTTTTTGTCTTTCTTCTACCCTGCTCAGAGTGTGGCTTTTTTTCCTCAAGGTCTATCTCAAGATACAAAATGGCTGCTGGAACACCAGCCGTCATGTCCACATTTCAGGCAGGAAGGAGACATGGGTGGAACCATGAAAGAGCTCACCTCATAGCTGAGTCAGCCCTCTTTTAGGAACTTTTCCAGAGGCCCTATCCAACAAGTTCCACTTAGATCCCATTGACCACTTCGGAGTTGAGAAATTGTTGCATTCCTAGGATATTGTGCTTTTTTGAGACGGACTAGGCTGAAGCCTCTGTGATGACTTTGAATGCTTCGGGAGGGGCTGCAGTGAATGCTCTGTGTTGGCTGAGACTTTGCCCCTAAGTTCCTTTGAAGTCAAAACCCATCAAATACAATATAAAATATCTGAAGTACTTAATTATAATGACACTTCAAGTCTTGCAGGTAGGGAATCTTTCTCTGATTTCAAATAAGAATCATAAATATTTAAACAGTCTTTGTCTGCTTCTCCTTTCTTTCTAATTCCCTCCCACCCATCCTCCTACCTCATCCCGAACCTGAATTCCTGGATTAATTTTTAATAGTGATAGTTCCGGGAAGAGAATCTTAGCTTCTGTATTTTTTTCTTTTGAAGTTGCTCTATTCCGTGTTAGGTTGCCTCACATATTCCACTCCTGGAATTTCAGATGATGTTTTATGAGGGTTGTTTGTATGAATTTTATGTCAGGAAGCCAGAAGAGTAACCGCTGCCTCAGAATGAGCACAGGACTTTTGAGTTTAGATCCTAAATCAGATCATTTTATTTATTTAATTAGAATTAAATGTATTCCCAACAAGTTTTTGGCTAATGTACAAAATTAGGCATAATTAAAAATAAAAATGTTAGGGCTAAAAATCCCACTTGCTAGATAGATTTTCACAGGCAATTATCTTTCTTCCTCTGACTTATCAAAAGGAAATCACAATGATGCTTCTTCAGAATAATACTGTGTTGAAATGTCATGGCCATTTGCCAAATGCTTTGAGATCCACTATGAAAAATGTTACAAACCTCAAGTGTCATTGTTATTAAACACTGTCATTTTAACACGGCTTTTAGCATTTCCGTCCTCTCTCCAATGCAATGGGAGCTGTAGGTGTTATCTTTAGATTCAAGGGACAAGTAACTGACTAATATAATAACACACTCTTGTTGCATACTCCACCCAACAAATAATTGCGGAAGAGATATATAGGATGGGTGCTAACACATGCGATATTCATCATGGATGGATTTTGCTTTCTTCCTCGAAGATTCTTTTTACAAGAACTTGTTTAAACGGTGCCAGTATGGCAGTTGTACGAAACTTCAAGTCTGACTGGCTGCTTAGAGAGGCTTTCTTCAAGTTGACCTGGTGTTTGCATTGCCTTCTTAGTATATCCCTAAAGGAACTGGGCACAAAAACTATCCTTTTAAGATATCATCTCTTGCTGACACTGCCAAGGAAGTGCAATGAATAGTGTTTGTAGACGAAGATTATCCGAGATGTAACAGATCCAAACACTGGACTCTAGTCTCTGCTTCATCACTAACTTGAGTCTCTTTAGAAAGCCACTTTGATCTCTCTAGATTTTACTTTTCTCACTTATGAAATGGAATGATCTCTTCCAGCGTCATGAATTTTTAAGCTTACGAAGCCCTGAGCTTTACTAATTCTCTGCGAAATCTATCTGCCCCTGTGTGGGAACGGGCGGGGCTACCATTTTGTTTCCTGTGGTGTGACACAGTTTGTTTCATGATGACTGTTCACTTTTGGTTTGTGATCAGCCTGACTCAATGATTAACATTGAGTCAAATCAAATCCCATGGTGTCTTAAACTTAGTACATAAAAAATGACTGCCATTTGGTAGACCATAACAAAACATTTTTAAAACCTAAATGGTGCTGAGAAGTGGGTGGAGATGGAAGAGAAGTAGGCAGTACAGATGTTTTTCTTTTGAACTAATCTCTGCATCTGGAGGGCAAGACGTCCAGCTTTCCATTACTAATTCCTGATTCAACAACACAGATTTAACGTTCAATCTGTGAATAGATTTTTATGGATTAAAAAAAATGAGGATGCAAATAGAGTGAGGTCCTTAGAGATTAAAAATGGTCATATGGTTTTGTCTTTGTTATTTGTGTTTAAATTACAGTGCTTTGGTGAGCAGAGATTACTCAGTTTGTAATCAGAGGAAGGAGTTAGCTGAACTCTTGTTTATTTCTTTAACCTAGAAGATGTTTTTGTAAACATGTAGCTTCTTTAAAATCTCCTGGGCTTCAGAAAGGCCTCGGATTTAGTGGAAGATTTATGGGCACGCCTCCCCCTACTGGGCACCATCTACAACTGCTTATTTTATGGTCCCTGCTGATCAAGGTGGCAGATGGTGGTGGGGACGGTGGTGGGGGTCCCTGGAAACAGGTATCTTGAAACTGTAACTGTCGTTCAGGAGGTGGGGAAAATAAAGATAGGGGTGGGTGTGTGGGTGTGTGTGCGTGTACGTGTGTGTTTTCTACCAGACTGGAATAATACAACAGATAAAATGATGGAAGTTAGCAAAGAAGAATTTAACTGAAGGAGAGGTATTATGTAGGAAGAATCACGAGACTGCAGTTGGAAAGCTAGGTTGGAGCTCCTTGTGGAAGAGTTTGCATGACAAACTACAAGGCGGGGAGCCCCTGAAGCTACTTTGGAATACAGGAATTCACCTGTTTATTTACCTACTCAGCTGCCGTGCTTTGAGCCCTTCCCACAAGCCAGCCATTTGCTAAGTGCTGTGGACCAGGCAAAGCTAAACATCACCTGGATCCTGACTTCAAGCAGCTTACAGTCTACTAGTTGATATTAGATATATATGTAAGTAACCATAACAAAAATAGAAAGTGGTGTATCATGTGAAGTAAAAACTGGGAAGCCAGAGGGATTGCTTCCTGCAGGGGATGAGAGCAAACCGTAGTAGAAGACTTTCAGGTGAACGGAAGGTTGGTCTTGGCAGTAAGGATCTCTTACTCAAGTGCTGAAGACTTGAGTAGGAGAAGCCACTTAGAAGTTACCAATATTTTTTCTATGTCATCTTATATTGAATATATGCAATTTTAAAATGTAACAGTTTAGATTGCTTATATTATGGAATAATACATAGAATGTATGTGGATAAACAAATTGTGGTGTATTCATACAATGGAATACCAATTTACAGCCATAAAAAGGAACAAACTACTGATTCGTGCAACAACATGGATGAATCTTTTCCCAGGTTATCCTGAGTAAGAGAAACTGGAGGTGAAAGAGGAAAGCCTGTATGTTTCTATTTATACGATGAAGTTCTTAGAAATCAGATCAGGGGTTGACTAGGGTGTGGTGGTGGGGTGTTGATTGACTGAAAATGAGCACAGGAAACTTTCTAAGGAGATATTCTATGTTTTAAATGGGGCATTGATTACATGGATAAATATATTTGACAGAATTTATCCACTTCCTCTTAAAATTTGTGAATTTTGTTGTGTACGTTGTAGCACAGTAAAGTTTACTTAAAAATTAGGAAATGATAAAGCCTAAGAAGTAAGTATGGTCAGCAAGGTCCTTAATTTGCAATTGATCATTTCTAAACTATGTTAATTCATGAACTATGTTAAAATAGTTTAGTAAATATACTCACTCTAATAAAGAATTGTGTTTTTATGCAAAGCAAAACAAAAAGAGATATGGTGGATAAACTGAGTCAGTTTTACTTATTTCCTGAAGGAGTGAATGGAGAGAAGGAAGTAAATGAAACATATAAAGAAATAAATGACAGCTGGAGAATTTACTAGAATTGGTGAGATACGTGGTTCCCCAGATACAGAAAATACAGTAAGCACCAACTAGATAAATAAAAATGTTTATCTCCATTTGTAGATTTAATCTACCACAAAAAAAATAAGAAACAGTGGGAATTTCAGTGGAAATAAATAAGAAACTAATGAAACTAGAGAACTAGAGAAAATTGAGTGGTAATGTGAAGATTGATCAATAGTTTCTCCAATCAAAACTTTCAAATGCTCCCTTGTACTTTTATTTGAAAATCAGAGTCAGGTTTTTTTGGTTTTGGCTGGGTGCAAAGGCTCACACCTGTAATCCCAGCACTTTGGGAGACTGAGGCAGGTGGCTCGCCTGAGGTCAGAAGCTCAAGACCAGCCTGGCCCACATGGTGAAACCCCGTCTCTACTAAAAATACAAAAACTAGCCAGACGTGGCGGCACGTCCCTGTAGTTCCAGCTACTTGGGAGATTAAGGCAGGAGAATCTCTTGAACTTGGGAGACAGAGGCTGCAGTGAGCTTAGATTGGGCCATTGCACTCCAGCTGGGGCCACAGAGTGAGACTCTGTACCCTCCTCCCCAAAAAAAGAAGAAAAAAGAAAAGCAGAATTAGGTTTTCTCTGGTCTCTAAAAAAAGTCACTTTTTCAAATGAAGCTTGAAATAGACTGGAAATTGTAAAGAGAGTTTTAGTAGGTCTGAAGAGCAGTTTGATTTTCCACGTAAGTGAAAATTGAAAGGATATTCCTTGATAGGCAACATTTCCTACAAAATCTTGCTATAGAACTAGATATAGTGGAATATTTTGTTTTCTTCTGTATGGGAAACATATAGATGGCAAACATTCTATAAACCAGGAAAGTTGTTATAAAAGTGAAATTGTGATAAAAGATCACAAGTAGATTTGAAGCTGCTTAAAAATAGAATAGGGAACCTTGCCATGGGTTGATGGTAATGGAAATACTTTGCTTTGGACATCTAATTTTATTATTCTGTAATCATTTGCATAATATCTGCTTAAGCCATGCATTCATGTGTGTTGCACTCAGATTTAAGGGATAATTTTGTTTGCTATAAATAGACAAGAAAGGAGAATAGGAAGAGATGAGGAAAAAAAAGGCAGAACAATAAAGTCAGGGACACAGTATCTTCTCTTATGCCTGCCTGTGTCTGCATCCTTGTCTTTATTTAGTCCTGCCGTTGGCAGGCAGCCCAGAGACCACAGGTTCAGTTATTAAGCAAATTCCTTACCAATGACTCTGAGAAGGGATTTTGGTTATGTCTAATCTGGAAGAAATGTGATAATTTCCATCCAACTGTCAAAGCTCTGCTGAGGTTAGGGTGCCCATCAAGGCCATTCAACATTCTAAAAGGGAATCTCTTGCCTCCTTTTCTCTAAAACAAGAGTTTCAGGGCACAACCTGCCTTTTTTTTTTGAGATGGAGTTTTGCTATTGTTGCCTAGGCTTGAGTACAATGGTGCAATCTCAGCTTGGTGCAATCTTGGCTCACTGCAACTTCCGCCTCCTGGGTTCAAGTTATTCTCTTGCCTCAGCCTCCCGAGTAGCTGGGACTACAGGCGTGCACCACCACGCCCAGCTAATTTTGTATTTTTAGTAGAGACAGGGTTTCTCTGTGTTGATCAGGCTGGTCTCGAATTCCCGACCTCAGGTGAATCCACCTGCCTCGGCCTCCCAAAGTGCTGGGATTACAGGCGTGAGCCACCTCGCCCGGCCCAATCTGCCTTTGAACTGATCAAAAGTGTATGGAGTTAATTTCTCTTCCCTGAAAAGGGCAGCTTGTTTCCAGACGTGCAGTGTGGACCAAGAGGGAGAAATTCTGAATCCTGTGTGAACGAGCTCCCATAGACTCCATACCATCTCAGATTTTTATTTACTTTTATTCAAGAATTCCCCTTCCATTGCTCATCAGTCAATGGTGTCATTGTAAGAAATTTACGTAATTATATTATCGGCTTGGTGACAAGAAAGAAGTGCATAAGCAGTATGTTCTCTTCTTAAGGGCAAACCCTTAACAAAGTGTACTTTCCTTAGTTTAATTCTCTTAGCAAGGCAATTTACTTCTGCAGAAGGGTGCCACTTGTGTCAATCAAGATGGCAAGAGCACAGGGAACAAAAACTAGGGGGTTTTTATATCCTTAAGGCAATCCCTACCTCTGTGTCCCTCCCCCATGGGCTGGGGTCGGACTGTACAATCTAAACTGACTCGATTGGTTACCGGTACATATTTTTCTAAATATAGAACAGGAGGGGATACGAGGTACAGAGGTGGAGTGCGTGAGATGTGTAGTTTTGGGGTAACAATGGGTTCGGGTAATGAAGGAAACAGATGTGAGTTATTGATTGGAGCTGATGGGAAGGGGGTAGGCTGTTTACAGTAACTAGGGGCAAGGAGGAACAGGAAAGTTGAGTTTGAGAACAAAAGACAAGGAAGTTAGCAGGCGAAGTTTCTGAAGAGGAACTCAGAGAAATTCATTGTATCTTACAATGTCTTGTAGTAATTCTGGATATTGACTTCTTCCAACTTCAAGGCTTACTGTTGCTGTTTGCTTGTCTATTTGTTTAGTGTCTTGGCCAAACCTTTTTAGTAAAGTCTACTTTCGCTGCTGTGAGAAGTCTTTGATGTCAGAGAGCAGAGCCTTGGTCATGTAGGAAGTCACCCTGGGTTGAACAGTAGTTTTGTTAGGGATCTCTTTGACTGTCGTTTCTCCTGATTTCTCAGTTGTCTGTCTCTGTTGGTATCACATCCATTCGTTAGATTCCACTAATAGCTGGCTGATTGCTCTCTGTTTTTACAATGCTTTGGGGCATAAATTGCTCCACAGTTGGATCCAATTAAATGTGGATCTCTTTTCAGGGATGGTTTTTGAGGCCAGTCTTTGGAGTTTCGTCTTCCCCCGGGAGTGCTGTTATTAACTGTCTCTTTTCCAGATTTTCTCTGGGAAACTAGCTGGCTCTGGTGTAGCTTTTCTCTCTCATGAAGCTGCCAGTCTCCTCTTAATTGCTTACCACCAAGTCCTCCATTTGTTTTTGAGAGTATCCTTAGGCTTCAACTTCCCCACCAACTGGTTTTTAAAAAGTCAGTGTTTTGGGGGAAAGCTTCAGAGCTGTTTTACAGCCTGCCTCTCCTCTTTGGGGAAATCTCTGAACAATGACTCCAGAGCAGACAGCAGGGGCAGTGGTGTGCTTCCAAGTGACCCGCTGCTTTAGGGATGGGCTGCTGGGCCTGGTTGGGGCTGTGAGCCTCTGATCTTCTCAGTTTGCCTTTTTGGGTGTGGACCTCTGACCCATGAGCAAATTGGGGTGAAGGAAAGTGGGACTCTTATGTTCTCAGCCTGTTGCACTCAAGGTGGAGCCTCTGCCCCGCCTATGAAGTGGGGCTTAGTGGAGAAAAGGAGCTCAGGAACTCTCAGCCATGCTTGGAATTCAGGATTTGCAACAAGACCTGGAGGCAGGAATGAGAAATGCTATTGGCTTAAGCCTCCCAGGGAGACACTGTAGCCACTGATTGAGAGCTGAGAGTGAGCCCGGTCTTCTTGGCCACACCCACCTGGAACAGAGCTTCCATCATGCTGAGCAGGACAGAGGGAGTGGAGAGTGACTTCAGTGCCACTGATTCTTGCTGTTCTTACCCAGATTTAGGACACTGAATACCTGGTTCTTCATTTCCTTTGGAGAATTTCCTAAAACTTTAAATGGCTGGGTTTTAGTTTTTGCTTTAAATAAAACAAATTTCTTTAGAAATAGGGTCTGGCAGGCCAGGCGTGGTGGCTCATGCCTGTAATACCGGCACTTTGGGAGGCCGAGGCAGGGGGATCACCTGAGGTCAGGAGTTCGAGACCAACCTGGCCAACATGGTGAAACCCTGTCTCTACTAAAAATACAAAAATTAACTGGGCGTGGTGGCACATGCCTGTAATCCCAGATACTCTGGAGGCTGAGGCAGGAGAATTGCTTGAAACCAGGAGGCAGAGGTTGTAGTAAGCTGAGATCATGCCACTGCACTCCAGCCTGGGCGACAAAGCGAGACTCTGTCTCAAAAAAAAAAAAAAAAAAAAAAAAAACAACAAAAGAAAGAAATAGAGTCTCACTATATTGCCCAGGCTGGAGTGCAGTGGCGTAATCATAGCTCATGGCAGCTCAGCCTCAAACTCCTGGGCTTAGGTGATCCTCCCACTTCAGCTGGGACTACAGACACATGCCACCGCACCTGCCTTTTGTTTTTGTTTTGTAGAGTTGGGGTGTTGTTATGCTGCCCAGGCTGGTCACAAACTCCTGACCCCAAGTGATACTCCTGGCTTGGCCTCCCAGAGTGCTGGTGTTACAGACATGAGCCGCCAGGCCTAGCCCATTTTATTATTATTAATTTTTTTTAGACAGAGTCTCACTCTGTCACCAGGCTGGAGCGCAATGGTGTGATCTCAGCTCACTTCAACCTCTGCTTCCCGGGTTCAAGTGATTCTCCTGCCTCAGCCTCCTGAGTAGCCGGGACTGCAGGTGCGCACAACCACACACAGCTAATTTTTGTATTTTAGGTAGAGATGGGGTTTCACCATGTTAGCTAGGATGGGCTCGATCTCCTCACCTTGTGATCTGCCTGCCTCGGCCTCCCAAAGTGCTGGGATTACAGGCATGAGCTACCGCGCCCGGCCTAGCCTATTTTATAAAAAATAATTTTCATCCATTTTGATGGTTGCACTGGTGAGTGCATTGATGATGCTCACATTGTTGTTCTGGAACTGGATTGCCAACTGTCTTTAATTATAAAATTTGAACATAAAATAACAACAACAGCAGCAGTTAAACCTGCCTCTGTGGCATTAATTCTATCACTAAAAACAATTCGAGGTTGCCTTGCTATTCCATATCAACATTTTGCATTTATTTAGGTCAAATCACAGCACTTAAAACAATTACATTTATAAAGAATTGCATAACAATTATGAGAAAAGTGTAAATCTGACGCCTACAGGTTTATAAAGAAGTTTCATTATAGCATTAACAATTGTAGGTATTTTCACACATTTCTTGGACTATTAAGATAAACAATTTAAAGATTAAAAATGATAATTTTCTTTCAGAATTACTACGTTTGCTTTTCTAGTATGATTTCTTTCTTATTCACTTTGCAGATAACTTACCAAACTCTCTTAAATGGTGGATGCCAGGATATTGTTCAAATTTTCATGAAGAATTAGACAAGGCCGGTTGTGGTGACTCACACCTGTAATCCTAGCACTTTGGGAGGCCGAGGTGGGCAGATTACTTGAAATCAGGAGTTT
>NW_012116566.1:1112979-1113886 GCF_000951035.1 Colobus angolensis palliatus
CCTCCCTTCCTCCCTACCTCCCTACCTCCCTCCCTTCCTCCCTTTCTTCTTCCCTCCCTCTCTCCCTCACTCCCTCCCTTCCTCCCTTTCTTCCTCCCTCCCTCTCTTTCTTTTCTTTCCTTCTTCTGTCTCTGTCATCCAGCCTGGAATGCATGCTGTGATCAGAATTCACTGCAGTCTCAAACTCGTTGCCTCAAGCAATCCTCCCTCCTCAGCCTCCCAAAGTACTAGGATTACGGGTGTGCACCACTACATCTGGCCTGGGATGTTCGTTTTTTATCCAGGACTTTTTAACTTGCTAAGAGTTTTAGCAGAAGACTCCTCTTTTGTGTCATTGGCCAGGACTGGAACACCTGCCACTCCTGAATGAGTCACTGTCAAAGGTAGATGAGGATAACGTGATGGGTTTGGAGTTAGGGTAATCAATACTCAGCACTTAGGCACATTGTTGCCTCTTACCTGGACAAAATTGGGATTTGGCTCCCAGAGACAAGAGGAGAATGGTTGTTGGGTAGCCAACTCACAATGGTTACCACGATAACTTAATCAAAATTTGAAAATCCAAGGCCAGGTGCAGTGACTCACACCTGTAATTCCAGCGTTTTGGAAGGTTGAGAGGGGTGGATCACTTGAGCTCAGGAGTTCGAGACCAGCCTGAGCAACATGGTGAAACCCCATCTCTACAAAAAATACAAAAATTAGATGGATGTGGTGATGCACACCTATAGACTCAGCTATTCAGGAGGCTGAGGTGGGAGGATCACCTGAGCCCGGGAGGTGGAGGCTGCAGTGAGCCAAGACTGCACCACTGTACTCCAGTCTGGGTGACAGAATCAGATCCTATCTCAAAAAAAGAAAAAATGGGCTGGGCATGGTGGGTGGCTCATGCCTTTAATCCCAGTACTTT
>NW_012116566.1:1118861-1123250 GCF_000951035.1 Colobus angolensis palliatus
ATGGGGTTTCACTCTGTTGGCCAGGCTAGTCTGAACTCCTGACCTCAAGTGATCCACCCACCTCGGCCTCCCAAAGTGCTGGGATTACATGTGTGAGTCACTGTGGCTGGCCTAGTTTTTGTGTTTTAAATGTTAGTCTTCTTACAGGATGTGGAATGGTATCTCATTGTAGTTTTGATTTGCATTTCTCTTATAACTAATGACTTTAAGAATCCCTTCATGTGTTTGTTGACCATTTGTATATTTTTTGGGGAAGAAATGTTTGTTTAAATCCTTTGCCCATTTAAATTGTTTTATTTGTCTCTTAATTGTTAGTTTCTAAGAATTCTTTATATATTCTGGATAGAAATTCCTTCTCAAATACATAGTTTGAAAATATTTCCTCCCATTCTGTCCATCATCTTTTCACTTTCTTGATAGTGTCACGAAAGTTTAAAATTTTGAAATAGTCCAATTTATCCATTTTGTCTTTTATTGCTTGAGCTTTTGGTTTGTATCTAAGAAGTCATTGCCTAATCCAAGGTCACAAAGATTTATTTCTATGCTTCCTTTGGAAGTTTTAGAGCTTTAGCTTTCACATTTAGTTCTGATTTATTTTTAATTAATTAGTGTGTGTGGTGTGAGATAGGGATTCAACTTCACTTTCTCGCATGTGAATATTCAGTTGTCCCAGAGGTAACTGCTGAATAGACTATTCTTTCCACATTGAATTATCTTCTAATCTTTGTCAAAAATAAACTGACCATAAATGTAAGGATTTATTTTTGGTTCAGTTCTATTCTATGGATCTATATGCCTATCCTTATGCCAGTACAACAATGTCTTTATGACTGTAGCTCTTTTGTAAGCTTTCAAATTAGGAAATGTGTGTCCTCCAACTTTTTCTTTTTCATCGTTGTTTAGGTATTCTGGGTCTCTTGCATTTCTATATGAATTTTAGGGTTATTTTGTCAATTTCTGCAAAAGATACAGCTGGGATTTTGATAGGAATTGCATTGAATCTGTGGATCAATTTGGGGAGTACTGTCATCTTAACTGAAAAGTTTTGGTCTATGAATATAGGATGTCTTTTCATTATTTAGATTATAGTTAAGTTTTGCACTTCTTTTGTTGTACATCTTCTTGAGTATTCTTTTTTTTTTTTTGTGCTGTTGTACATAGTCTTCTTGATATATTTTTGGATTATTCCTTACTATTGTATAAAAATACAATTGATTTTTGTATATTGATCTTGTATCCTGAGACAATTCTAAACTTATTAGTTCTAATAGTTTTGTAGAGGATCTTTTTGAATTTTATATATATAAGATCATGTCCTCTGCAAATAGAGAGCATTTTACTTCTTGCTTTCCAATCTGGATGCCTTTTGTTTCTTTTTCTTTCCTTTTCTTTCTCTGGCTAGAACTACCAGTACAATGTTGAATAGAAATGGTGAGGACAAAGATCTTTGTCTCATTTCTAGTCTTAGAGTTTTCAGTTTTTCTTCCATTAAATGTGATGCTAGCTGTGGGATTTTCACAGATACTCTTTATCAGGTTGAGAAAGTTTCCTTCTATTCCTAGTTTGTTGTCAAAGTACCGTTTAGCTGCCTTTTGTAAAATCAAGAAGTAAACATAGTTAGTTTCCATTTTCCCTTCTCCTCTCCCCATCTTCAATTTTCCATTCAGTTTCAATGTTTATTGAGCTTATATTCAGTAATAAAGTAATTTTTTCTGGGTGCGGTGGCTCACGCCTGTAATCACAGCAGTTTGGGAGTCCAAAGGTGGGCAGATCACTTGAGATCAGGAGTTCAAAACCAGCCTGACCAACATGGTGAAACCCTGTTTCTACTAAAAAGACAAAAATTAGCTGGGTATGGTGGTGCACACCTGTCATCCCAGCTACTTAGGAGGCTGAGGCAAGAGAATCGCTTGAACCCAGGAGGCGGAGGTTGCAGCCAGCTGAGATTGCGCCAGTGCACTCCAGCCTGGGTGACAGAGCAAGACTGCTCAAACAAACAAACAAAACAACAACAACAAAACAATAATAGAGTAATTTTAAGAAATTACTCAAGAAATTAGTTGTCTATAGAGTATTCTCTTTCTCCACTGCAGACACTGTATTTCTCTTTCCTCTCCCCTTCTTTCTTAGTAGTATATGATGAGTGACTAATAATTTATACTTAGTGTAGAGCTAAATCAAGGTGGTAGCACTGACTAAGGGGAAGTGCCTTTCAAACCTGTCTCTAATTGATGTATGAAAGACATTATCCAGTTAAGGAACTTCAGGCATTAGTAATAATCACTTAGGCTGTCACCTACTCTGGTTAAAGAGAGTACATTGGTATTTGATATGAAGATGCCTTCTGCAAAGCAGTAACACGGAAGCTCTTTTAGCACTGTGTAGAGCAATGTAGCCACTTCAATCTGACATTCAGTTTCCTATCTATGTCAGCTAGTTTTTGAAACCATCCTCTTGAACTTTGAGTACAGGTGATGTTCAACCTGGCAATGAAATAACCAGTGGCATAAACAATGTTGGCAAACCAGCTTCAATAAATTAGAGAGGTGCTTTATTTCTTTCTGTCCAAACTTCTTTCAGAAAGAAGATAATGCCACTTGAGTGAAGTCATGAGGAGATTGCTACTCTGGGAAAGTGAGGGCACAAAAGATAAGCTGTGCAGGCTCTCTAGGGTTGGATGAACCCCCAGCGAGGGTCACTGGAAGACCTTGCTCCCTCCTGGAAATACGTGCCTCTATCCTTGCTGGCCAGGAAATGTGGAAGGAGATGAGGTCCCCTCTCCGCTGGCCCAGATAAGAAGCCGGTTTGAGTCTCAGTGGGAGCGTGGCAGTGGTTGCTCTCTGGAGTTCCAGACACAGTGCCCACCGTAGAACCATGAGGAGGGAAGAGAGGAAGGGCAGCACAGCCATCCTCCAACATTCTGCTTCCTTTCCTACCCCAGGCATCTAGAGGTCTCTTAGGGCACAGATAGGGATAAGACTTCAAAGTCACCGCCAGCTAGAGCCGATGAGTGTTACGGGGTTTGGGGGAGAAAAGTTTTGAAATCACACTTTCTAGATGTGTGTTTGGGAAGCATCAAATCATTCTAGTTAAGTGAATGAGCTACGGAGTAAGACTGCTCAGTTCAAATCCTGGCTCTGCCATCTAAGCCTACTGCCTGGCATAGAGTAAGTGCTCAGAAAAGAACGTCTGTTCTTAGAAGTGTGGATAAGGCCATCTTGCCTCTTCAAACAAGTGGAGTGCAGTGTCTCACCGCTCTTCAATCCCAACTCAAAAAGGGGAAAGAACCTTAAAAATGTTAAGAATATAGGCTTAAACTTCACATATCAATAGTATTTAACAAATGCAATATGCATTACTTATTGCAGTGATAAAATGTCTACAAATTTATATTTCATGTATATTCCTTTTCAGATAATTTAGGTTTACCATAACCAGAACATTATGGATGGGGGTCTGTTTTCTATATTACAAACGTAACGACTACCTCATATTTTGTGATTTATTGATCATACCAGATTACGTCTACTGAAAAGATTAATTCATGATACCAATTGGTTTGCAACCAGAAATCTGAATTCCAGATGGCATAATGGATTCTTCCTCTTAAACATGTTTTTATGATGTTTTTGATGTTGAAGGACTTTGAAATTAATCTGCACAACATTAGTTCCACCGGTTTGTTGAAGAATTTTTTCTAATGCGTTTTACACCATTGTGGGATAATTTATGTGTGTTCTGAGTTTTTAATGAGGCCCTCTTCTTGCTTCATGAGGCAGGCCACAGATGCACATTTGCTGCCTCGCCACTTCTGATACGGTTTACATCTCATTTAAAGTTTCAACATTTGCTAACTATTATTCCACTTCAATAGTTGTAAAATCAAGCGCTGACTTCTCTTCCTACAAAAATATAAATGACCTGTGTCATACTAGAAAAAACTGGAGGCCATTTAATGGGACCAGAGCCTTGTCATGAAGTCAAAATTGCTGCCATTATTCCTTTTTTTTTTCTTATCTAAGAATAGCTTCTTGCATACGCTGCAAAGACAAATTAAGAATGAGAAGCAATGGGACATCTTTCCTCTTTGGAAATTCCTAGCTCCTGATTCATTGCTTTGTTTCAGGGTTTTGAACAGGGATCTCTTTTATCCAGTAAAGATGGTAGAAGAACATCTTATTTCTCATGAGCGCATAAGAGGAGACTATGCCATCTACTCCCTAAAAAGGAATTACATTTGTTTAATCACTGTTACCAAAGCTTCATTATTATGAAATTAGCTCAAATGTCTGCTTTATTGATATCTTCATGAACCAGTGGGAAAGCTTTCGCATTCAATTCTTTTAGAGTGTTTTTCTCACTCTTTCATTCACACACTTTTTGCCTTGT
>NW_012116566.1:1127154-1160846 GCF_000951035.1 Colobus angolensis palliatus
AATGGGTGCCAGGATAGGATGCATTTTTTTTTTTAAGACGGAGTCTTGCTCTGTCCCCCAGGCTGGAGTGCAGTGGCATGATCTTGGCTCACTGCAACCTCTGCTTCCTGGGTTCAAATGATTCTCCTGCCTCAGTCTCCCAGGTAGCTGGGATTACAGGTGCTTACCAACATGCCCTGCTAATTTTTTGTATTTTAGTAGAGATGTGGTTTCATCATGTTGGCCAGGCTGGTCTTGAACTCCTGACCTCAGCTGATCCACCTGCCTCGGCCTCCCAAAGTGCTGGGATTATAGGTATGAGCCACCGCACCCGGTCGCCTAGATGCATTTTTATTATAGGATTTGCCCTTCAGCTAAATGTTACTTTAAAAAAGACTCCTTGGCTGAAAAGAATTTCTTTGTTAGTATAAGAAAAAACGTTTCAATGTGTTAACAAAAACATAAGAATATCTTTAGTCATTGGGAAAAATGAGCAAACAAACTTACCTTTAGATTTAAATTGGAAAATTTGCTTTGAATGTAAGATTTGAGAAGAGGTGTATTTTTTCATTTTGGGTTCTGTGGAAGACTAAAACCAGAGACTCAAAATATCCAGCAGAATTTGCTCTCTTCTGTCTTAGGGCACAGAGGAGTAAAAACCCTTGCTAGGAAATTCATCACAATTTTTACAGAATTAATTTTTTCATCTGACATTAGAGACTGGTGATTATTCAAGCAATACCTCCACTCCATGCCACTTAAAATCTGTGTCTATTGACTATTTTGATAATTATTAAAGTTGAAAAATAGTAGTACCATATGACCAGGACAGTAAACAGAAAAGTTAATTAAATATGCCATGATTATCAATTTACTGTAAAATAAAATAAGACAGATTTGTATTTGATGCTGTAATTGCTTTTATTCTATGATTCAGGAGATATGTTAGGAGTTTACAGTCATGAGTTATCATTGTGAATAAGAAGGCTATACATGTTTGGAAGTACTCTTTGATGGAGGAGTGGCATGAGGCACCATGACAACATGGCTTCCTGGCTCCTTTTTTTTTTTTTTTTTTGAGACAAGGTCTTGCCCTGTCACCCAGCTGAAGTGTAGTGGCATGATCACAGCTCCCTGCAGCCTCGACCTTCTGGGTTCAAGTGCTCCTCCCATCTAAGCCTCCTGAGTAGCGGTATTACAAGTGTGTGCCATCACACCTGGCTAATATTTTATTTTTTATTTATAGAGATGGGGTCTTGCTATGTTGCCCAGGCTGGTCTTGAACTCCTGGATGTGAGTGATGCTCCTGCCTTGGCTTCCCAAAGTGCTGTGATTACAGGTGTGAGCCACCACTCCCAACTGGCTCCAATTCTTACTATCTTTGTGATTTCAGACATGTTAGTTGTATCAGTTGTCTATTGCCACTGTAAAGTTTTTGTTTTGTTTTGTTTTGTTGTTTGAGACAGAGTTTTTCTCTTGTTGCCCAGGCTGGAGTTCAATGGCGCGATCTTGGCTCACTGTAACCTCCACCTCCTGGATTCAAGCGATTCTCCTGCCTCAGCACCTGTAGCTGGGATTACAGGTGCCTGCCACCACACCTAGCTAATTTTTTTGTATTTTTAGTAGAGATGGGGTTTCGTAATGTTGGCCAGGCTGGTCTCGGACTCCTGACCTCAGGTGATCCACCCACCTTGGCCTCCCAAAGTGCTGGGATTACAGGCATGAGCCACTGCACCTGGCCTGCCACTGTAAAATTATATAACAAATGGCCCCTAAACTCAGTAGCAGCTAATAACATGCATTCACGGGTTGGCTTGTGTTGGTTGATCCAGGCTGGGCTCAGCTGGCTTGGCTTTAAGCTGTTGGTAGGTTCAGGCCTACTCCACAAGACGTATTTTTCTTGTAATCATGGCAGAAGCACCAAGGGGTAAGCACAACCAAAAAGACAATCACATTTCAAACTTCTCTTGCCTGGTCCACTAACATTCCTTCCCCCAAATTTAGTCCCATGGCCTTCACCCAACAAATATGGAATAGGGGAAATATATTTCTCTCATGGAGATTGAGGATGGGGGTGAACATTGACTGAGCAGCCATCTAATCTAACATATTATTATTTGGCCTTTCTAAGCCTCCATTTTTCTTATTAGTAAAATTGGGACAATAGGTATTGGCTCACTGCATTGTGGTGAAAATGCCAAGAGATATATTAGTGTAAAGTCTGTAAGGCAGTGGTCATACCAGTAGGAAATCCTGAGATGGTGTTGTTACCATCATCAAAAGAAATACTGTAGACACATAGAACATGACTGGAGGGGGTGCTAAGGGGTCATTTAATAATTTCAAATGTTTGGAAGAATTGCCAAAATAGTACAAAGAACATTAGTATGTATTTTGCTAAGACTGACCATTGTTAACATTTTGCCCCATTTGCTTTTTCTGAACCATTCGAGAGATGGTTGCAGATATCGTGTCCCTTTATAAATGCTCCAGAGTATACTCCTAAGAACAAGGAGCGTCTGTTATATAACCACGGGACAAATATGGGACCCAGCAAATTTAACATTCATACAACGTAATTATCTACTAGAGTCTGTGTTTAGATGTCACCAATTGTTTCCGTGATTTTGTGGCAATTCATGTCCTCCACCTCTTTTCCCCAACCCCTCCTTTCCCTACAATCTTGAGCCAAATCAAAAGCTCAAATTGCCTTTAGTGATAATGATTTTTTACTTACCTTTAATCTGGAACAGTTTGTGAACTTTTTATTCTTCATGTTACCGCTTTAAAAAAATTATAGGCCAGTTATTTGCTAGCTGCCCTTCACTGTCCCTCAGTTTTTTTTTTTTTGTTTCGTTTTGTTTTTTTTTGAGACAGAGTCTCACTCTGTCACCCAGGCTGGAGTGCAGTGGCGCGATCTCGGCTCTCTGCAACCTCCGCCTCCCAGGTTCAAGCGATTCTCCTGTCTCAGCCTACCGAGTAGCTGGGATTACAGGCATACACCACTATGGCTGGCTAATTTTTGTATTTTTAGTAGAGACGGAGTTTCAGCATGTTGGCCAGGCTGGTCTTGAACTCCTGACCTCAGGTGATCCACCCACCTCAGCCTCCCAAAGTGCTGGGATTACAGCGTGGTCATACCAGTAGGAAATCCTGAGGTGGTGCTGTTACCTTCATCAAAAGAAATATTGTAGACCCTAGACCCATAGAACAACATGACTGGAGGGGGTGCTAAGGCCTCAGTTCGATTTTTTCTGATGTTTCCTCATGATCCCATTCAGGTTATGCATTTTGGACAAAACACCATATGAGTGACATTGTGCTCGTCCCGTCCTATCACATCTGAAGGCATGGTAGTCATGTCCATCTGTCCTATATCGTTGGTGATGTTAACTTTGATCCGTTGGTTAGGGTGATGTCTGTCAGGTTTCTTCCCTAGAAATCATTATGTTCTCCTTTGTAATTTATAAGCAATCTGCCGGGAAATGCTTTGAGAATATAGAAATATCCTATTGTTTGTCACACACTTACTCTGCTTTTCACAGCCATTGATAATTCTTACTTGAAGCAATTATTACCAGGATGGTCATAAAAGAGTGATTTTCTACTTCTGTTTTTTCTACATTTATTAGTTCACATTTTACTCTGAGAGAGCATGTTCTATTTTTCCTCCCATTTATTTTTTTCAATCAGTATGGACTTTCCCATTCTTATTTGATTTTCCCATTCTTATTTGATTCAATGGGTGCCAGGATAGGATGCATTTTTTTTTTTTAAGACGGAGTCTTGCTCTGTCCCCCAGGCTGGAGTGCAGTGGCACAATCTCGGCTCACTGTAGCCTCTGCCCCCCAGGTTCCAGCCATTTTCCTGCCTCAGCCTCCCGAGTAGCTGGGACTACAGGCACTTGCCACCACGCCCGGCTACTTTTTGTATTTTTAGTAGAGACGCGGTTTTGCCATGTTGGCCAGGCTGGTCTCGAACTCCTGACCTCAGGTGATCCACCCGCCTCGGCCTCCCAAAGTGCTGGGATTACAGGCATAAGCCACTGTGCCCGGCCAGGATGCATTATTTTTGTTATATTTTGATGCTCAAAATGTCCCCTATTTGGCCAGGTAGGAGCCCCTTTATACAGGATCCTATGTCCTTTTGATCATATCCTTACTTTCCTTACTTTTTGGCGAAACAGGCTGTTGCAGGCTCATGCTGTACTTTCTTGCTCCAGTCCTGGAATTAGCCATTTCTCCTCAGAGCTCTGGTTTAAAGTGTTCTTATGCCTTCAGGCTGAATTGTATTAATTTAGATGAAAATGTAGCCCGTAAGCTCAATAACTCAGGTTTAATAATATTTTCACGTGCACTCTGAGGAACTGTAGACCCAAACATATTTTACTGACTCTTACATGAGAATTCTAAGTTGATGATATTATAACATCATAATTTGGAAAACTGATTGATACACAAAAATTGCATTGTACATTAATTGACCACATCAAGCCATTTAAATAGTATTCATCACAACATAAAAGATATGACCTGCAGATTCTACCTTCTACAAAACAGGCACATAATTATCATACACTAGACAGTAATTCCTGGAAACTTTTTTTTTTTTTTCCAGGAAGAAAATTAGAAACAAAAGGTGAGACATAGAGACTATCAATTCCTGTATTTGCTGTTACCTTTGTATGTTAAGAAGATTCCAAAGCCTCTGTCAATGGTCTCTTTAAAAAAATCATAATCAAATAAAATGAAGAATTTGGACATTCTCTTGACTGTTGCAGGAGATGAACGTCATCTGTCTGAATGTAACATGGAAACTTCCGTGAATGTATTAGAACAGAACTCATATGAGAGCATCAGCCAGGAACACAAAGGATATGCCTAATCTCTCTCTCTCTTTTTTTTTTTTTTTGTGATGGAATTTTGCTCTTGTTGCCCAGGCTGGAGTACAATGGCACAATCTCAGCTCACTGCAACCCCCACTTCCTGGGTTCAAGCGATTCTCCTGCCTCAGTCTCTTGAGTAGCTGGGATTACAGGTGTCCACCACCACACCTGGCTAATTTTTGTATTTTCAGTAGAGACAGGGTTTCACCATGTTGGCCAGGCTGGTCTCGAACTCCTGACCTCGTGATCTGCCCACCTCAGCCTTCCAAAGTACTGGGATTACAGGTGTGAGCCACCCCGCCTGGCTAGGTATGCCTAATCTCTTAAACCTCCTACTAAACACAGCAGTCTTCACCAAGCAATCTGCGTGGGAAGTGGATAAGTCATTTAGAAACTGATGTTTTCTAACTCCTACTTGCCTCCCTTCTAGATTAGTGTTCTGTTTACATTCCCATGGATGTCACGCACAGCATCCCTCTGCATCTCACATTCCTGGGGATACTGGCTTCTCTAACAAGAGGCTGAGTTTCCCTGGGTTTCTGTAAGGACCCGAACACTCTCTGGTAGCAATCCATGCCCTTTCCTTGTGGCTCTAGGGCTCCCAGACAGAAGTGGTTGGATGGAGCCAGAAACAGCAGAGAATTCTGGTTGAGTTCCAAAATGGTTCTACCAGCCTCCAGTGACAGTGGGTGTGGACTTGAATTTCCAACTTCAGTCTGGGCCAAGGGGAGGGCAGTAAGAGATTTGCATGTCCATCATCCCTTCCATGCCCATAAAGGTTCCTAAAATATCATTTGTTAGCCCCAAACTGTATGAGACCCTCCCTCCTAGTGTTCCCCCGTGCAACTGTCACAACATGATGAATCTAATTTGTAGTATTATTTGTTTGCTTATCTTATCTCCTTACTCTCTAAATTCTTATGTAAGCAACTTGAGGTCAGGGACATCTCTAGATGATCTTTCTATTAGTCATTGCATGAAGAAAATGCTTAATAAATATTTGTGTGTGTGTGTTTTTGTCTTGTTTTTTGAGACAAGGTGTCACTTTGTTGCCAAGGCCAGAATGCAGTGACACAGTCATGGCTCACTGCAGCCTTGAACTCCTGGACTCAAGAGATCTTTCTACCTCAGCTTCCTGACTATCTGGGACCACACCTGGCTAATTTTTTTTTTTTCAAACTTTCTGTAGAGATGGGGTCTCATATGTTGCCTAGGCTTGTCTCTAAGTCCTGGGCTCAAGCGATCCCACACCTTGGCTTCCCAAAGTGTTGGGATTGCAGGCATGAGCCCCTGTACCTGGCCAATATTTGTTGGCTTGAAATTGGATTATCTCCTTTTTCCCTAATATCCAGTTATGCAATATGTTCTTTTGCCATTTTTTTTCAAAAACATTTCTTTCTTACTAGGCAACACTCCAACTTAGACCCTCATTACTCATGACTAATTACATTGCTTTAAGAATGGTGATTAGGCCCTGGTGGTCACCTCAACAAGCAAGTGTATTACACACTCAAAAGTGAGGGATGGTGGCAGGGATCCTTGTGGTGCAGTTTCAAGGCACCATCAGTAATTGTCCGTTCTTGAGAAGTGGGAAGTTTCCACAGTTCACAGATAGCACCTTTCTGAATCCAGCGTCTCATTTATGGTCCTAGAATGCAGTATATTTACATTTATTTATTTATTTATTTAGAGACAGAGGCTTGCTCTGTCACTCAGGCTGGAGTGCAGTGGCATGATCTTGACTCACTGCAAGCTCCGCCTCCGGGGTTCACACCATTCTCCTGCCTCAGCCTTCCGAGTAGCTGAGACTACAGGTGCCCACCACCATGCCCGGCTAATTTTTTTTCGTATTTTTAGTAGAGACGGAGTTTCACATGTTAGCCAGGATGGTCTCGATCTCCTGACCTCGTGATCTGCCCACCTCGGCCTCTCAAAGTGGTGGGATTACAGGCGTGAGCCACTGCGCCTGACTGAATACAGCATACTTACTTATAAATGTTTGATTAATTTTGTGAAGCCTTTAAGCCCCAAACCCTAAGCGCTTAATACATGCTTACTCATTTAAATAAGTGATTGAAATAGGAATTAGAGCTTTTCTTAAAAAGAAATAATGGTTGAGTATAAACCAAAAATCTGAAGGCTTTGTTCTCCTATCTCATCATCCTTTGACCCTGTGTTGACTTTGGCATCCGGGTTCCAGAGGCCAACCATCCTGCTTGGAATCTAAGCTCTACCACTTTCTGATCGTGCTATTTATGCAAGTTCTCAACCTCTCTCATCCTCTATTTCCTCATCTTTAAAATGGGCATGCATTAGAACAGTTCATTTGACCCATAATATTGCTGTGAGGCTTGTATCAGTCAGTAAGTATTAAAAGCTCACCACAGAGCTTGGTGTGTGGCAGGCACCCATATCTGAGCTATTGGTGAGGCTATGAGTTGTTCTGTGACCATCTGTGCCAAGGCTTCCACCAGGAGGTGTCAGCCTTTGGAGACTATTTTGGTTTTCTTCCTAATACTTAAAAGAGCTGAAAGTCTGCTGATTGTGGAGGTGGGAAGAGGGGCAAATTAGCCCTTTGGGGCTTGGAAATATTTCTGGGCTGAGGTTATAGGTTTATAAAATGGAGTTTCCTCCCCTTGGGTCTCCGAGTTCCTAGTGGCCATGGCAGATCCAGCTGCCGCCCCATCGATGGGCAAGCTGGCTTCTGAGAGCACACAGGAGTGAGGTGAGTCAGGCTGCGGGGATACTAGCATCAGGGGACTCATGAGGAAGGAAGCCACAGGGGAGTACAATGAGAAGGAAGGAGGACTGAGGAACCAAATGTCAGGCTTTTAGTAGAAGTGGAAGGATGCTGTCAATTGTGATTGGGTGCCTGAGCTTGTAAAGACTTAAGTGTACATTAAGCAGATGCCAGGGTGTTACTCTACAAGGGCAGCAAGTCTCAGGGATGCTGTAAAAGCTCTTTTAAGGGGCCTCTCCCACCTATTAACATTCTGTAGCCTCCCTTTAGAGAGCCTCGTGACATCTTGCCCTGTGATTTCCAAATGTGAGCTTACCTATTCATCTCTCAGCAGGTCCTGGGCAGCCAGGTGCAAACTTAAACCCAAGGACCATGAAAGATAATGGCACACAGACTGGTCCGGGGTTTCCTTTTGGCTAGCAGCCACACCTTTCTGGTTTCTCCCCTTGGGGATGGGATGCTTTGCAATCTGTGGCCTGCCTGAGGAAACCATTGCTGGGATATTGGAGCCCCAGATATTTGATGAAACCTGAAAGCAGGCTTTGAGGTTTATGAGAGAAGCAACATCAGTTCTGCAATGAGTGAATACCATAGGTTATGTGCGGTCATTTATTGTATTTCCATTCCCATTTTTATGTGTGAGTTTACTTCTCTTTGACCTGCGATGCTTCGGTGTATTTTGTTTTAGCTACTTAGCTTCCTTGACCTGGAACCAACATCTCCAACACTGCACCGTAATTAAAATCAAATATTGTCTCTCTTTTGGAAGAGAAAAGGAATCCACGTATTTTTCACTGAGTAAATGGCCACCACATTTACCTTAATACTACCTGCATTTCAGAGCAACTGTTTCCTTCACTTCATGTAGTAGGAAGAAAATGAACACTTTACATTCTACAGTGGATTTGAGGAAAGATTTCTGATTCTGCGGTGCTGAATTGTTAAAACGGCACGACACATGAATGATCTCATGTCACTAATACAAAATGAATATCCCTGCAGGCAATTGCTTTTCCTAATTCTGTTTGATTTTCTGAGCACAGATACCATTATTCAAAGCACATATGAAATCATGCACCTGGGCATATAAATTTGGCATGGAGTCTCCTATAGGCCTGAGCTTGAAAAAGGTTTTGGGGAATTAGCATTTTCCCAGCAGTAGATTTAACAACCCTAGAGAAGGCTTTGCCAACCCTACTGTCCATCACGGAGCTCGGTTCTTGTAGAGTGTCACATCAGGGAATTAGATTTTATTAGAAAAATTTCTACTCTACCGGCAATGTATTTGAAAATCATAATAGACAAAAACCCCTAATCATGTGTTATGAGATGATTTGTAAGCTTTCTGTTAAGTTTTTCTTTTGGGTTTTTCTATTTGTCTGGCATTGCAAATAAGCAGTACCAGAAACAAACAAACAAAAGTCTTAGACAGTGGCTTGCTGTGGAAAAATAAAATGCAATATGCATGAAATCTAGAGAGGAAAGTTCCTTCCACCGTCCTGTGCTTGTTCTTATGCATCACTCACTCATTCATTCATTCTTCATTTGGATTTTGCTGTTGCTTCCCATGTGAGGCACAGTTTCATGGCCTACGATGGTGTGTGTCAGAATTTGGAAGGACACGTTGAACATCTTTCTCTGGTATTTCCTTTTCTTCTCATTCTAGGATCATATGTTCACATGCCCATGTGTTTATGGGATCGGTGTCCTCGTAGGGGAAATAGGACCTGCAGTGTGCCGGGGCAGAGGGAGGCAATAGGGGGCTACAGCTGAGCCATGACACTCTGCCATCCAACTGCGACCCCACACAGGCCAAGGCTGTGATTCCTTCAGGCACTTTGAACAATACTCAGCTATTGAGGAGGATAGTCATCAGAGTGCTTGAACTTTCTAGACTGATTACCTCAATTACTTGCTTTGAATCACCACTGGAAAGTCTAGCTATGTGCCTTGTATGTACTTTCATACTTATCACCCATCCATCCTCTTGATAAGTGTCCACTGTGTGCCTGGCATGTTCCAGGTGCTGGAGATGCAAGAGTGGAAAACAAATCATTGACACAGTCCCCATCCTTATGCTACAGAGATGCTGGGTTAGTGGGAAGAAAGGCAGTAAATAAATAATACCAAAAATATAAGAATTACAAACTGTAGGAGGGCTCTCTGAGTTGAAAAACTGTGTGCTTTTAATGACTGTGCCAGGGGAATCTGTTTTAGAATGGTGGGGATGAAGGACAGTCTCTCTAAAGGTGACACTTGTCCTGATACCTAAAGAATGAGTGGGCATTGGCCAGGCAAAGAGTTGGGCACAAGATGGTTCCAAGTAGAAGGAACAGCATGTGGGAAGACCCCAAGTCACAGTGAATGAGGGATAGGGGAGGTCTCCACAAGCAGCCCATAGCCAGTGGCAACGAGTGTGGGAGGATAAATGCCCCAGCTCCCTCACCCCTTGAGTCACATAATCTTGTGGCCATCCTACTTCATCTTCTGCAGGACTGAGCTCCACTTGTCTGCAGGGGTAACCTGCTCATGAAAAAACACATCATGCATTGGTTTCCTTCTCTTCTTCATGCCACAGTCACACTCCCCTCCCAGTACTTCCTGGGATCACTTAGTAAATCCACTACTTGCTCTTGAATTCTTGTCTCTTGGTCTGCTTCTAGGGGAGCCCAAGTTAAATCACTGAATGAGGAGGGGGCCAACAGGCAGGCAGAAGTCAGAGCATGGAGGGCTGCAGTTTTCAAAGCATAGACCAGGGAACCCTAGTTTTGCCTGAGACTCTTTCAGGCAGCATGAGAAGTTGAATCAGTTTTTCATACTACTACTAAGACGGTACTTGCTTTTTGTATCATTTTGACATTTCACTGTTAAAATGCAAAACAGATGTAAGTAAAAATGATGGGGCTTTAGCCCACATCAAGGCTGTACCAGGTGTCATTTTATTCTTCACCACCTGCATTTGCAGAAAAAAATCCAGTTTCATTTAAGGATGTTGACGAAGTTGTAAAACAATTACTCATTTATTAAATCTCTTGTCTTGAGTATACTTTAAAAAATTTGGATGCATCGAGTGCTTGGCTGCATACCAAACTCCAGCAGTTTTCTCAGGGAAAAGCAGTTGAGTTGTGATTGAGTTGCAAGCCCCACTAGCCCTTTCTTCACGGAACGCCAGCTTTCCTTGAAAGAGTGATGGCAGACAATCGAACTATGACTCTTCAGACTTGGATACCTGCCAGGTATTTTTTCAAAAAATGAACCAAGGGAGCCTGTCTCTTCAAGAAATACAGTAATTATTATTTATAGCCAATAATACAATTTGAGTTTCCGAATGAAAACTAGAATTTTGGAAAACTTGTATCTATTGTGCTTAACTTGCATGGTTCTCTAATACTTGAAGACTTTTCTGATGAGATGGGGGTGATTTAATGAATGTGATTTAATTTTTTTGATAATGTAAAAGTGTACTGTGACAACATTTGGAAGATCAGCTTAACTCAGTGATCCAATATTTTCCAAATGACATGATGATAGAAAATCATGTATGCGTGACAGACCCATTCAAAGGACAAAGGACAAGATAATTTTGTGAATTTTAATACAATTGAGTCTGAAAAGGTTACTGGTATGGTTTCAGATTCCACATTGCAACTAACCTTTAAGAAATGACTATGTGCTGAGATTTGGTGTAATATCAAAAAAGAATATTCACCATTATCTGAAAGGCCTGTTAAGTATTCTTCTCTTTTTTAACTGCGTATCTGTGAGAAGCCAGGTTTTCTTTAGATGTACTGACATAACTTATCACAGCAGTTTGAATGTAGACATGAGAATCTGGTTGTTTTCTGTTAAGTCAGACATGAAGAGATTTGCAAAAATATAAAATACCACTCTTTTCACTAAAAATTGTGTGCTTTGAAAAATAGAGTTAGGTTTCATAAATGGGTTATTTGCATCAATAATATTTATGTTAATTATATTTATTTAAGTTGATTATGTTAACAAAATATTATATTTATGTTATATATGTTAATTATATTTGTTATATATGTTACATATGTTAATTATATTTATTTATTGTAATTGTATTAACAAAACTTTTATTGTTGTTTAAACAATAAACACTATTAAATTAAAAATTGTTATATGGCCAGGTGCAGTGGCTCATGTCTGTAATCCCGGCATTTTGGGAGGCCAAGGTGGGTGGATTACTTCAGCCCAGGAGTTTGAGACCAGCCTGGGCAATAGGGTGAAACCCCGTTTCTACAAAAAATACAAAAATTAGCTGGGTGTGGTGGTGTGCATCTGTAGTCCAAGTTACTTGAGGGTGTGGGGTGGTGCTTAGGTGGGAGGATCCCTCAGGCTTGAACTTTGGAGGTCGAGGCTACAGTGAGCCGTGATTGTGCCCCTGCACTACAGTCTGGATGACAGAGCAAGATCCTGTGTCAAAAAAACCCAAAAAAACCAAAAAATTGTTTGATGGCCGGGCGTGGTGGCTCATGACTGTAATCCCAGCACTTCAGGTGGTTGAGGCAGGAGGATCGCTTGAGCTCAGGAGGTCAAGGTTGCAGTGAGCCATGGTGCACTCCAGCCTGGGTGACAGAGTGAGACCCTGTCAAAAATATTGTTTTATTATTGTTATTTAAAAACGAATTCATAATTAGAAAGAAACTGTTCTCAGTTTAAATTTCTAATATGGTAGATGTTGACAGATACAACTCACATACACAAAAACCCTTTGAGGTCTTAAATATCTTTCATGAGTCTAAACAAGTTCTGAGGTTAGGATGTTTGAGAACTGCTGATGTAAAACTTTGAAGATTTCAGGATTTTGGATATTCTCAGGAATTAAATCAGAAGCCCCTGAGAAGTTTTAAGCAGGTGAGTTTCAAGTCAAAGGAGACCATAAAGATCATTAACCTTGCATGTGTATGTGGGTGATTAAAATATGTTAACAACTTCTGCAGCTAGGGAAGGCTAGCAGACCCTAGCGGGGCATTTCCAATCTGTTCCAACAATCCCTGCTAGACAGAAAAACACCTATACAACCACGCTCTCCAGCAGATCACACGGGGTGGAGCTCCATGATACATGAGCTTTCCTTTGTTGGTCTTCAGTTAATTGTGTGCAAATCACCTGAGGTGTACAGAAAGCATTCAGTTAGTCACAAGCCACGTAAAAAATACTCACAAGGTACACTGTGGTGTCTGAGAGAATGGAGATCAGAGTCCTTACTCTTGAAAAGTCCAGGATCTAAGAGGGGAGAGTGGAATTTGCTTTCTAGAGGGGAATGATTACCATTCTACTTTCCTCCTCATTTGCCTTTGATCTGATAATACTGTATTCTTAAAAAAAAAAAAAAAGGTATAAATTGCCGGTGCTGTGTCTCACGCCTGTAATCCCAGCACTTTGGGAGGCCAAGGTGGGCGGGTCACGAGGTCGGGAGATGGAGACCATCCTGGCTAACACGATGAAATCCTGTCTCTACTAAAAACACAAAAAAATGGCCGGGCGCGGTGGCTCAAGCCTGTAATCCCAGCACTTTGGGAGGCCGAGACGGGCGGATCACGAGGTCAGGAGATACCATCCTGGCTAACACGGTGAAACCCCGTCTCTACTAAAAATACAAAAACTAGCCGGGCGAGGTGGCGGGCGCCTGTAGTCCCAGCTACTCGGGAGGCTGAGGCAGGAGAATGGCGTAAACCTGGGAGGCGGAGCTTGCAGTGAGCTGAGATCCGGCCACTGCACTCCAGTCTGGGTGACAGAGCGAGACTCCGCCTCAAAAAAAAAAAAAAAAAAAAACACAAAAAATTAGCCGGGCGTGGTGGAATGCATCTGTAATCCCAGCTACTCAGGTGGCTGAGAGCAGGAGAATCACTTGAACCTGGGAGGTGGAGGTGGCAGTGAGCTGAGATTGCGCCACTGCACTTGAGCCTGGGTGACAGAGCAAGACTCCATGTTAAAAAAAAAATTGTATAAATGTAGGGGTACAAGTGCAGTTTTGTTACATGGATATATTGGGTAGTGGTGATGTCTGGGTTTTTAGTGTAACCATCACTCAAATAATGTACATTGCACTGAGTAAGTAATTTCTCATCCCTCACCTGCCTGATGCCCTCCTGGGTCTCCAGTGTATATGATTCCACACTCTGTGTCCATGAGTACACATTGTTTAGCTCCCACTTATAAGTATTATTTATGTATAAACAAATACTATTTATTTAAATATCATTTAAATAATTTTAAAATTTATGTTAAGTATTTAAATATTTATTTAAATATTATTTAAATAAACAAATAAAGAGCAGAGTTTTTGCTCTTTTCCTCGAGGCTGGAGTGTAATGGTGCGATCACTCGCCTTGCTTTCTTTACACCTTATAGGTGTTGCTCCCTCAAAATACCCCAATCAACTTTCTTTTTTTGTTGTTGTTGAGACGGAGTCTCACTCTGTTGCCCAGGATGGAGTGCAGTGGCACAGTCTCAGCTCACTGCAACCTTCGCCTCCTGGGTTCAAGTGATTCTCTTGCCTCAGCCTCCTGAGTAGCTGGGATTACAGGCGCCCACTACCATGCCCGGCTAATTTTTGTATTTTTAGTAGAGATGAGGTTTCACCATATTGACCAGGCTGGTCTTGAACTCCTGACCTCAGATGATCCCCCACCTCGGCCTCCCAAAATGTCGGGATTCCAGGTGTGAGCCACCGTGGCCATCAAATACTCTTTAAAATTGTCCCTGACCTTACACTATGCTCTGGACAGTGGGATCCACTTGAGCCAAAGGACAGTGGGAAGGAAGATTTAAGTGGGAGAAGTGGGGAGGAAAAAGAGAGGAAAAAGAGCAAGGCATTCTAGCTAAAACATCATTTAATTTTTTTAGAGACAGGGTGTCATTCTGTCATCCAGGCTGCAATCACAGCTCACAGCAGCCTTGACCTCCTGGGCTAAAATGATCCTCCCATCTCAGCCTCCTGACCAGCTGGGACTACAGGCGTGCACCACCACACTTACCTAATTTTTTACAAGATTGTTTTGTAGAAATAGAGTCTAACTATGTTGCCCAGGCTGGTCTTGAACTCTTGGCCTCAAGCAATCCTTCCACCTTGGCCTCCCAAAGTGTTGGGATTACAGGTGTGAGCCACCCAGCTTCTAAACAGCATTTCTGATGTACGAAGAGTACATTGTTCAAGTTCCCAAACTTGGCCGGCTGCTCTGACTGGGGGATGCCTTGTGAATTTAGAACACGGTGTTTCATGAGCTGAGTGGAGGATGTGAGCGCTTGTCTCCCTAAGCAGAGGTCAGCCTGCTGCAGTTCCTCCAGGCAGCAGCGGGAAAAGAGAGGGAATGGTTGTAATATGGTCCGTGTCACACTGAAGCAAATGCTAACTTTCTGGGTTACAGCTCGACTGAGTGACAAAGAATGTGCATCCCAGCATGAACCCACTACACGCAGAGCTGAGCTCTCCGCCACACGGAGCCCTCAGGCCTCTGCAGCACAGCCGTGTCCTGCCTATTGTCTGGAAAGCTTTCTTCCTGGAAGGGATCCTCAGCCTTGCCACCCTTCAGGGAGCTAGGGGCTCCTCTTGAACAAATCGATCCCTTTCAGCCTTGTGTTTCAAAACTCCTTATAGGAATAAAGTACAGGTTGATTCCTTTTGAACAGACAGTAGAATGGGAAGCAGATACATGCACATGAAGCTTGTCCAGCCTGTGGCCTGCAGTCTGCATGAGGCCCAGGATGGCTTTGAATGTGGCCCAACACAAATTTGTAAGCTTTCTTAAAACATTATGAGACTTTTTTGCGTTTTTTTTTTTTTTTTATAGCTCATCAGCTATTGTTAGTGTTTTTTTGTTTGTTTGTTTGTTTGTTTGTTTTTTCCAAAGTCTTACTTTCTTACTCAGGCTGAAGTGCAGTGGCATGATCTCAGCTCACTGTAAACTCCGCCTCCCAGCTGCAAGCGATTCTCCTGCCTCAGCCTCTCAAATAGCTGGGATTGCAGGCACACGTTGCCATGCCCGGCTAATTTTTGTGTTTGTAGTAGAGATGGGGTTTCACCATGTGGGCCAGGCTGGTCTCAAACTCCTGACCTCAGATGATCCACCCACCTGGGCCTCTCAAAGTGTTGGGACTACAGGCGTGAGCCACTGCGTCCAGCTGTGTTAGTGTATTTTATGTGTGACCGCAGCCAAGCTCTTTTTCTTCCAATGTGGACAAGGAAAGCCAAAAGATTAGACATTCTCAATGCACGTGTTCCCCAGGAAGGCACGTGGCCAGGGTGCATGAAAGGCAGGACTCCCCGCTCCTGGAGAGCTGTTTATCTTGCAGGGCATGGGTATGCTGGGGCAAGTTATCCCTGAGAACACAGAACTCAAACGTGTCCATGGGAAGCCGCCCCTTCTAGCTTGCATCTGGTGTGGACTTTGCCATCCCTGGGGCTTGTTCCTTTTACTGCCCCAGGAGCAGTGCTGAACTTTTGGCATGATCTTGCAGAAGTGGCATCAAAGTGGAAACATGCAGCCTCCAGGATATTTTTCCAAAATGCGTGCTTTTCTCTGTGATCCCCTTGCAAAACAAGGAAAGTCCTCAAAGAGATTTCTGGTTTGACTTTGCTCCTTCATCGCCTCTCCAGGTTTCATTATGCGCAACTGAACTTACTTCAGTGGTATCTACCATAATAGACAATTTTAGCACAATGATCTCGTTTTGGACATTTGGAAACTTTGTGAACTATTTGGAAGAGTTTCTTCAAAGCTGAATGCATTCCTTCAGCTCAAACTCTTTAATATTCTGATGTAAATGGATTGTAAGACAGAAAAATGATTCTTTCTCTTTTCTCTCTGTCTGGTTCTCTGAAAATTTCCTCAAAGTGATTTCACCCTCTCTCTTCTTACTAATCCAGCCCGGGTGCAGGTCTTCATCACCCTCCCTCTGTGTCACTTCGACAGCGTCTTCACCCATCCGACCTCCTGGACTGCTCCTGTCTAACCCGTCAGCCACGACCGACTGCTGCTCACGTTACCTGCTCCCCTCCTCCCTCCCCACACTTTTGGCATCCTGTTGCCTGAGGGATAAAGGCTGAAGCCTCCTAAACATGGAAGTCCCAGAGAACACTGTGGATACTCACTAGACATTCACATGCTCCTCTACACTCCCGTTCTTTCACATTAGACTGAGACCAACTGACCAGGTTCTGGCCAATAGGAGAGAGGCAAAAGTGATAGAAGCCATTTCTACGCCTGACCCTTAAAACATCCTGTGTTTTCCCCGAGCTCTCTCCTGTCCTGCCGTGGTGACCTTGTAGGCTGTGTGTGTGTGTCTCCTTAAAAGTTATGTTGAAATCCTAACTCCTCACACCTGTGAGTGTGGCCTTATTTGGAAATAGTCTTTG
Source organism: Colobus angolensis palliatus (assembly GCF_000951035.1). Classification (NCBI taxonomy): domain Eukaryota; kingdom Metazoa; phylum Chordata; class Mammalia; order Primates; family Cercopithecidae; genus Colobus; species Colobus angolensis. The sequence goes on from NW_012116566.1 coordinate 1,144,141, forward strand.
CAGATATCATCAAGTCAAAATGAGGACATTGGGGTGGGCTCTAATCTACTGTGACCGATGTCCTTATATGAAGAGAAAAATCTGGACACAGATAGACACAGAGGAGAGAAGGCTGTGTGAAGACGGAGGCAGAGATTGGCATGATGCTGAGAGCCCAGGAACATCTGGGGCCACCAGAAATTGGACGAGGCAAGAAAAGATCCTACCTAGAGGCTATGGAGGGAGGAGGAGACAGCCTGCTGTCTTAGGCTTTTTGTGAACGAGAAATAAACCTTTACAGGGCTAAGTCACAGAGCTCTAAGAACTTTGTTACCATTGCAGCACACTCTGGCCCATCCTGACAAATACAGCAGTAAGTACACTCATATGTTGACCCTGCCCATGTTTTCAGCATTTTTTTGCTACCCTGTTCTCCAGTGATATACTTTATGCCTCCGAGATTTGTTGTGGGTTTGTCTTTCTGTCTAGAATGTTCTCTCTTCCCTTAAATTTTTTTTTTAAGAGACAAGATCTTGTTCTCTTATCCCAGTTGGAGTGTAGTGGTGCAATCATAGTTCACTGTTGCCTTGAACTCTTGGGCTCAAGTGATCCTCCCCCTTCAGCCTCCCAAGTAGCTGGGATTACAGGTATATGCCGCTGTGCTTGGCTAATTTTTTAAAAAATATTTTGTAGGCACAGGGTCTTGCTATGCTGCCTAGGCTGGTTTTGAACTTCTAGCCTCAAGTAATCCTTCTGCCTTGGTCTCCCAAACTGCTAAGATTACATGCTCAAGCTACTGCACCTGGCTTCTTCCCTTCTCTTATCAGGAGAAATCATATCCTGTGAAAGTCCAGCTCAAGAGTCACTTTCTCTAAGAAAGCTTTCTCATTGTCTCTTGTTCTTATAACAAGCTACCTACATTTCTAAGTTAATAGTTACCAGTGACACATGTCAGGATCTGTTGTCTGTGTGTACATACCGTGCTAGAAAGTTAGCACCGTGGGGCCAAGGATAGTACCTTTTATTTTCATTTAACATATCTCAAGTTTCTAGCATAATGTTTAATTCATAGAATGAGATTCGAGGCTTTCGTGAAATTAATTCTAAGAGGAACTTTTGCTAGTCTGGCTCTAAGAATGTCCAGGGGACCCTGCCCATGGAGGTCTGAGATTTTCCCCTGTCCATTTGCTGTCTGTGATGCCCAAGACGTGCCTTGCCCTCCTCTGAGATGGGGGTTCAGAGCCGCGGTCAGTCCCCGCATTGTGAACACTTTATGAAGTTGTTTTCCTTCAGGAAGGCCTGGTGGAGCTCTGAGATCTTAAGTTCCTTGTGTACTTACCCGGGCTCAACAAGTGACTGAAGATCCCTTGTGTCCTGCTTGTGCCCGTGTTGTGTGTGTGCATGACCATTTTCGGGGGTCACTAAGGGATTCTGCAGACCAGAGGGCTGTGATTACTCTTCCTGAGATGCCAGTCAGACAACAGTCCAAGAGTTCAGACCGCACTATTCTCTTATTTCTTAAAAACTGCTTAGGAATTAAAAATACACAGAAAAGTACAGATTAGAAACCTAAATCAGTGTACACGTAATACCTCCAGAAATAATAAATGCCGACATTGTTGATTTTGCTTTGTATTTTTTAAAAAATAAGAGACAGATGATTGTGGATAATAGTGAAGTTTCCATTTGTTCCCCCGCACAGTTTGCTGGGCCTGTCCCTAATCTAAAGTCATCACTTTCCTAAATTTGTGTTCTTCCACTTACATAAATATTTAGTTTTACCTTGTGTTTAAAATTATATAATATGATGCATACCTTCCTAAAGTGATCACAATTTAATTAGTCAGTGTTACTTGTAGCTGTTGTATGTGTGTTCATGGTCCTGTCTCCTGATAACAGCAAGTCATTTTTGCAACTAAAATAAATACAAATAAGTTCATATGTATAGTGTACTTTATGTAAATGCTATGAGTGGGTTACAAGAAAAATTAACTTTGAAACAAAATTCACCTTCACACTGCAATTTTGACACCTGAGAGTGGTGTTGTAAACCTTGCTAGTAAATCTGAATATAATATTATTCAAATACCATCCAATAGTGTTTGCTGGTGTCTTTCAGTGATTGAATATTGCTGTAGGTTACAATTCTTTGTGAAACTGACAATATATTTTCATCATTTAAAAAAGAAATGAGCTGGTTGGGCATGGTGGCTCATGCCTGTAATCCCAGCACTTTGGGAGGCTGAAGCAGATGGATCACTTGAGGTCAGGAGTTCAAGACCATCCTGGCCAACATGGTGAAAACCCATCTCTACCCGTCTTTACTATGTAAAAATACAAAAATTAGGCAGGCATGGTGGCACTGCCTGCAATCCCAGCTACTTGGGAGACTGAGGCATGAGAATTGCTTGGACCCAGGAAGTGGAGGTTGCAGTGAGCCGAGACTGCACCACTGCACTCCAGCTTGGGTAACAGAGCAAGACCCAGTCTGGAGAAAAAAAAAAAAAAAGCTTATGTTGAACTCTTTTTTTATTGTAGTCACTCATTGTGATTTTAAAACACATCAACAAGATGTTATGAAAATTATGTAATAAGGCCAGGCGCGGTTGCTCATGCCTGTAATCCCAGCACTTTGGGAGCCCGAGGCGGGCAGATCATGAGGTCAGGAGATCGAGACCATCCTGGTTAACATGGTGAAACCCCATCTCTTCTAAAAAATACGGAAAATTAGCCTGGCGTGGTGGTGGGCGCCTGTAGTCCCAGCTACTCGGGAGACTGAGGCAGGAGAATGGCATGAACCCAGGAGGTGGAGCTTGCAGTGAACCGAGATGGCACCACTGCACTGCAGCCTGGGCAACAGAGCAAGACTCTGTCTCAAAAAAAAAAGAAAGAAAATTATGTAATAGATTGGATGTGGTGGCTCATGTCTATAATCCCAGCAGTTTGGGAGGCTGAGGCAGGAGGATTGCTTGAGCTCAGGAGGTAGAGGCCACAGTGAGCCAAAATTGTGCCAGTGTACTCCAACTTGAGTGACAGAGTGAGACTCTTTCTCAAAAAATAAAAAAAAAAGAAAAACTATTTAATAACTTATGCATTTAAGAATGCCTGGAGATTCCTAAGAATTCCTATTTTTCAATCTTGAATCCCAAAGATGAGTATATGTTGGAAATTTGGGAACACTGAAGAAGCACCGTCTGTTAATGTGGGAGACCCTCTGTAAGTGGAAAGTCAACCATGAAAGAAGCCAGTGTGCTGGAGCAGAGCCAGAGTATGGTAAGTGTGTCACTTATTGTGGAAGTGGGGCCAAAGCCATCATGATAGAAGGAGGCGATCACTTTCATGTGGATTAGGCTGGGAGGTCCTCCAAAGAAAACTGACTTCTGTGCTGGCAAATTATGTTTGCCTTCAGGTACTTTAGGAGAAATCTGCCCCCAGCACTGCTGGGGAAGGCAGAGAGAGGACAAGGGGCAGAGCTGAACCCAAACCCACTGTTTGAGCTCCCATTCTGGGGAACACATGTGCCAGGGTCTGTGCCCTCTCTCTGCAGAGCCAGCAGAGTGAGAATTAATGAAGAAAACTCTGAGGGCTTATAGGACATACGAAGGGGCTGGATCAAAGAGCTTTATCTTTGGAGAGGCATAGAGTGTCTTGAGACGAGAATGCTGGGTTTGCAAGGGCTTAAAAGAGAATGTGCTAATTTGTGTGGCAGGGACGATCTCACCCTCTCTGGAAGTCTGGGCTGTGAGGCCACATATTGGCCTTGTGGGGTTCAAGGGAGTGAGCTGTACCAACAACCTGCCCCATTGTAGATTACATGGCAAATCCAAGCCCGTCCAGCCTGAAAAATCAGATCCAAGTAATTTGATGGGGAGGGGTTCTGTTTTGGGGTTACATTTTAATTTACCATTTGTCTCAGATGCTAAGATCAAATTCTTGGAGGACATGTGGCATCCCTTTTCAGAGGCATGGGAACACCTCTTGCTCAAACCTCTATGCCCTTCTCAGATTCTTAGAAAAGTGGGAAGGGAGAAATGCTATGATGCCAAGGAAGATGTAACACTATTACCACCAAGGAATGGAGAGGAATTTCCTTTGGAGTGGGACGTTAGGAAGCCTGTCCTCACAGGCTAGGTGGAGTTAGGTGATATCTGGCTTTGATCATAAACCCAAAACTCTCCTGAAGACCCAATCATTTAGTGTGCATTCCAGATTGCAACTGTTATAAGAGAGCCCTGGCTCTTGATGAGACAGTATGATTGTTGGAGACTGTGGCTACACATTCTTACACATTAAAGCAGTTGATGGGGATTGAAAAGTAGGTGAGATTTCAATGACTTGTGGTGACAGCTTGTCTGGAAAGCTCAGCAGGTAACAAGCTATGGCCCAAGCCACTCGCTCCTCGTGTGTTCCCAGAACCTGCACACTCTCTTCCTCTGTACCTCTCTTCTGTTTCTGTCTCTTTCTTTCTTTTTCCCACCTTTTCCCTCCTCTTTTTTCCATTTCTGCCTCTATTTATTTTCACTTTTATTTTATTTATTTATTTATTTTTGAGACAGAGTCTCGTTCTGTCACCCAGGCTGGAGTGCAGTGGCATGATCTTGGCTCACTGCAAACTCTGCTTCCTGGGTTCAAGCGATTCTCCTGCCTCAGCCTCATGAGTAGCTGGGATTACAGGCATGTTCCACCACGTCTGGCTAATTTTTGTATTTTTAGTAGAGACTAGGTTTCACCATGTTGGTCAGGCTGGTCTTGAACTCCTGACCTCGTGATCCGCCCACCTTGGCCTCTCAAAGTGCTGGGATTACAGGTGTGAACCATCACGCCTGGCCCAGGAGGAGCAATACTTAAAAGTGTTACTATCTGCCCTTTGGCAGCCCAATGTTGGTTTGTGGAAGGAAAGGAAAAGTTAGTAGTGGGATCACTCCTGGGAATGAATTATTGGATCTGGAGCAGCACCATCCAATAGAATCAGAATGCAGGCCACGTGTGTAACATCACTTCTTCTAGTAGCCGTGTTTAAAGAAGTAAAATAATTTTAATAATAGATTTTTAATCTTAATTACATATACTAGGCACATGAGGTGCCTCTTGCCTGTAATCTCAACACTTTGGGAGGCTGAGGCAGGAGGATCCCTTGAGCCCAGGAGTTCAAGATCAGCCTGGGCAATATAGCGAGACCTTGTATCTACAAAAACATTTAAAAATTAGCCAAGTGTGGTGGCACTTGCCAACAGTCTCAGCTACTTGGGAGGCTTAGGTGGGAAGATCATTTGAGCTTGGGAAAAACTATGAGAAAGAATCTTCCCAGCAGCTTTCCTTGTATTTTAGTCTGACATATCATGAGGTTCAGATTCCCATAATAAGGTTCTACTCTTTTATAATACTCAGATCAGAGGCACGTGGTTAGCCAGAGAGGCATAGTAACGACAAAGAGGTTTGAGTAGACAGACTGGAACAGAAATCACAGCACCTCCACTTAGTACCTGTGCAACAGATCCATGTGCTTAACAGCTGTGAGCCTCAGTTTCCTGATCTGTAAATGAAGATAATAATATCCATCTCACAGAGTTGGGGTGATTTCATGACAGAAAACTAAAAGTGTTAATTGTAGTGTCTATCAGAAAAGCAGATGCTCAATAAATGGTAGTCATATAGGCTATACAGGAGGTAGGTTCAAATTATTACTGAATAATAACGAAAGTGTATCTGAGAAATCTTCAAGTCTCAGCAAATTCAGTAAACCCAGGTGAACAGACACTTAGCAAGCATGTACTCTATGCAAGCCATTGTATACCCAGACACCACATTCTTCATTTCTAATGGTGGTTCATGCCTACAAGTGCCTTTTAAGTTTTTGTGGCTTCTTTCTTGCTGTTCAACTTGGGTTCACAGCATTCCCTCATATCCGGATATTGGGGAGGTGTGGGGGACAGGGGAAATAAATGATGAACGCATCTTCAATTGTCAGGAGTGGACAAGAGACAGGGAAAGAAAGGAGGTAATGATCAAGTCTAAGAGTCAGCTAGTGGGACCATTCACAAAACAGCTAAGTATAATGCAGCAATTCTATGAACAAGCAGAAAAAGGAGTGGGCATGACTGTGTATGTGAGGGGATATGTGAGTATGCAGGAGGAGATATGTTTCATACCCAGAATAGGTATATTTGGATATTATTTATTTTTTAAATTTACCTTTATTTTTCGAGACAGGGTCTCATTTTTTTTTTTTTGTTGAGATGGAGTTTCACTCTTGTTGCCAAGGCTAGAGTGCAATGGCATGATCTTGGCTAACCACAACCCCTGCCACCCAGGTTCAAGTGATTCTCCTGCCTCAGCCTCTTGAGTAGCTGGGATTACAGGCATGTGCCACCATGCCTGACTAATTTTGTATTTTTAGTAGAGATGGGCTTTCTGCAAGTTGGTCAGGCTGGTCTTGAACTCCCGACCTCAGATGATCCACCTGCCTCGGGCTCCTAAAGTGCTGAGATAACAGGCTTGGGCCACCGCGCCTGGCCGGGGTCTCACTCTTTTGCCAAGGCTGGAGTGCAGTGGCATGATAAATGGTAGTCATTTATCGGGCTCAAGTGATCCTCCCAGCTCAGCCTCCTGAGCAGCTGGGACTACAGGTGTGCACCACCATGCCTGGCTATTTTTTAATTTTTATTTTGATAGAGACAGGGTTCTCCCTATGTTGCCCAGGCTGGTCTCCAAGTTTTGGGCTGAAACTATCCTCCCACCTCAGCCTCTCGAAGTGCTGGCCTTTAAGTCAACCTTGTTGAGGTATCTACATCTAACATCTAATAAAATGCATCCATTTTAGGAATACACTTTGATGAGTTTTGACAAATGTATGCAAGAACGTAACCGGCACCGCAATCAAACTTTAGAGAAATTCCGTCATCCTGGAAAGTTCCCTCATGTTCCTTTCACCCAACTTCAGGCAACCATTGTTCTTCTCTCAGTCACTAGATTAATTCAGCCCCGTGGTTCTCAGACTCTGCCGGGGTACTCTGGGATGCTACAGCAAATTCACGGTGTATCATGGATATTTTCAAGTTTCAAGGGCAACACAGATGTGTTGGATGCCGCAGGAACCACTATTTTGAGGTCGTTTGGGCCTAACAAGTTAATAAACTGAACTTTTATGTGTTTTGTTTGGTTTAGGGGCATCATGAAAAAAAGACTGAAACACCAATAATAACATTTTCACAGCTTATCTATGTTATTGCATGTGCCAGTGTATCATTCCTTTACATTGCTGGGGATATATTTTAGTACATGGATATAACACATTTTTTTTTCTGAAGAAAGCTGCTTGAGCATTTATATACAAATCTTTTGAGTACATATGTTTTCATTTTTCTTGGGTAGATATCTAGGAGCAGAATTTCTGGGTCATATGTTAAGTATATGTTTCACTTTTAAAGAAACCGCCAAACTATTTTCCAAAGCACAATTTTACAACCCCAGTTGTTCCACTTTTTTGCCAGCATGGTACTGCCTGTCTCTTTAATTTTAGCCATTTTAGTGGGTGTGTGATGCTAGCTCATTGTGCTTTTAATTTGCATTTTCCTGACGACTAATGATGTTGAGAATCCCTTCATGTGCTTGTGGGCCATTTGTGTATCCTCTCTAGTGAAGTTGGTTGAAGTCTTTTGCAAATTACAAAAAAAAAAATCAAGTGCTTTGTCTTATGATTGAGTTGTAAACATAGCTATACATTCTTAATATAAGTCCATTGTCAGATGTATATATATCTACTATAGTTTACAACTCAACCGTAAGAAGAAAAACCACTAGATTTTTAAAATAATTAGTTCCTGGTGTATTGTTTGCCTTTTTATGGTCTTAACAGTATCTTTCAAAGAACAAGAACTTTCAATTTGATGAAGTCCATTTCATTAGTATTTTCTTTCATTGTTGGTGCTTTTCTGCATCCTAAGAATTTTTTTGTCTATTTCTAAGGTCACAAAGAATTTCTCCTGTTTTTTCCTTGATGTTTTATAGTTTTAGCTCCTGTGTTGTGGTTTAAGATCCTTTGTGGAGTTAGCTTTTGTGTGTGGTGTGAGGTAAATGTGGAGGTTCTTTTTTTTTCTTTATGGATATCAGTTGGTTAAGCAACATTTGTTGAAAAGACTGAATCACGTTGGCACCTTTGTTGAATATTAATTGATCATATATGTGTGCATCTATTTCTGGGTCTCTTCTATTCATCTTATGATTATCCTTTGCCAATACTACACTGTGTAGATGACTGTAGCTTTATAGTAAGTCTTGTAATCCAGGTAAAATAAGTCCTCCAATTTTGTTCTTTTTTTCCCAAAATTGTTTTGGTTTAAATTAAGTCCTGTGCATTTTTATATAAACTGTACAATCAACATGACATTTCTACAGAAAAGCTTGTTGGAATATGATACTCTTCCTTGAGCATGAATGAGGCTGTTAGGCCAATTCCCCTGGAAGGCTGAGTACATTTTGGTGGTGATTTAAAGGGTAGTGCCAAGAGAAACATTGCCCACTTCAGCTTTGTTTTGAAAGCCACAATTCAGAATGCATCTTCTCACGGGGCACATTGCCCCAGTCCAGTTAAGCAGAAAGGATGGAGCGCAAAACCTGTGATCTCAGCATGACTTTCAGAGAGCTGTGGTGACTTTGTGTTTGACAGGGACAAATGGTGAGAGTTCCATGGTGTTTGTCAAGTTGGGAGTAATAACAAATAGAATACAAATAGAATTAAAAATATTAATTTTATTAACCAAAGACAGGCAGAGGTTAAAAGGACGATAATGAAGTTGGAAGACAGTGCTTATGAGACAGGAAAAACTGTGACTACTGGAGCCAAAATATCGTGGATTCATGTCCTATTTTTTCCACATTCTTCTTATGTGACATTAGAGCAAGTAGATTTTAACGTAGATTTCATAGTTTGCTTTGAGGATTAAACGAGATCTCTCCAGCTGCCTCCTGGATATCATGGGCACTGCTCATTCAGTGGGTCCAGAAATAAACCCCTATTTATTTCCCTTCTCAAACTGGCTCTACCTTTGGTGTTTTCCTTCTAAGTGATTTCAGCTGTGATCTCAGCTGACTCTAACACCTAACCCTCACCTTAATTCCCTGCTATCTGCTATAGCAGGTATGTGCCCTTTGAAGCAGCCCAGTCTGTCGCCCAGGCTGGAGTACAGTGGTGCTATCTTGGCTCACTTAACCTCCCCCTCCAGGGTTCAAGAGATTCTCATACCTCAGCCTCCTGAGTAGCTGGGATTACAGGCATGCATGGCCACGCCCAGCTAAATTTTGTATTTTTAGCAGAGGCAGTGTTTTGCCATGTTGGCCAGGCTGGTCTCCAACTCCTGGCCTCAAGTGACTGGCCCGCCTTGGCCTCCCAAAGTGCTGGGATTACAGGCGTGAGGCACCGCACCCAGCCCTGAAGCAGCCCAGAATCTCTAGAACATCTTCTCCACATTTGATTTTTCCCCAACATGCAAACCAAAACCCCCCCAAAAAACGAACTACATTTCCCAGCCTTCCTTACTGCTAGGATGCAGTCATGTGACCTAGAATCCACCAATCCAACCAATCAGATGCACCAGGGCCTTTGCTTCTCAGTGGAGCTGGAAAGGGTAGGGTGGAGCACCTCCATCTTGTTGACACAGGTGTGAGCAGAGGCATCGCTGTTCTGGAGTCTCCTTGCTGTTTTCACCAGAGAGTTGTTCTCTGGTGAAACTTTCTAACAAAGACTCTTTCTAACAAAGATTCTCCATATCCCTTTATAACCCTCTTTTTTCGCAAACTAGCTAGAGCAGCTTCCATTGTTACACTTCAAAACCCAGAACAATATGCCAGAAGCAATACATACTGAGTACCCAAGCCAGAAACTTGGATGCCTAACCGTGACCCCTTTCCCTCTCACCACCATAGCCAGTCAGGCGCCACGTCTTACTGATTCTGCTCCATTCCCCTTCTGAATCTGTTTCTTCTCTCTGCAAATCTAATATTAGCATGTTCTTGAATAAGACCCTTCAATGGCTCATTACTGGTCTTAGAGTAAGGTTCAAAATCTTCAACCTGGCCCACCCAACCTCACATCATCTACCTCCTGCCTCTCCCATAGGCCCGTCTGTCTCCAGCCACACTGTTCCTGGAACGGGCCAGCCCTTTCCTGTCTCAAGTCCTTCATTCACTGTTCCCTACACCTGGAACGTGTCCCATTTCCACCCCAACTCTTCCTGACCCTTTAAATCCTAAATCTTAGCCTCGGTTGCACAACTCAGTGAGGTGCTACATACTCTTCTTTTGCATAACACTTTTTACAGTTGACATGAAATGACCCTGTATTCGTTTGGGTAGGCAGAATAGTATAGATTGTAAAGCATGAGTTTTATAGCCAGACTAAACTATAGATTTGTTTCATTTTCTACGTGTGTGACTTTGAACAAGTGACTTTGTCTGTCTGTGTCTGTCTTTTCATGTGCAAAATGAACATAATAAGAGTACTGTACCTATGTCTAAGGACAGCTCCTGTTGTGCTTAGAGCAGAGGTTTAGTATACTTTTCCTGCAAAGGACCAAATGGTAAATACTTTAGGTTTTGTGGGCCTTGTGGTCTCTGTCTCAATTACTCAGCTCTGCTGCCATAGTGCAAAAGCAAAGAACATGGACAATAATACATAAATGAGTGGGTATGGTGGTACTCCAATACAATTTTATTTATAAAAACAGGTGGTGGGCCAGATCTGGCTCATGGCTCATAGTTTGCCAACACCTGACTTAGAATAGGCTTGGCACAAAGCATGTGCACAGTAAATGTTAGCTATTACTATTAATTGTTTTACGGCTTTCTTTCCTGCTAGAATATAAGCTTCCTGAGGGCAGGGACTGTGTGAAATCCAAAAATCTGAGACAGGTCTCAGTTAATTTAGAACTTTTTTTTTGCCAAGTTTGAGGATGTGCGCCCATGGCACAGCCTCAGGAGATCCTGACAACATGTGCTCAAGGTGGTCAGAGTACAGTTCGGTTTTATCCATCCTGGGAGATATGAGATATCAATGGATCAACATGTGCAAGATGAACACCGGTTCAGTCTGGAAAGGCAGGACAACTTGAAGGAAAGGCAGGAAGACTCGAAGCAGGGGAGAGGGCTTCCAGATCATAGGTAGATAATAGACAAATGGTTGCATTCTGTGGAGTTTCTGATTAGCCTCTTTAAAGAAGGCAATCAGATATGCATTGATCTCAGTGAGCAGAGGGGTGACTGAATAGAATAGGAGGCAGGTTGGCCCTAAATAGTTCCCAGCTTGACTCTTCTCTTTAGCTTAGTGATTTGGGGGCCCCTAAATTTATTTTTCTTTCACAACTGTGTCTCTGTTGCTCAGTGCTGTGTCACCAGGGCCTAGTTCGGTAAATAGTAAGTAATACAGGCTCAATAAATGCATGTTTAATGAGTGAATATGTCAAGAAGTTAACCCAGAACCCAGGGCACAGCAGGTGCTGAAGAATTGGTTTTCTTCATTTCCTTCTTGCTGAAGAATGGTACTATTGACTTATCTATAATATGGCATATATTTTGAAGGATTTTTTTCCTTAGTAGAAATGGTAGACTTGATTTTCTTCATATAGGTTGTCAAGGGCAGAATTTTCCAGTTAAATGACAGGACTTTTCAGTCTCTTGATACTTTCTGAAACAGTATACATTATAATAACAATAGCTAGAACTTATAGGGTGCCTATCAGGTGCCAGGTATTTTGGCAAAATTCTTCAATCTTTACCATAATGCTATGAAGCAGAAGAATAACCCCATTTACAGAAGAAGAAACTGAGGTTAGGGAAGGTTAATTGTTTTGCCAACTAGTAATTGGCAGAACTAGATATTGGACCCCAGCTATATTGGATTTGAGTTCCATCCTTTTTCTATGAAACTACACTGTTCCTCACACTGCCAGGCTTTTAAGTATTACTATTTCTTCCTAATTCAGTTGGCAAAAATCCCTAACAATTCCAATGTTGCAGCTGCTGTGGAAAATAGATTGTGGTTCCTCAGTAAGTTAAATGGAGTCACCATATGCGTCAGCAATTCCAGTCCACGTATATGTACAAAAGAGTCAAAATGAGGTGTTCAAACAGAAACTTGTACAAAATATTTATGCCAGCACTCTTTACAATAGCCAAAAGGTGGAAATAACCCAATTGTCCATCAACAACTGAATGGAAAAAGAAAATGTGATATATCCATACAATGGAATATTATCTGGCCATAAAAATGCTAAAGTTCTAATGCAGGTTACAACATGGAGGAACCTGGAAAACACGCTGAGTGAAAGAAGTCAGATACAGGCCACGTGTTGTGTGATCCCATTTATATGAAATATGCAGAGTAGGCGAATCCGTAGAGACAGAAAATAGATTAATGGTAGTTAGGGAACTGGGGGATGGATAGTGACTGCTAAGGGGACTTCTTTGCGGGGCGATGAACACCTTCTGGAATTAGAGAGTGATGATGGTTGCACAACACCTTGAATGCAATAATGCCACTGAGTTGCATGCTTTAAAATTGTAAATTTTATGTTATGTGTATTTTACCATGACAAAAAATCCAGAGCAAATCTGTAAGATGATAGGGAAGTAATTTTCTAGAAATGTCAGCATCTAGGTGCTCACACAGCCCTTTCTTAAGGCTCATCCTACACTCTTTTTCTTTCTTCTTCTTAGGAGAAATATTTATTTTTCTCCCACTTTACACTTAGGGGTCCAAAGGCCCACGGACAACCTCCACCAGAGGTGTCGCTTTCCGCTTCTTCTTGACCTGAGGGTGTGTTTGCTGCTGATCAGGGTAATGTCTACCTTATCCTCTTGGCTGTCCTCATTAGACTCGCCAAGCACTGTCAGAGAGGAGCAGGCTTTCTGCTGAAACATGAGGCTTTCTCCCAAGCCCATGGGTTAGCTCTCAAACTCCCAGTTCACCTCTTTGCTTGGTTTCCTCTTGTGGCTAAGGGAAAAGAAGGAAAAAAGTTCCATGAGCTACTCTCTGAGTCCACGTCAACCTCCACAACAATCTTTTTGTCTAACCTGGAGTTTCCTTGGCAACCAAGATAGTAGTCTGTCACTCACCGCTTTCCACTCTTCAACTTCTTATTAATGCTTGTTCAGTTTTGAATAGTTTGTCTAACTTGAAAAGAAACTGCAGAAGCTGCACTTTTGTAGTCACTAATTTTTTTTCAAAGCTTGGGTTTCAGCCGGGTTTTTTAAAGGGCCATACAGATTTCCCCTATGATTGCTAGAAAACACAGTTAACAACAACCACAAGTTGTACCAACTGTGTGTCAGGCAGTATTCTTGGTGTTTTACGTATAATCGTTCATTGAATCTTCATGCCTTCACGAGGTAGGCATGATTATTATTCCTATTTTACAGATGAGAACAGTGAGGCACAAGGAGGTCAAGTACCTTACCTAAGGTCAACAGGCAGTATCAGTCTTAGACTGTACTGTAATTTTTTTCAAATCTGTATGGCTTGCCTGCATTTTCATAGGATGCTACTCAAGCGAGGAAGCCATCATCCACGGGTGGTTTCAGAGTGATGGGGTGCAGGTACTGTGGCAAGTTAGTAGGAAAGAGAGTTTTGGAAAGGGGATCTTTCAGGGCGACTCTTCACATCCCACCATCTGGGCATTCAGAATACCACAAGTACAATGTCCCTGTTTTGACTGACGTTGGCATATGACAGAGTGGTTTAAGAAGCACAGATTCGGCCGGGCGCAGTGGCTCACGGCTGTAATCCCAGCACTTTAGGAGGCCAAGGCAGGTGGATCACAAGCTCAGGAGATCGAGACCATCTTGGCTAACACCGTGAAACCCCGTCTCTACTAAAAATACAAAAAAAATAAAAAATAAAAAATAAAAATTAGCCAGGCGTGGTGGTGGGTGCCTGTAGTCCCAGCTACTCAGGAAGCTGAGGCAGGAGAATAGTGTGAACCCGGGAGGCGGAGCTTTCTGTGAGCCGAGATCACGCCACTGCACTCCAGCCTGGGAGACAGAGAGAGACTCCGTCTCAAAAAACAAACAAAAAAACAAAACAAAACAAAAAAACAGAAGCACAGACTCTGGGCTCAGGCAGAGCTTGGAAAAAATCAAAAATCTTGCCTCCGTGACTTAGTCAGTGGGCAAATTACCTTGGAAATTATTTTTTCCCTTTAATTATTTTAGATTCAGAGGGTACGTGTGCAGGTTTGTTACCTGGGTGTATTGCGTAATGCTAGGGTTTGGGCTTCTATTGACCCCATCCGCCAAATAGTGAACATAGTACCCAATAGGTAGGTTTTCAATCCTTCTCCCCCTTCTTTCCTCCCCACTTTTGTAGTCCTGTGTCTATTGTTTTCATCTTTATGTCCATATGTACCCACTGTTTAGTTCCCACTTATAAGTGAGAACATGTGGTATTTTATTTTCTGTTTCTGTATTAATTCACTTAATGTAATGGCCTCCAGCTGCATACATGTTTCTGCAAAGGACATGGTTTCATGATTTTTTTATGGTTGTATAATATTCCATATTACCTTGGAAATTCTGAAGCCGAAGCTGGCTGAGCCAGGTGGGAGTTCTCTGAAGAACTGCGTGCCTAGGTAGAATTTTGGATTTGACTAGGATCTGTCAACCTTGGTACTGTTGACACTGGGGACCCCAGAATTCTTTGTTCGGGGGGGCTGTCCTATGCACTGGGGGATGTTTAGCTGCATCCCTGGCCTCCATTCACTAGATACCAGCAGCACCTCCCAAGCTGTGGCAATGAAAAATGTCTGCAGGTGAGGTCAAATATTCCCTGGGGGGCAACATTGCTCTTAGTTGAGAACCACTAAATTAGATGACCTGAGGCCTCTTCCTATTCCAATATGATTTTATGGTTCTGTCAACATGAAGAGCTGTTTTATATAGCATGGCTTCATTTGCATATAGAGCAATGAGAATTTAGCGTCACCACTCAGAAATGCAGAAGGCTAACCAGATTTCTGGAATTTGTTATATGAGCCTTTCCTCTCAGTGGAAACAAATCTCCATAACAGTCATTCTCTGTTTTCACCCGGAAAAGCAATCTTGCCACTCAAGGTAATTTTGTATTTTCCGTTTAAAGACAGAAGCCTCTTTTGAGTAAATTTCTCACTCATTTTAAAGTTTGAAGTTCTCATGAAAGTTTCCCACCTTCATGATTTCTCCTCTCATTAGAAGTCCCTGAGAAATCCCTCTCCACCCAGAGAAGTCCCTGGGGCAGGGAGAAGCTTCTGGAACATTGAGGCATTGTCCTCAAGCAGCCTGTGCTCTGAGCTGGCCTGGGAGGAGCTGTGTGTCCTCATGCTTGCTCTCTTCTTTCTCTGCACACTGGGCACTCCCAGGGAGCCTGTGCCTCTGCCCTGCTGCCTGGATACCCAGCCACAACATCCTTCTGGCTCCCATCCCTGGGCCATCACCCCTGGCCTATGCATCCCCCTGCTGCAGTCCAGGTGACCCCTGGCAGGCACCCTGATGGAATTCTCCGTTACTGCTTGGCCCTTGCAGGGCTTTGGGAAAGTTTCTGGATCTCCGCAATGCTTGCTGGTGTGTGAGTGGCTCTCCTGGGCCCTTCTTACTCCACATCTGCACTGTCACTATTGCTGAAGGCAGCCCATTCCCCTCCCACCTCCCACCCCAACCTTCTGAGGCTGCCTTCTGCCTGGGTTCCAAGAGGGGAGAGTGGTGCTGTCTGCTGGGTTTTTGTAGCAGCAATCTTACCTTTGCAAATCTGGAGAAAAATGGAAACAGCTGTTTCAGTATTAATGCGGTGTAATGTTAATTGGAAAGTGTTTACAATTGACTTTGTAACTCCCTATAATGCCCCCCTCCAGCAATCCTTCAAGCCCAAGGGTATCACAATCCACTGAGCTTACCCCTAGTAATTTACCCGATCTCTCTTGGGTCTTCATGTCCCTCCTTATCCTGCTGAAATTGCACTTTCAGTTGGTTGTAAACACCTCTGTCCCTTCTCTCTCACTTCATTGCACTTGCTTGATGCATTAGTCAGGGTCCTCAGTAGAAACAGAACCAACAGAATATATATACAGTGATGGGTTGCTTAACCATGGGGAACATTATGGGAAATGTGTCGTTAGGCAATTTCATTGTTATGCAAACATCACGGAGTATACTTACACAAACCTAGATGAAATAGCCTTCTATACACCTAGGCTATGTGGTATAGCCTATTGCTCCTTAGGCTACAAACCTGTACAGCATGTTACTGTACTGAATATCATAGGCAATTGTAACACAATAGTAAGTATTTGTGTATCTAAACACAGAAAAGGTACAGTAAAAATACAGTATAAAAGATGAAAAATGGTCCACATATACAGAACATGAATGGAGTTTGCAGAACTGGAAATTGTGCTGGCTGAGTCAGTGAGTGAGTGAGGAATGAATGTGAAGGCCTAGGACATTACTGTACACGACTGTAGACTTTTAAACATTGTACACTTAGGCTACACCAAAGTTACAAAAGGTTTTATTTCTTCAATAATAAATTAATGTTAGCTTACTGTTACTTTTTAAATTTATAAACTTTTAGACTTATTTGTAATAACTACTTAGCTTTAAACAGATTGCACAGCTGTCCAAAAATATTTTTTCTTTATATCCTTATTCTAGAAGAGTTTTTCCAGTTTTACAATTTTAATTTTTTTACTTTTTTGTTTTTTTTTTTT
>NW_012116566.1:1162051-1170343 GCF_000951035.1 Colobus angolensis palliatus
CCTGCGTTGGCCTCCCAAAGTGCTGGGATTACAGGTGTGGCCACTGTGCCCAGCCCCTTCTCTCTCTCTCTCTTTCTCTCTCTTTTTTTTTTTTTTAGACAGAGTCTTGCTCTGTCTTGCTCTGTTACCCAGGCTGGAGTGAAGTGGTGTGATCTCGGCTCACTGCAACCTCCACCTCCTGAGTTCAAGCGATTCTCCTGCTTCAGCCTCCTTAGTAGCTGTGATTACAGGTGTGTGCCACCACGCCCAGCTAATTTTTGTATTTTTAGTAGAAATGCGGTTTCACCATGTTGACCAGGCTGATCTTGAACTCCTGACCTCAGATGATCCACCTGCCTTGGCCTCCCAAAGTGCCGGGATTACAGGCGTGAACCATCGCACCCGGCCAAGTCATTCTTGAGGCCACATTTTTCTCTCGTACCCAGTGTGTGACCCACCAGCAAATATCATTGGTTCTATCTTCATATATATTCAGAATCCAACCACTTCTCCCCACATCCACTGCTCCCATCCTGACCCAAGACACCAACTTCTCTCTGACTGGGCTCCCTGCTTCAACCTGTTTTCTTCAGTCCAGTCCTAACACATCAACCTGTGCTCTTGTTAATGGGCGGGTCGGATCATTTTCCTCCTCTGCTCCAAACCCTTTAATAGCTCTCTAGCTCACCTCAGAATAAATGTCAAATCTTCGTCATGACCCTCTAGCCCTCCTCTTCGTATCTGACCTCGTCTTCCACAACTCTGCCTTGTTCACCGGCCTACAGCTACATAGACCCCTTTGCTGTCCTTGAACTCTCCAGGCGTACTCCCACCTCAGGGCCTTTGCCCTTGCTATTCCCTTGGCCTGGAATGCTCTTCCCTCTGTTATCTGCTTGGATCAACTTCTCATCTCCTGCAGGTCTTTCGTCATGTGTCACTTCACAGCACCTTGTATGAATTTGAGACTCCTCCCCTGCCTCTCCTCCCTAGTTCCTTATTATTCTTCCCTGATTTGTTTTTCTCCTTAGTATTTAATATCATCTAATGCATTATAGAGAGCATTTTAATAATTATTACTTTCTTTCTTTCCCCATTGCTGTATTCCTAGTTCTTAGAATGGAGACTGGCATATAATAGATACTCAACTAATATTTGTTGAATGAATGCGTTCCTTTTTAGAAAGTTGGTAAAACTAATATTTAGTAAATTTCAAAAAAAAAATCACAATCAGAGTACAAAATATCAAATAAAGATGTAATATTAGGAAATACAATGGTTGGCCGGGTGCGGCTTACGCCTGTAATCCCAGCACTTTGGGAGGCCAAGGCGGGCGGATCATGAGGTCAGGAGTTCGAGATCAGCCTGGCCAACATGATGAAACCCCCGTCTCTACTAAAAATACAAAAAAATTAGTCAGGTGTGGTGGCGGGCACCTGTAATCCCAGCTACTTGGGAGGCTGAGGCAGGAGAATCACTTGAAACTGGAAGGCAGAGGTTGCAGTGAGTGGTGATCCGCCACATCACTCTATCCTGGGCATCAAGAGCGAAATTCCATCTCAAAAAAAAAAAAAGGAAACTGCAATGGCAAACATGGATGCTACTGTAATACAAATGAGAAGCTACAAGCTCTGTGACTTCTTCCACATCAGCCAGTAGACGGCTGCTGCTTCTCCCAAGTGGAACTCTCAGAGGGATGAGGGACGCTCTGGGGTAGCTCCTTCCCTCTGCTGCAGACTTGGATTCCAGCACTTCGGACTCCCTGTGCACATTGGATAGAGAGCTCCACGGTTTTTTTGAGACATGGTCTCACTGTTACCCAGGCTGAGAGCAGTGGAGTGATCATGGTTCACTGCAGCCTCGACCTCCCAAGTTCAAGTGATCTTCCCACCTCAGCCTCCCAAGCAGCCGGGACTATAGGCATGAGACACCGTGCTTGGCCTTCACTCTTTTGTTAAAAATAAAAATATATCCAACTTTATTGGGAAGTAATTTATATATAATAAAAATGCACAAGAAGTGTCTAGTTTGATGAATTTTAACAAATGTATCCACTCTAGTAATCACCATTTTAATCAGATTAATCAGTCGATTTCCTCACCCAGAACTGTCCCTTATTCTCTATGCAGCTAATCATTCCTCCCTGTCACCCAACCAAACCACTGATCTGTATATTAGTTTTTCCTGTGGTAGAAATTCATAAACAAAACCATACAGTATATATTCTTTTGAGTCTGGGTCGTTTTGTTTAATATAATGTTTTTGAGATCCGTACATGTGGTAGGGCGTATTTGTTTATTTTTATTGTATTCTATTGCACAAACATACCACTATTTGTTTCTTCATTCATCTTTTGAGGGACAGTCGTTTCCAGGTTTTGGTTATTATGAGTAAAACTGCTACGAGTGTTTATATATAAGTCATTTTGGGGACATATGTTTTCCTTTATCTTAAGCAAATACCTAGGAGTTCGATCGTACATGATAAGTATAATAGATATGTTTAACTTCATAATAAACTGTTTTTCAAAGTGACCATGATGTTCTACACTTCCTCCAGGAATGTGTAAGAGTTACAGCTGCTCTACACCCATGCTAGCACTTGGCACTATCAACCAGTCTTTTTAATTTTAGTCATTCTAGTGTGTAGTAGCACTTCACGGTGGATTTAATTTACATTTTTCTGATGATTAGTGATACTGAACATATTTTCATGTATTTATTGACAATTTGTATATGTACACTCGTGATGTGTCTGTTTAAATCTTTTGCCCATTTTCTAGTTGCCTTGTTTTCTTATTATTTATTAAGAGTTGTAAGAGTTGTTTGCATTTTTTCAAGGCAAAATATTTGTCAGCTGTATATGTTATGAATATCTTCACCCAGTGGTTTGGCTTTTCATTTTTGTAGTGGTACTTTTCAAAAAGTGGAAATTTTAAATTTTAATAAAGCACAGTTTATCAATTTTTTTTATAGTTAGTGCTTTCTATTGCTTGCTTAAAGAATCCTTGCCTGCACCAAAGTCATAATATTTTCTCCAACTATTATGGAAAACTAAAAGCCTTAGCTTTTAGTTTTAGATGCATGAATTAATTTTTGTGACTTTCCAGGTGTACTCCCACTTTAGGTGTGGTACAAGATGGAGGGTGTACATTTTTTTCTCGTATGGACACTGTGTTTACTTGTTCCAGTAGTGTTTGTTGAAAAGATTGTTCTTTCTTCATTGAATTACCTTGGAACCCTTGTCAAAAACCATTTGACCCTACAAGTGGGCTCTCTTCTATTTTATTTATTCTTCTGCTTTTATGTGAATACCACACTCTCTTTGATTAGTGTGGCTTTATAGTAAGTCATGAAACTAGGTAGTCTGAGTCCTTCAACTTTTTTCTTTTTTATAAAAATTGTTTTGGCAGCCATGGAGATGACCTGCTCAGGCTCTCTCCTTCAAGGGAATCTTCCATGGAGAGTATGGCTGATTGACAGCCTCCAGAAGCTAACCATACATCCACCAGGGCGTTCACACCAGGCCACTCTTCTCCAGTCTGCTCCCAGCCAATGACTGATTATGGTGGGGTTATTTTAAATGGGCCATCTTGCCCAAGGCAGGATTCCTTTAAAGGGCAATTTGACTTGAAAACACCCTGGCAGAACATTACTTTTGTATCAGGCTCTTTCTAGTCAGTCCTTCCTTCACTTTCTCCTTTCATGGTTGTCAGACTCGTATCATGGTTTAAATTCTCTCTCTGGCTGCTCCTGCTACCTCTCCTTTAATTAATTAATTAATTATTTTTTTTGAGACGGAGTTTCACTCTTGTTGCCCAGTCTGGAGTGCAATGGTGTTATCTCGGCTCACTGCAAACTCCACCTCCCAGGTTCAAGCGATTCTCCTGCCTCAGCCTCCCCAGAGTAGCTGGGATTACAGGTGTCCACCACCATACCCAGCTAATTTTTTGTATATTTAGTAGAGACGGGGTTTCACCATGTTGGCCAGGCTGGTCTCAAACTCCTGACTTCAGGTGATCCACCCGCCTTGGCCTCCCAAAGTGTTGGGATTACAGGCATGAGCTACTGCACCTGACCTCCTTTTATCTTTCACAGGCAGTTCTTTCAGTACATCTCTTGTGCATCAAATCTGTTGACATCTGTTTTTGGAAGGTCTCAAACTAATACAGTTTCTTACCTGTTCTAAGTCATTTGGATTTCCATGTAAAACTTACAATAAGTTTTACATCAATCTCTAATTTCCAAAAAAGGCTGTTTAGATTTTCACTGGGATTGTGTTGAATCTGTAAATCAATTTGAGGTGAATGAACATCTTAACAATATTGAATCTTTCAATTCATGAACATGGTATACCTCTTAATCTACTTAGATATTCTTTAATGTATCTTAGCCATATTCTGTAGTTTTTGTCATGGAATTAATGTCTGTTAAATTTTTCTAATTACTTTACATTTTAGTAGACTACAACCTTTTTAAAGGAGTAACCAATGAAAATGGGAGGTGATAGCAATTGTGCCTGAGCTTAGTGTGAAGAAGAGTAGTGGGGTTCTTATACGTAGGGTGCCTGGGTTGAGGTAGGAAGGTAAGTAAAGGGCAGACATAAGAGAGAACTAAGAAATTGGAATAAAGCTGGTGACTCCAGCTGAGTCACCTGAAATAGCATAATTATACCTCAAAGCAAAACTATTCCTGGATATTTTGTCCTTTACACAAAGAATGGTATACTATAATACTTATATATCAACAGTTCTTATTGCAAACACTGCCTCAGATCAATCTGTGGGATGGTGGTCATGGTGAGTGTGTCTACCACCCATGCCACTTATCTCCCAAGGTTTTAATTCCCTTTGTGGGCCTTTGGTTATATTTCCCTTATTCCCTGCTACCTCTCTCTGTCCAAGTGCCTTCCTCCCAGCCAGTAGGGTTTTTAATCTCTTCCTTAAGCTCTGTGGCTAATGTTTGTAAACATGTTTCCAAGGAAACTTCTTTTGGAATTCAAAGCAAAATTATTTTTCTGTAAGAAATCTGTCCTTTCCAATTAAGAGTGTTTTATTCACAGACAATTGTGTCTGCTGTGTCTTAGGACATTTATATATTGTAACACTTTTACATTTTATTATTTTATGCTACATCCACTTTTTCTCCCCAAAGCAAAAGATGATATTGATCTGAGGAGGAAGAATAGTAGAGCAACAAGAATACTTTTAGAGAAACAAAATACCATTTTTAACCTTAATTGATTTCTTGGTTTTTGAGTTTCTGAGGTCACACAGTGTGAAATTGGAACCTCAAGTCATCATGAGGACAAGACCATAATTTAAAAATTGTAGGGAAATTCTTAACACTGTTTTTCAGGTTCAGGCAGAAATAAGACATTTCCTTATCATTTCCGTGGGCTAATGGGCATTTCTTTTTCCTATACTGCCCTATGGTCCTCAGTTCCAATTCTTCACCTGGGACAGACCCAAAACCTTCTCTACTGTTCACGTGTGGCAATTAAAACATAAATTCCCTGGTTACAAAAACTTGCCACCTCTCCAGTTCCCACAGAGCAACCCCAGCATCAGGTCATACTTACCAGGCTGGCTTTCTGTTCCCTTATTGATTTTGGCCCTGGGGCTATCCCTTCCTTGCTTAGGAGCTTGGCTATTAATTAAAAAGATATTTGTCATAGTTTATTCAGCATTTCTAATGATGGACAGTGAGAGGATATTTAGGTTATTTTGTTTGCCATGTTTTCAGAAACTGAGATCTGTCCCTTGTCTCGGCACTCAGGTTCTGATACCCACTTAAGGCCCTCCTTGCTTTGGTGATGTATCTGGACCATTTTCCAACTTGAATTTTGGCTCTCTCTCAGAGGTGGATCGGTATTCACCTTTTATCTCTCCTGCAACTAACAGCAAGAAGTACTTTGTCACTTTATACTAGCCCTTCAGAACTCATATTTTGCTTGTGAGGCTCTAGCCTGACAATTAAGGTATAGCAGGCTGAATAAATCCCCTCCTCCCCCAATACGTCCCTGGAACCTGTGAAATCTGTGGAACCTGTCACTGTGTTCCTTTTCATGGCAAAGGGACTTTGCAGATGTGATTAAGAGTCTTGATATGGGGAGATTGTCCTGGATTATGTGGTGGGCTTGACGTAATCACAAGGGTCCTTGCAAGACAGATGTATGCAGGAGGAGTCAGAGCGGGAGAGAGGAGGTCAGGTGATGATGGAAACAGAGGTGGAAGCGATATGCTTTGAAGATGGAGGAGAGGGCCACAAGTTAAGGAATACAAGTGTCCTCTAACAGCCAGATGGCAAAGGAAAGAGATTCTTGTCTAGAGACTCCAGAAAGAACACAGACCTGCCAACACCTTAATTTTACTCCAGAGAAATTGATTTTGGACTCGAGGAGAATATATTTATGTTGTGCTAAGCCATGAAATCTGTGGTAATTTGATATAGCAGCCATAAGAAGCTAATCCACAGGGGATGTGGATCAACTAGATGAAGATCTAGCTTCTTGTTCCTTCATGTTAACACCTCTCAATGGTGTAAGGGAGGTGGCCAGAAGCTGGAAACTGGCCTGTGGTGCAGGCGGTCCTGGGCTTGGGATGCCTGCAGGGATAGGACACCCGGGTATGCTTTAGTGCCTTGCTAGAAGTGGGTTTGTTGCCAGTATATCAGTCTGAGACTCTAGGAAGTGAAGCCAGGTGAATACTAAGCCAGGAGAGGGGTGAACTGATGTTTCTGGCTAGAGGGCTTCAGTGGGGGCAGTTGCTGGTGGTGATGGAGAGTGATGCTCAGTTTAGGGTGGCCAGGAACAGAGAAGTAGAACAGGTGGAGAGGGGAATTCAGCACTCTGAGGACTGATATTCTAGGGCCTGCCATTAAGAAAAATGTGGGGCCGGGCGCGGTGGCTCACGCCTGTAATCCCAGCACTTTGGGAAGCCAAGGCGGGCGGATCATGAGGTCAGGAGATTGAGACCATTGTGGCCAACATGGTGAAACCCCATCTCTCCTAAAAATACACAAAAATTAGCCAAGTGTGGTGGTGAACACCTGTAATCCCAGCTACTCAGGAGGCTGAGGCAGGAGAATCGCTTGAACCTGGTAGGTGGAGGTGGCAGTGAGGCCTAGATTGTGCTACTGCACTCGAGGCGGGGCAACAGAGAGAGATTCTGCCTCCAAAAAAAAAAAAAGGAAAGAGAAAGAAAGAAAAAGAAAAATATGGTAAGTTACACATAACATGAAAGTTACCATTTGAGGCACTGTAAAATGAACAGTTCAGTGGCATGAAGTGTATTCACATTGCTGTGCAACCTTCACCTGCATTTATCTCTAGAACATTTTCATCTTTCCAAACTGAGACTCTGTGTCCATTAAGCATGGATTCCCCATTCCCCCTAGCAACCCTTGTGCTACTTTCTATCTCTATGAATTTGACCTCTCAAGGGACCTCATAGAGTGATTCATACAGTATTTGTTATTTTGTGAATGGCTTATTTCACTAAGCACAATGTCTTCAAGGTTATCCATGGGTACCATGTGTCAGAACGTCATTACTTTTTAAGGCTGAATAATATTCCATTGTATGTGTATATGCAACATTTTGTGTATATTCGTGTATTCACGTGTTGATGACGTGGATTGTTTCTACCTTTTGGCTGTTGTGAGTAATGCTGCTGTGAACATGGTGCACACATATCTGTTTGAATTCCAGGGCCTTTTTTTTCCTCTTTTAATTTTGAGACAGAGTTTTGTTCTTGTTGCCCAAGCTGGAGTGCAATGGCCCAGTCTTGACTCACTGCAACCTCTGCCTCCCAGGTCCAAGTGATTTTCCTACCACAGCCTCCCAAGTAGCTGGAATTACAGGTGCCCATCACCATGCCTGGCTAATTTTTTCTCTATTTTTTAGCAGAGATGGGGTTTTACCATGTTGGCCAGGATGGGTTCGAACTCCTGACTTCAGGTGATCCGCCCGCCTCGGTCTCCCAAAGTGCTGGGATTACGGATGTGAGACACTGGGCCTGGCCCAGGGCTTGTCTTCAATGCTTTGCTTCACTAGTTGGGGAGTGAGCTCTGAAAGGGATAGCGTGGGCCTGACATAGGACCACAGTCCCTTATCCAAAACTTGGCATTGGATGTGTTCCAAAATTCAGAATTCAGAATTCCTTCCTTCCTTTCTTCCTTCTTTCCCTCCCTTCTTTATCTTTCTTTCCTTCTTTCTTTTCTTTTCTTTCTTTCTTTCTTTCCTTCCTTCCTTCTTTCTTTTCCTTTCTTTTCTTTCTTTCTTTCTTTCTTTCTTTCTTTCTTTCTTTCTTTCTTT
>NW_012116566.1:1170751-1202888 GCF_000951035.1 Colobus angolensis palliatus
TCACTATGTTGCTCAGACTGGTACTGAACTTCTGGCCTCAAGTGATCCTCCTGCCTTGGCCTCCCAAGGTGCTGGGATTACAGGTGTAAGCCAACATGCCCAGCCCAAAATTGTTTTTAATTTTAGAAAGATAATTCAGTATATACGAGGGATGTGATGTAATATGCACAGCCTAATTATTAAAGACTACAAATGGCTCCATATCAATTTTAGGTTTGGTTTTGTCACAAAATATATTTGCTGCAAGTTTATTTCCAAATTTTTAGAGCTTTATAAATGACATAATTGTGGATAAGGGATTGTGGACATATATCAAAGGTTATCAGTTTGGGGAGATAAGAAAAAAATTTCTATTTGTAACCCAATATTTTTCCCTTGTGTATGGTTTATTTCTATCAGCCTTTTGATAAAATTGGTCAATTCATGGAAGAAAGGTGAATGACACAACAGATCGAATATTTATTAGTATTGACCAAAGGACATTACGCATATAGTTCTCAAGTCAACAGGAGCTGTGGTGGAGAGGATCAACTTTTGACAAAAGTGACAGGGAGAAAATAAAACAAATCATGTCAACTATTTGGAAATTAAGATTCAAAGCTGAGGTCTGAGATGGACGCATAACATTCACTAAAGAAAGTTAAGCAGCATTTAAATTATAGTATTTAGATTAGATGGGTGGGAGACAGAATTTAACTTACGATATTTAGCTTAGATGGGTAAGAAAATACATTTTTTTGGATTTAACTACCTAATCAGGGTGATGACACCGTTGTCTTTATTTATTTATTTTTATTTTATGTATTTATTTTTTGAAACAGAGTCTTGCTCTGTCGCCAAGGCTGGAGTGCAATGGTGTAATCATGGCTCACTATAGTCTCAACCTCCCAGGTTCAAGCAATCCTCCCACCTCAGCCTCCCAAGTAGCTGGAACTACAGGCATGTGCCACCACACCCGGCTAAGTTTTAAATTTTTTGTAGAGATGGGGTTTGGCCATGTTGCCCAGGCTTTTCTCTAACTCCTGGGCTCAAGAGATCTGCTTGCTTTGGCCTCGCAAAGTGCTGGGATTATAGGCATGAGCCACTGCGCCCAGCCGGTTATGCCGTTTTAAAGTCCTTCTTCTGTGTGAAGCTTGTTTAAGTACATTCCCCTACCTAATCCTTATAAAACTCTGTCTAGCTTATGCAATTTGTAAGGCCCAGTGAATAAAGGAACATGTTGGACCCCTTGTTCAAATTATTAAGAATTTCAAGATGGCAACAGAAGAGCATTGAACCAAGCATATGGCACTTTGCAGCTTTGTAGTGTGGGCCCTGCATGATGGCATGAGTCAGACGTCTTGAAGCTGGGTGTTATATCCTCATTTATCACAGGAGGTGACTGAGACACAGAGGAGCTATATCTTATTCAAGGCCAGACAGCTTGGATGCTGAAGGTGAGCCTTATTGGTCATTGTACCCTGGGTCCAGCTCAGGGGAGATGCTCAGTGAATTCTATAGGACAGCAAATCGGGACAATCCAGCACATGTCAAGAAGTGTCTAGAACTTTTGTAGCTGTTGTTGGGGCACAAGAGAGAGCAAGGCAAAACCTGACAACACGCACAAATAGTTCATGCGAGGAAATCACTACAAACATTCAGGAGATCCTTCTCCCGCCTCCCCTGACAGGCTTTGTGGGGCATGTTTGTTCATTCCTCTGGGCGGGTGTGTTAGTCCATTCTCACGCTGCTAATAAAGACATACCCAAGACTGGGTAATTTGTAAAGAAAGAGGTTTAATTGACTCACAGTTCAGCATGGCTGGAGAGGCTTCAGGAAACTTACAATCATGGTGGAAGATGAAGAGGAAGCAGGCACATTCATGGTGGAAGATGAAAAGGAAGGTGGCAGAAAGAAGTGCAAGTAGGGGAAATGCCAGATGCTTACAAAACCATCAGATCTCACCAGACTCACTCATTATCATGAGAACAGCATGGAGGAAACTGCCCTCATGATCCAATTACCTCCACCGGGGTTCTGCCCTTGATACGTGGGGATTATGGGGATTACAATTCAAAGTGAGATTTGGGTGGACACGCAGAGACAAATCGTATCAGAGGGTAACATGAGCCATCTAACTTGTGAAGGTGCCTCGTTAAACAACGATTTTGCCTAACTGAGGTAAATCAAACTGAATGCTAATTAGTGTCTTCCAAAGAGTAAAAATAGATCTTTAATCACTCACATTCTTGCTGAGCACAGAGAAGACTGGGGAACTGGGCTTTCAGAACCCATGTCTTACTCCACATTTTACATATTTCATGCGAAGCCTCAGGTCAGTTGCATGACAGTTGCTGACACGCTGCTGAGATGCTTGGTTATGGCTCATTTTTAGAGGCTGTTGTCGTGAGAAACTCCAACGCTAATGGCTATAACTGTGCTTGTGCAACTATGACAAAAAATTTCCCCCACAATCCTGTGGCTAGAATGATGCTAGTGAAATTCAGGTGGCAGCTGAAGACAAGAAGATGGAAGGAGAATGGCCTGAGATGTGACAAATACTTGCATTCATCACATATGGTAATTTGGGATTGGCCTTGGCATAGGATGGCACATGAGGACTTCAGCGTTCTCCTCTCCTGCAGGTTTCCAGCGAGACTGGAATGATCACAACAGTTGACACATCCAGCTGAGACTCCTGGCATTGCTCACTGGCCCAACATGAAAGCATTTCTTTTGCCTCCTACTGGCATGGAGGCCGTGGAATACCAGTGGGATCACTTAGGGTGCTCCAAGGGAAGGTGCCCTTGATGATGGCACGGGGTCTATCATCTCTCTCCCTGCTGTCCCAACAAACACAGAGGAAGGAGCCGGCAGGTGAGGGGAATCCAGCCTCTTTGGGATGTCACCAAGGCCTCCCAGTTCTTCCCATGCTTGCATTCCACCATCCCCAGCACACTGACTTTCATCCTCAGCTTCATCCTCTCAAAGCCACAAGACATCGTTTCCTCATAAAATTGTGCCCAAATACAGGAAGAGTGTCTTATTTTGGGTTTCCCTGAAAGCAGAGCCTGATATATAATTTGGGAGCTGGTCCAGAAGTGGGAGTAAGTGAGCAACTGGGGAGCATGAGGCAGGAAGGGAGGAAAAGGCAGTGTAAGGGCTCATTGTGGAGGTAGGTGCCATGGTCTCTGGGAATCACGCAGAACGTGGTCAGAATTGTTCACCTGAAGATAATGCTCCCGGAGCCTTCTTCCAGTGCCCCTGTTCCCTAGCGGCTTGGAGGGTTTTGAATGCAGGTATTTGGCATGGCAGTGGGGCAGTGCCGGAGAAAAACTTCAAAGGCAAAAAATCAGGGTGCTCAGTGTGGGCTTGGGGTAGTACACTGCCGGCTCAAGGTGAGTCTGAGCCCGTGAAGATGCCTGAATTATGGTGGTCTGAAGTGAAGGTTCAGTACTACGTGCTGCCTCAAGACCTGACAGTAGGAGAGCAAACTCCCCTCCACTCTGCTCCTACAGATAAGGTCCCCTAGCCAAACAATCCTCCTTATCACTGCGACCAGCCACAGTTCCTCCTTATTCTTATCCTGAGTACAGGATTCAGTTCCCTGCCAGACTAGGGAATTATTCAAATAAGCCAAGCGCATTCTCCCATGGGACTCAGGGGGCGCCTCATCCTCTTGATGCTACAAAAATGGCTTCCCACAGCTCCTGCTTGTTCATTCTGTTCCCAAGTGCCCTCTGTTCCCTGGGCCCTGCTTAGTGTGGAGTGTGCTGTGGTGTCTTCCACAGGTTGTGAGGGTGTGTGATTGATAAACTGCTGGCGAGCGCATCTGTCCAGCGTTGCGTGTCGGGGATCAAGTGCTTAGTTATCTGCATTACCCTCTGGTGGGAATCTCTCCCTCACCAGTGGGGTGTAACGGAAGGAATAAAAATCACTGTGACTCAGAATGTCCATCACCACTGCAGCTGAAATTAAGGTGGGCTAAGGGATTTGATGCCGGGAATTACAGGTATCTCCTGCAAGAGGGGGAAAGTGGGGGATTTTTCCTTTCTTGTGTCTCTTTTTTATCAGGGTCGAGAATCTTTCCCAGAAGCCCCCAGCAGGTGCCTCTCATGTCCCATTGGACAGAACTGGGTCACCTGCTTACCTTGGAACCCATGGCTGGCAAATGACAAGGGCATTAGCGTGACTGACTGGAACTCATCACAGTTTCCTGTGTAGGGGCAGGGCCCCTTCCATGATCGTATTTCTCCTCAAGGTCTGAATGAAACTGGGGTTCTGTTAGTACCAAATAAAGGAGGAACAGCTGTTGTGTGCACAACCAACAGTATCTATTCTCCAGACAATGGAGAAACCCCTCAAGGCTTTAGAGGACAGAAATAGTGCCATCCCTGATGTATTTGAACTCTGGTGACAGTAGGAAAAATAGGCAAGAAACTGGGCAGGCTCACCAATTAGCTACCTGAGCTGAAGGCAGTGAACAGAGCAAATAGCAAAGAATGTGGGATGTTCCCTGCAATTGTGGTCATCATTTAAATACTGCATTTTATTGGTTTTCAAACTTCAGTGTTCTCAGAATCCCTGGGATTCTGATTCAGCAGGTCTGGGCTGAGGCCCAAGAAGACACATTTTTAAGTCACATCCCCCAGGTGACTCTGAAGCAGTCACTTGGCCCTTGCCTTGGGTATCACTCCCCAGAGAGTTAAAAACCCAGGCTGGGACTGTGACAAACACGGTGGCAGCCCCAGCAGGAGTAGAAGGTAGGCTTAACCCTTTCTGAAGTTTCCTTGTCCAGCCCCTACTTGGTGCAGAATCCAACACCACCGCAGACCAGTTCCATGGCCTTCAGTAATCACACCAGGAACCTCTATCAGCTCAGATGCTGCGATTTCAATGTCAAACTTCTTACTCACGTGGGACCACTTCTCCTCTCACCCCAGTTCCTCCTTGTGTATCTGGTGACCCTCATCCTTGGGTTCATCTGATAGTCGTCCCTGCCTTTCATGTGCTGGATTGGTTTTGTTGTACCTTCCTCTGATTGCTGACTTGGCTTGAGCCAGACATCATCTCATACACGCTTCCTCATGTGTGTGGCATTGTTCTAGGCTATGGGTTCCCAACATGGAAACAAACGGGCAGAGTCTCTACTCTCATGACACATAACATGAGTCACACAGTAAGCAAGTCGATACAGAGTGTAGTAGGTTGAATGGTGTCTACCCAAAATATGTCCAAGTTCTAACCCCTGGTACCCGTGAGTGTGAGCTTATTTGGAGATAGGGTCTTTGCAGATACAATTAAGTTAAAGATCTCAAATAAGAACATCCTGGTTTTAGGGTGGGCTCTATATCCAATGACTGATGTCCTTGTGAGAGACTAGAGAGGGAGGTTTGAGACAGAGACAGATGGGAGAAGGGGGAGGCAGAGATTGGGGTGATTTTGCCTGAAGTCAAGGAACACTTGGATCACCAAAAACTTGGAGGGGCCAGGAAGCATTCTCCCCTGGAGCCCTTGGAGGGAGCACAGCCCTGCTGATACCTTGATCTTGGATTTCCAGTCTGCAGAGCTGTGAGACAATACAGTTCTGTTGTCTCTGCTGCCCGGTTTGTGGGAATTTGTAATAAAAGCCCCAGGAAACTTACACACACAGAAAGTCAGTAGTAAAAGCTGGGAAGGAAAACGAGGTAGGTTAGAGGTCGGAGTGGGCTGGTGGGGAAGGAGATGCAGCGCAATTAGGAACACCCGGGTCCTCATCCTGCCTCTGACTCCCCTGACCCCTGCCTTGTGGCCTCTTCATATTTGTTCCGCCCCGGCTGTCCACCCCGGCTGTGTACTCAGACCCTGAGTCATGCTCTTGCCTCCCACTCATCTGAAGATGGCAGCTCAGTGGGGACTCTGTTTACTCTCCGGGGAAAGTAAGTGGCTTCCTTGTGTGTAGGAGCAAGGGTCACAAACTCAGATGAGGATGTGGGTGAGGCACAACCCAGACAGCAAATGCCCCTTCCTCACAGGCAGCTGCCACATCGCGGGGGTTAGGTGGACATGGCCAGAACTTCCAGTTTCTCAAGAGAAGCTAGAAATCTAATAGGAGAAATGTCCGACCCTTTTTTTTTGTTGCTGTTTATTTACTTAAAAAAAGGAGGTGAAATTAACATAGGATGAAATTAATCTTTTTTTTTTTTTTTGAGATGGAGTCTCACTCTGTTGCCCAGGCTGGAATGCAGTGGCTGATCTCAGCTCACTGCAACCTCTGCCTCCCAGGTTCAAGGAATTCTCCTGCCTTGGCCTCCTGAGTAGCTGGGATTACAGGTGTCTGCCACCATGCCCGGCTAATTTTTGTGTATTTAATAGAGATGGGGCTTCACTATGTTGGCCAGGATGGTCTCGAACTCCTGACCTCAAGTGATCCACCTGCCTCGGCCTCCCAAAGTGCTAGGATTACAGGCATGAGCCACCGCGCCTGGCCTAAAAGTAATCATTTTAAAGTGAGTGATTCACTGGCATCTGGTACACCGACAAGTTTGTACAACTACCATCACTATCTAGTTCCAAACATTTTCTTCACTGCAAAAGGAAGTCCCATTCCCATTACATAGGCCACTTCCTATTCTCTCTAAACCCCAGCCCGTGGTAGCTGCCAATCTGCCTATTTCTATGGATATTTCATATAAATGGGATCATACCATTAAATGTTAACAGCTAACAAGAACAGCAACAACAACAGCAAAAGACACCACGTGGACCGAGTGAACTGGCCCTCGGACTTTCCATTTCTGACCTCCTGCTTGGTCTCTCCTCTCAGTGAAGGGGTTCACAGGGCAGCTGCCTCTGGCTTGTTGGGATGCCGAGAATGCCAGGCTAGGGCCAGGCTGGGGCTAGGTTGGGAAGGTCTGCCCTGGGGAAGTGGTTTTGGTGGTTGTGCTGTGAATCTGATCTTCTCCCCAAGAGGAAATGGGGCTGTGCCCCCGGGCCTGGAAGGGCAGCCCCTTCGTTGTCTGGGAGAGGGCTCTGAGGGGTAAGAAATGATGCTCCTCTTCTTGATGGTCCCTCTAATGTGCTACTAGGAGAGGGAGAGTGCTCTGGAAAGGTACCTAAACAAGAGGCAAGTGCAAGGGTGATAGCACCAGCACGGGGCCCAGATCTCACGGCTGCAGAAGCCCATGTGCTCAAGGATGCCCCTTTTCTGCCTGGAATTTTGCTCTGCAGAGCAACTTGTCTACAGGTCTGTTGTTTTTCCCCAGGAGAGGTGAGGTCACACTCTTCCTTTCAGTTTAAAGTAAGGACGGCATTAGACGTTAGAGCTGGAGGCTGGGTTCATTCCTTCTGAGAGTTATTCCTTCCTTTTGTAATGGTTCTCCAGCACCTGCTGGGTACCTGGTGGGATAAAAACGCATGAACTGTCAGCCTGCAACTGTTAGTACAAGGTGACAAATAAAAAAAAATCAGTGTTTCCAAGTGTTAGCAATAAGAAACAACAGGGTCAAAAGTAGGGAAAAAAGATTTTACAAGGAAGACTGGGAGGGGGAGTCATAAAAAATTCCATTTCCTTCTTCTCGCGCCACTGCACATGGTCCTGGAATTTGTTCTCTGCACAAAAGCAGTGGTGGAGGTGGTTGGGGGAAGGGCTGGAGGGCAGGGCAGAGGGGTGACGGAGATCCAGCCCATTTGCTTACTTACCAGGCCCCAAACACTGGCTCTCAGCAGCTGCTGCCCCAAGCCGGTGCTTTTTCCTAATTCCTTCAACCCAGGGGGCCTCCTTTTTCTAGTTTGCACAGAAGCGGGGTGAGCTAGGCTCAAGGCTTTGCATATTTCTGCTCTTCAGTTTGTATTTTGGGGTTCAATTATGCAGTGCCTTTGCTGTTGTTTTTGGAATATAGGTATATATAGAAATGGGATTTATTATTGTTGTAAACAATCCTTCTCCAAGCAGCTTTTTAAAAATATGATTACCTCCCTTCTGGCTGGAATGATTGAGGTGTGGTGCTGCCTAAAGACCGAGCGAAGGATACAGTGACTCACTTCGATTCTTTCCAATGTTTAATTCAATGAATTAGGTTTTCTTTAGAGCCTATGAGTCACTTTCCCTGCTCAGTGACTTGCATGACAGAGTGGTGAGATAACCGGGAACTTAGGGAGCCAACTGTTAGGTTTAGTGAAGGATTCTAAAGGAATGTAGACCTTCAAAGACCTGGGGAAAACCCAGGAGCCTGGACAAGAGTCATTTGCGAATGCAGTCCCCAAACAAGGAGAAACATCTTCCAGCAGTCATGTATTTTCACCTTCTCACATTTCACTTTTGTTTAAGAAAAGAGTGTGACATCACCAGCGTGATTTGCCATGTCAGAAATACTGCGGGTGCCTTTGCAAACAGCTGCAGCATTTGTGCTCTGCTAATTGTGCAGTCTGGGTAACTGTTTTGTCCACTGAGGTTAGAGTAATTGCCTCCCACTCCCTACTTAGCTGGTCTGCATTCCCGGCCAACCCTGTGAGAGGGATCTATAGCAAATGCCATCTTCATCTTAGAATCATCAAAAGGTGAACTTGAATAACGTGATCCCTGTGAGCAAAGCACCTATATATCTGGGTGCTATGAAATGCGTGGAAGGACGGTGAAGGAAACAGATGTTATCTTGTTTCCTTTTCAAATTTGGGTTGAACAGTGAAAAAGCTGTTGTGTGTCAAACATGAAAATGGTAAAATGATCAAAAGAATGTCTGTCCTATCGACTCAGGCTGCATGGAGAGGACACGTTTCCTTTTTATCAGTGTTTATAACTTGCAAAGGAAAAAATGGTTTTATGGGCAACATTTCGAATCAGTCCATGGACAGGATATTTGTAAGAAATGCAAAATCACTGTAATTGTTTCTGTGGGTGAATTGCCATGTGCAAGAAGGGAGAGTTTGTTTTCTTGTGACTGGTTGTTAGCCTGGCCATTGGCTATGATTTGTTTGGCACCATGAAGAGAAGGAAGCTACAAAATGAACTTGTAGTATATTCCGGTTATCGACTGCCATGTGTCAAATTACCCCAAAACTTACCAGCTTAAAACAACGGCCATTTTTAGTCTGCTTTGTGCTTTTGTGGGTGAGGAGTTTGGGCAGGGCTCAGCTGCTTCATTGTTCTGTTCCATGTATTGCTGGCTGAGGTGGTGTGGTTGTATTCAGATGGCAGATGGGCTGGTCTGGAGGGTCCAGGATAGCGTCCCTTGTAAGTCTAGCACCTCAGTGGGGATGGCTGCAAGGCAAGGCTCAGCTGACTGCATGCCAACAGTTGACTCTACAGCACCACAAGCACTGGAGTCCCAGGGAGAGAGCTCCAAGACACCAATGTCAGGCTTCCAGAACCGACCCTTACTAGACCCTCAACATTGGGCTTCCATAACCTGCCATTAGCAGACACTCAAAGCAGCTGTTTGAAACCTTGTCCACTTCTTTCCCTCAAACCTTCAGCCCTAGCACCTCCTGGCTAGGAGGTGTCTTTATTCACACCTTCCTGATAAAACATGGGCCATTAAGCATAAACTAAGTTAAATAGAAGAAAACAAAAAACACATGGGTTCTTGAGCCAAAGAACGCATGTTCAAAAGTCATCATTTATCATCCTTGAGACCTTGAGCAAATTACCCAACCGCTCTGAGCCTTAGTTGCTGATATGGTCTGGCTGTGCCCCCACCCAAATCTCATCTCGAATTCCCATGTGTGTGGGAGGGACCTGGTGAGAGGTACTTGAATCACGGGGGCAGGGCTCTCCTGTGTGTTCTCATGATAGTGAATAAGTCTCATGAGATCTGATGGTCTTAAAAACGGGAATTTCCCTACGTAAGTTCTCTTCTCTTGTCTGCCGCCGTGTGAGACGTAACTTTCACCTTCCACCATGATTGTGAGGCCTCCCCAGCAATGGTGAATTGTAAGACCAATAAATCTCTTTCTTTTGTAAATTGCGCAGTCTTGGGTATGTCTTTATCGGCAGCGTGAAAACGGGCTAATACAGTTGCCTTATCTGCAAAAAGGGGGTAAAATACCCAAGTCATTATTGGTTGAATGAGATATGTATGACAACACATTTTACAGGCATTAGTAAGTGTAATTTCAAATGTAATTGACTTCGAGTACTATTTCTGCCCAACCTGTCTTAACATGGGCTCTTTACCTGCCATTGCCATTTATTAGAACAAATCTAGAACAAATCACTAAAACTCTTTCTGAGAACTGTAATTACTTTCAGAGCTGAAGAGATGATTAAATAAAATGGTGCCTGTGAAAGCCTGTGCTGTTGTCAGGTGCATTACAATGATGAATAACAAATCAACAGCATCAGAATTACAATCGGCTCATAATTGCTTTGTATTCTACGTGGTCAGAAGTGATCACCCATTTCTCTGCCTGTTGCTTATTTTCACAATGCTCTCAATGTTGGACATGCTATGGAATGAGGAATAGAGAAAATAAACTTGTCCAAGGGTGAGAACAGACAACAGACATCATCAATGATCGATGTAGTCTAAGCATATGTGCATAATTCACCATTATAACAAAATAAAACTCAACCAAGTTGATCTGACACATTTTATGATACACATAATCCTTACTTCTACTGCATGGTAATTCAGCATAAAAAGTAAGATTTAATGTAACGTAAATAACTGTAATTAGTATCGCTTGGGTGCCACTGAAGCAAATTTTTAATCCATTCTATCTTTTGTTATTTTCTCGAGGATCCATAATTAGTAATGATGTTAACAGTTTTCCATGATAACACCTACTGTTTAGTTTTTTTCATTCATTCATTTACTTTTCATTCATTCATTCCTCAATTCATCTATCAAATATGTATTGGGTGCCCACTCTACTATGCCAGGCATGGTTCTAGGTACTGTAGATACAGCTGGTCCTGGGGACAGAGAAAATAAAAGAGCGTATTTCAGTATGGTGTGAAATCTCCAGTGACAGGACAATTTGGGCATTATAAGGGCACGAAAAGGGGCACAAATCTAATTTTGAAGTTACAATGAAAACTCACTAGAGGAGAAGATGAGCCTTAAAATACAAGTAGAATTTAACCAGGACCAGAGGTTGGGTGAGGGGAGGAACAGCAAAAGAAAGCCTGTCACTGGGTTTAGAGATCAAGTGGGGTGTGGCTGGGGAGGAGAGGGAGGAAAGTGCTGAGGCCAGCTCAGGAAGGGCCCCACTGGCCACATTAAGTGGCATGAATCTAATCATAAAGACATTTAAGGGAGCCTGACTTGGTGACTCACTGCATGTGGGGGCCTAAGGGAGCAGGGGAGCTAAGGAGGCCATCTCCACTTTTGAGTTGTGAAACTTGGTAGAGCAGACTGCATTTTACATTTTATTTCATTTTAATTGATTT
This sequence comes from Colobus angolensis palliatus, assembly GCF_000951035.1. Classification (NCBI taxonomy): domain Eukaryota; kingdom Metazoa; phylum Chordata; class Mammalia; order Primates; family Cercopithecidae; genus Colobus; species Colobus angolensis. The sequence goes on from NW_012116566.1 coordinate 1,182,102, forward strand.
GCATTTAAATAGCAACACGTAACTGGTAGCTACCATATTCAGATCCATATGCCAACAACCTATAGAACATATCCTCTTGGATGTCTGATACACCACTCACACTCAACGTGCTCACAACAAATATCTCACCCTCCACACGGCTCTTCCTCCTGTCTCAGAGGAATATGGAGGCTTGGAAGTTGAAGAAACTATTTCAGGATTATGAGTGTGGTCAAGGGAATTAAAAGTGCAAGAGGTGGAGTAGAAAAGAGTGGAAAAGAACCCATGGGGTTTAGCAGCCAGAAGGCTGTTGGCAAAGACCTTTTCAGTAGAGTAGAAGGGCAGAAGTCAGATTGGGTTAGGAATTAATGACAGATATGGAAGAAGAGACAATAGTTGTGACAATGCAAATAAAAGCAAATTCAAGGGATGCAGGCCAACTGCAGGGCTTGGTCCCAAGATGTGGCATTGAGAGAAGAGTTGAAAAGATTTGGGAGAGGTTTCTCGCTTGGGGTCTAAAAATGTGTTGATGTGCTCTAGCTGAGTGCGAATAAACAAATGGGCTCCTATGGCACAAATCATCCTGTGCTGCAGGCGTGGCCGTCTGCCTTTGGTGGGGGTATGAGGAGGGTATGATATAGCTGGTATAAGCTGTAAGCAGACACAGGAAGTAGGGGAGAATCAAGTGGAGGGGGATGACATCAACTTCAGTTTTTCACTTGTTGGGTTTCAGGTGTCTGGGGAATGTTGATTGGCACTGTCCATCGGGAAGCTGAATTTGCTAGTCTGAGGCTTAGGGTAGAAGTAAGGAATGGACGGATAGATTGGGGGCCCTTTGTATTCAGTGGCAGTTCCAGTTTATCTATAAAGGTGGGGTTTGAGGGCAGCCATCTGGCTGGAAGTAGGGCAAAGGGGCTGCATTTACATAGCTCCTTACATGAGATGAAGAAAATGTCAATCGCCTGCATTGGTGAATGGAAGGGGCACGGAAGTGGACTGTCCCAGCCCCTTGGCCACCATCACTGCTGCCTAGAGGTGCTGCTGAAGCTGCAAAGGTGGAAGACCTCTCTCGTAGAGAGAGTGGCTCTGTAATTTGTTGTACAACATGAGACACTTTTGGGAGGGAAAGGTGGACAACAGGTGTAGACTAGGACTGTCCTGAAGACACTGGCCTATAAGGTCACCAGACCCAGAGAGTGATGGTGGAGGGATGGGGGGTGGTGAGCAGGCACTGAGCAGAAGCTGCATTCTAGGGTTGAGGGGAATAATGAGGCTGATGAAGGAGACAATATGCTTAGGGTGATGAAGAACGAGAGGAGAGTGATGTCCCAGGAGTCAAGGTTAAAAAGAGTTGAAAGGAGGTGGTAATGAATGTGGCCAAGTCTGTGGTGGTCAGGTAGGAAAAGGATCCAGTCTCATGGGTTTGTTCTTTAGGAGTCATATAAGGAACGTGTCCTTCATAGAGTTATGAAAGTGGTGCCCAGATTACAGGGGTAAGGAGAGAGTCTGGGGGCAGGAGTAAGAGGCTGAATGACAGTCCACTAGGTAGGAGTTTGGTGGAAGAGCAGGCAAGGAAGAAGGCATTGATTTCAGGCAGGTGTACGGTAGAACACTGCCTCCGGGAAGTGTCAGTAGGTGCTCCTGGATAACAGGGATTTGGCAGCCGTGATATGGCATTCCCCTTTTGAAGATTCACAACTCACAATAACCATTATTTATACTAACATACATTATACATAATGTGGCCAGGTGTGGTGGCTCACGCCTGTAATCCCAGCACTTTAGGAGGCCAAGGCAGCTGGATCACGAGGTAAAGAGTTCAAGACCAGCCTGACCAACGTGGTGAAACCCCATCTTTACTAAAAATACAAAACTTAGCTGGGCATGGTGGTGGATGCCTGTAATCTCAGTTACTCAGGAGGCTGAGGCAGAGAATTGCTTGAACCTGGGAGGCAGAGGGTGTAGTGAGCCAAGATTGTGCCACCACACTCTAGCCTGGGAGACAGAGCAACATTCCATCTCAAACAAAACAAAACAAAACAAAACGACTCCGTCTCAAAAAAAAAAAAAAATATATATATATATGTATGTATATATACACACACACATAATGTAATGCACATTAACAAATACACAGCACAATAATACTTGTGAACACTTACATAGGGATTATACTGTGCCAGACAATGTCTTAAATTCTTTACCCAGAAAAATTAATGAAATCCTTACAGTTACCCTGTGAGGTAGGTACTCTTATTACTTCCATTTTATCGATGGTGAAACTAAGAGGTTATCACTTGCCCAGGGCTCCCAAGCTGGTGGTGGTGGTGTCAGGATTTGAATTTTCATCTTTGCATAAACCCGTTTATCCTATAAAGGGTGGAGGGCTGATTCTTGGTGATGTTCAGGATCTTAACTAAGAGAGACCAGAGGAGAAAGTGACCCAAATCAGAGCAGAAGGAAGGGATTTGGGGCTGAAGGAAGGGCTGCTGCTGGAGTGGCAGCCCACAGTGTCTTCTTCTCACTGAAGGTGACATCCGCGGTGAGGAGAGAGCAGGGCAGGGGTGGAGGTGGGGAGCTGAGACAAGTTGGAAGGTTTATAACAGCTGCAGAGAGGAATGGAAAGGAAATCATGGAGTGATTAGGAAAATGATTGTCAAGAAGCATTCAGAACCCAGCTGTGAGATGGAAAGCATGAATCTGTGGTGGAATCACTCGGCTCAGTTAAAATTTCTTGGCATCAGCATTTAGGCAGTTACGAAGCAGAATATGTTGTCTTGACCCCAACTGTTTGCTCTATCTACGCTTTGGGGGTGATAGGTATGATTGCCCCATTAGTTCCTTGGCCTACTAGACTCCTTCCCCTTCCTTCTGACTAATAAGACTGTGTTCAGCTCTCTGCTCCCACCCCAAAGACTCGAGACAAAAGAGAAATCTGAGCTGTCAGGATGTGAATTTCCTATGTAGGACCTCATCTCCTGCAGAGTCCAGGTCAAACCTGGTGACTCTGAAGAACCAGGGGTCCAAAGTGCCACCAAGGAGAAAAAGAGGATGGGGGAAAGGATAAAAAAGAGCCTCACACAGCACTCTAATTGTCCTCTCTATGCCAGGTACCAGAGGGCACCCCATACAATCACCATTCAGGGTCAAGTGCTGTGCCAGTGTTCTTTTCAGGGACATCTAAGGGAGATCCCAGTCACTGATTTGGAGGCAAGTTGAGCTAAATCATTCTCCCTGTCCCAAATAGAGAAATATCACAGGCTCCAACATGGGGGTAGAATACAGGACCTACACAGACAGAAGGGCCCTCTGTGGCCAGCTGAGGTTCCAGTAGAAGGGTAGAGTAGGTAGGAGGTAGTTCCTACAGAGAAACTGAAGCCACTTCAAGGGCAGTAAGAAATTAACGTCAGATCCTTTTGGGGTCCATATTGTTTTAGGCATGCTGCTGATCAAGTCGCAGAGGACAAGTAAGGTTCATGCAGAGGAAGAGAAATTTCTGCAAATAACAGGGGTTCTGAAGCAAGAAAGGGACATCTGAGAACCGATCAGACTGAGACCAGAGCTCTGTGGGGTTTAGAGCAGCACCAAGTGGAACCAGGACGAATTAGGGCAAGGAAAAATCTGGCTGGACCAGAACAGAAGCATCATCATACCTCCACAGGGTTCCTCGTGGAGAAGGCAGAAATTACTAACTTTAAGTCCACTTCCTCCTTCTCCTCTGTGTCATTATCCTTTGGGGCGTATAATTAGTTTAAATCAACCATATTGTAAACTACATTTAGTGTTCATCCCGTGGTGTGAATTCAGTCATTCTGACCAAATCCGTAAGTATTGTTATGGATAATTTTCTGAATGGGGTGGTTCCCTCCTATCTATCAAATTCAAAGGTTTAATTCCCACAGTGGGAGAAACTGGGAAACGTGTTGCTCCTAGAAAAGGCTGCTCTTATTAGACTTATGTCTGTTGGGGGTGTTATTTCCCAATTAGTTTACATTCAAGAACGTGTTTAACTTAACCTTAAGTCACATAGAACGCATTTCCGTCTCTCTCTCTCTTTTACAACTTTACTGATACTTATATTTCAAATGTGATACAATATACCCTTGTAAAGTGCACAGTCCAAGGATTTTTGAGTATATTCATGCAGTTGTGCAGCTGTCACCACAATCTAATTTTTCAATTTTTTTTTTTTTTTTTTTTGAGGCAGGGTTTCACTCCCATCACCCAGGCTGGAGTGCAGTGGCATGATCTCAGTTCACTGCAACTTCTGCCTTCTGGGCTCACGCGATACTCCTGCCTCAGCCTCCCAAGTAGCTGAGGTGCGCCACCACATCCGGCTAATTTTTGTATTTTTTTTATCGAGACATGGTTTTGCCATGCTGCCCAGGCTGGTCTCAAACTCGTGGGCTCAAGTGATCCTCCTGCCTCAGCCTCCCAAAGTGCTGTGATTACAGGCATGAACCACCGTGCTGGGCCAAATATTACAATATTTTTAATACCACAGAAAGGAATCTCTTTTCATTGGAAGTCGCTCTCTATCTGCCCCCCTCCCTTAGCCCTAGGCAACCATTAATGTACTTCCTGTTTCTGTGGATTTGTCTACCCTGGACAATTCATATAAACTGAATCATATAGTATGTGGTCTTTTGTGAATGGCTTCTTCCACTCAGGATTGTATTTTTAAGGTTAATCCATGCTGTAGTATGTATCAGTACTTCATTCCTTTTTGTTGCCAAATAATATTCCATCATGTAAACAAATCATATTTTGTTTGTCCATCCATCAGTTGGGTTGATAACATGGTATTTCCATACAGTGGAATATTATTCAGCCATTTAGTTATATTTCCACATTTTGCCTTATGAATAATGCTGCTATAAACACTGCATCCAAGTTTTTGTTTGAACATATTATTTTAATTTCTCTTGGGTCTATACTTAAAGAGTAGAATAGCTGGGTCACATGGTAACTCTATGTTTAGCATTTTGGGGAACTACTAGACTGCTTGCCAAAGTTGCTACACAAATTTTACATTTCCACCAGCAATGAATGAGAGTTCTAATTTCTCTACATCTTTACCCACACTTGTTGTCTGTCTTTCATTTCAGCTGTCCTAGTGGGTGTGAAGTGTTGTCTCCTTGTGGTTCTGATTTGCATTTCACTAATGACTAATGATGTTGAGCATCTTTTCATGTGTCCTCTCCTCTCTCTTTACCTTCCCTCCTCCTATACAGGTTTCTGGAGAGACTTCAATGTACATAGCATGGGGACAAAATCACAGTCTCCATAATTTTACAATATTGTCTCATTATCGGCAGCATAAAAACAGACTAATACATTCTCCTTCTAGTTACTTCAAGGTCTGGAAAAGGACAGGACCTGCAGGGGGCTCCACAGGCAGGGAGTGTAGCAGGCTAAAAGTAAAATGGAGGTGGGATGTCCAGAAAGGAGAGATGGTAACTGGGCAACCCAACAACTGCAAGGGCTAGCTATGGCTTTCCTAGTTGGCTAATGACCATAATACTTGACTTCAATGGCGAAGGGTCTTGGAAAGTACCCCTAGAACGAGTGAGGAGATGCTAATGAACTCCCCACACTCTATACTCCTAAACTCTGCCAAAAGGAGGAAAGAACGTGGAGAGGATGAGTCTCACAAAACTGATTGATATATTGTTGAATTGTAATGTCACCTGCCATTGACTTCTTGCTGCAGAATGACCAAAGTGACAACATTGTGGGTGCTAATCCAAGTGGTATTTGTTGTTTGTAATTGGGCTTAGCATTCATATATGATCTTCCATCTATCACAGTTCTTGCACTTGATCAACCATCTGTGCTTCCCAGAGTTTTAAATCACATCTTGTTAAAATATGCACACCCAAAGTAGCTTGAATATTAACCCTCTTCATGGCATCCCCTATTGTGGCACAGCTCTAAGAAAACTGAAATAATGCTACATTACACTGAGAACACAATACCTTCTTGTACATCCTAGTACTTTCTGCCCGTGGAGTATGGAAAACAGATATTGCCACATTTTAAGGGACACGTGTCATTCGACATTAATAAAGATATTAATAAAATTGTTACTGGTGGCTAGGTGTGATGGCTCATGCCTGTAATCCCAGCACTTTGGGAGGCCAAGGTGGGCAGATCACCTGAGGTCAGGAGTTTTAGACCAGCCTGGCCAACATAGTGAAACCCCATCTCTACTAAAAATGCAAAAATCAGTGGGGCATGGTTGGTGCCTGTAATCCCAGCTACTCAGGAGGCTGAGGTAGGAGAATTGCTTAAACTTGAGAGGCAGAGGTTGCAGTGAACCAAGATCATGCCATTGCACTCCAACCTGGATGACAGAGTAAGACTCGGTCTCAAAAAAAAAAAAAAAAAAGTTATTGGTGGACACAGAATCAAGTTTCTTAGAACCCAAAACTCTTTAAAAATCCATTTAATGAAGACTAGTTTTGAAAAGAGTAATATCATCACTATGTTTTCTTTGTTTGTTTGTTTGTTTGTTTTGAGACGGAGTCTTGCTCTGTCGCTAAGGCTGGGGTGCAGGGGCGCAATCTCAGCTCACTGCAAGCTCCGCCTCCCAGGTTCACGCCATTTTCCTGCCTCAGCCTCCTAAGTAGCTGGGACTACAGGTGCCCACCACCACGCCTGGCTAATTTTTTTGTATTTTTAGTAGAGACGGGGTTTCACCGTGTTAGCTGGGATGGTCTCGATCTCCTGACGTCGTGATCTGCCCGCCTCTGCCCCGCAAAGTGCTGGGATTACAGGCGTGAGCTACCGCGCCCGGCCATCACTGTGTTTTCATAATGAATGATCAGGTAGAGGATCCATTGTTCAACCTGAACCAAGTCAATGAATTTTCCAGGAGTTTGACTCTCACTACTGGTTATTCATGTTGTAAAATGTACACACTCATCCTTGCAATGATTTAGAGGAAAATAAATGAACATTTTTGAGAAGTGAAAACTAAAAAGAGCACAGCATGCTAGATAGCTGGCCATGAATTTTCCCAAACATTGGTGCCACTCAATAAATGATAGTTTTGAGAAAATTTAGAGGGGGCTATCTTTACTTATGATATCAAAGAATAATAATTAAATAGATAAGAATAAATAAAACAGAAAGGAAAACACTTCTTTAGTCGCTCTTCCTCAAATACTACCAAAAAAAGATGCCGTTAGAGTGAAACTGGGGTGGAGTTGAATGTGTTATGTTGAGTTTGCCAGGCCCATTCCTCCTTCTAGTTGCTTAACCTGAGAATGCAATCTACATGATTCAGCCTCCTGGCAGAACAGACAAGGTCTTGCCTGCTTGATTTTATCCTTCTCAAGACTGTCCTAAAGGCAAGCTAGGGCTTACCTGGCCTGGTCAACTGTGGGTGGCATTCCACTTTCACTACTGTCAAACTGCTAGGGGGAGGGGAGGGCAATTCAGATAAGGAAAACTGAGAGGGATTTTCAAATATTTACACACACACACACATACACACACATGCTGCATGCACACAGACACATATATCTGCATCTCTCACTAATTCAGACAAATGAATGAAACTTCAGATTGTTTTTTTAAGTGCAGTGTTTATTACTTTTAAATATACACGGCAATTAGGCCTAGGATAGCAAAGCATTGCCTAGCAGGAGTCCTCAGGGAATCGGATTTGATGAATGCATAAGAATGCTTTCCAATTAACTTATTCATGATTTATGAATACATGGTTCTCTGGAATGCCTACAAATATTTAAAAAATGTAATTACTTATAGGAAGATTCAACAGGCTAAATTTTTTTCCTTCAAATATAAATTTTGAATACACCATCCATTTACTTAGCAAACTCCTTCTTTACAAACAGCAAAAGACACATTGGAGACCAATTCTTGTTTTTGTTATTGAAAACATCCAGTTTTAAGGAGTCGAAATTATGAGACTTTGTGCATCTAGAGTCTTAAGGTGGTCTATTCCCAAGTTTACCTAAAAACAGGGGGCTTGTAGGGTCACCCCAGTAGAAAAGGGTTTCCCAAAGGTCTTGTTACACCATTCTTATCCTGGTGAGAAAAACCTGAGAGAATGAACAATGATTATCTCACTAACAGTAATGGCGAGTGATATAAGTTGAGATTCATTTAAATTTTAAAAATCATATTAAATAAATATTAATTTTATTTAAGTCTTCATATATCTTAAATCTCATCTATTTTCAATTACTTAAAAAAAATGTTTCTAGCTGGGTGCAGTGGCTCACACCTGTGATCCCAGCACTTTGGGAGGCTGAAGTGGGCAGATCACCTGAGATCAGGAGTTCAAGACCAGCCTGACCAACGTGGTGAACCCCTGTCTTCACTAAAATCACAGAAAAGTTAGCCAGGCATGGTGGTGGATGCCTGTAATCTCAGCTACTTGGGAGGCTGAGGCAGGAGAATCACTTGAACCCAGGAGGCAGAGGTTGCAATGAACCAAAATAGTGCCATACTGCACTCTACCATGGGCAACAGAGCGAGACTCTGTCTCAAAAAAAAAAAAAAGTTTCTATCCAGACTGACCTTGACGATCTTAATCTAAGAGTACAATGGATTAAAAAAATGTGGTGATGGCACTTTAATTGTTTGATGGATGCAATAAAGAACTGGTTTGAGAGAAATCTGAAGATCTAGTATGTTTGGCCATTAAAGAGAATGGTCATATTTCTCGAACTAAAAATTTCTTTACTTGTTTAAGGAATCTAGTGGGCTCTACAAATGTTCTTTGTTGAGAGTAAAAGGCTTTAAGGAATATGGATTCCAGACAGCAAGCATCCCTGTTTTAGCAACTCTGGAAAAAGAGGCTTCACAATTTGCCCAGGAGAAAATCTAATGATAACAAAAAAGTACTGAAGAGACTAAACCATTGTACAGGGGGAAGTAGGTCTTCTTCAGTGTTACGGCGGCTTAAAGATCCCGTTGGTCAGGAGTTCCTTGAGTTCCTGTTATATTTGGTGGCCTCTTCCTCTGTGGACCCAGAAAACTTCGTACATACCTCCTCTAAATGCATATAGTGTTGTACTGTTTCTTTGGTATTTACAGATCTTACTCTCTGTCTGGCCAGGGAGATCCATAAGGGCAAGGACGGTGTCTCATTCATCTTTTTTCCCTAGTGTTATCTGGCATTGTTTGATTGATGAATGGATGAATACAGAAATTAATGAAAAATTATGGCATGAGATGGAGGCTGAAAGAGTGGGAAGAAAGTTTCTATATTCTTGAAGTTGTCCCTTTCAGCTTGTAGGAGACACTTGCTACGAAATGAAATAGGTCCCCCCAAATTTCTCTGTTGAAGTCATACCCCCAACGTGACTGTGTTTAAAGATAGGGCTTCTAGGAAGTAATTCAGGTTAAGTGAGGTCATAAGCATGGGGTCCTAATCTGATAGGACTGGTGGCATGATAAGAAGAGGAAGAAAGAGAGAGAGCTCGATCCCTCTACATGCACATGCACTGGGGAAACACCAAGTGAAGATACAGTGAGGAGGTGGCCGTCTGCAAGGCAGGAAGTGAGCCCTCAACAGAAAGTTTCCATGCTGGCATCCTGATCTTGGACTTCCAGCCTAAAAAGCTATGAGAAAATAAATGTCTGTTGTTGAAGCCACCCAGTCTATGGTAGTTTGTTATAGCAGCTTGAGCAGACCAAGACAGCACCTTATTCCACGCCCTTCCTTCTCCGATAACTTCTTCCGTCTCACAGGGGTGGGTCCCTTGGTCCTGCCGGCTTCAGTGGTCAGGGCTGATTGGAGCAAGGTGAACAGTAGCCCCAAGATTCCCTCCAAGAATTGGGGTTAAGACACACTTGCCTGTCCATCTCTTGTGGGTATTCGAATGAAGGATTTTAAAACTTGGATGTCGTGGGGTAGCAACCTTCTGCTGTGTGCATGGGGAAGCCAAGGTCTGCAGGGAGAGTTATACAGAGAGAAAAAGGGATTAGGAGCAGGTCACACCGGGGCCACTGAGAGGTGCTGGCTGGATGCTTCTGGCCGGACTTTAAGCTATTCCTCCCACTCTTTCTTCTGATTCTTCCTGCATCTTCCCTGTACCTCATTCTCTTTCCTTCAGACAATTTGAATGGGTTTCTGTTACTTTTCATCAAAGCAGCTTGACAAAGATGAGGCATTTTGAAATTTACTTTCCCTTTCTGGCTTGTGTTCTCAGAAAGGAGACTATAGATTAGGAAGCATGTAGAGGCATGTGACAAAGCCTCCTCTTCATTGGCAGGAAACATTTTTCAAGTGCCCAATTTTAGGAATTCTCTGGCACATTTTCTTTCTGATATTCCTCCCCCAGTGTAATCCTGTGATAGAGTGTAATTCTATGGTTATTTTTGTCAATTGGTGGTAGATGGTATACATAATGTTTTCCAAATTCAAAATGGCAACTGAGAAAGAAAACTGTCCCAAACAAGGTCTGCTATAAAAATTTTTTGCCACAATTTATAACTCCTTTTGGGAAGAAATTAGCATTTCTGAGCAGTAGTCTGACACACTTGAAGAAGGTTAAGTAATCCATCTGGAAAGTTATCTACCTACCCACCCAACTGACCGTCTGCCTTTTGAGAAGTCTGATGTCACCAGGCATAGCTGATACCATATCCTATCAAAGTATCATTAAAAAATTTTAAAGCATGATTCTCATATAAATATAAAACAGCATATGTCAACGTTTTTTCAACTCATTAACGAGAGATTCATCTGGCTTAAGAATCAGAGGACATTCTGAAGTACTTATTATCAGTGAAGAATGCAAAGTTGGCTATCAAACTGGTTAATGTCCCCCATGACAATAAAATAGTAACTCTTGTGATTATACGTATATATGTGTGTGTGTGTGTGTGTGTGTGTATTTTGAAATGAGATCTCACCATGTTGCCTAGGCGGGCCTTGAACTCCTGAGGTCAGATGATCTTCCCACCTCAGCCTCCTGAGTCACTACAGGCACAGAGTACCACATCCATGATTATCTTTGTGCCCAGACAGACATCATTTTCATGTTTACTGAACAGAAATCTACGAGTTACCCTATAACTTCACAGAGTCTGTGACCTAGCCCATGATAAATACTCATTCAAAAGTACATTCCCCTAAATAATTGAATCATCTTTGAATGGAAAAATTAATAATGCTCCACTCTAAGACTCAGAAGTCACACAAGCTTCCTTCTTTCTTATTTCCAAGTTTGGAAAATTTTTCTTTAGTTGCTTCTTTTTTACTATTTTCTTTTTTTCTAAGATGTCTAACAAAAGGGACATCTTTGAATTGGATGCTTCTTCTCTGTGGAGGATTCAGAATAAAACTTTGACACATGTTTTTTTCAATTGACTGAGAAATTGCTTTAACACTTCAATATTAAAAAGTATTAGTAAGGTCATCCAAGTGCCAGAAAGCAGCCATTTCTTGGACAGATTATTTTTCACCATTAATTTTTTCCCAACCATTTAAGAATGAATTGGCTACATTCTGATATAGGTGGAAAATATTGTTTTGATAAAACAGCAAATCCACTTTATGAAGCTTTATTATTATTATTGTTTTTATTTTTGTTTTTTAGACAGGGTCTTGCTCTGTTGCCCAGGCTGGAGGGGAAGGATGTGATCATGGCTCACTGTAGCCTCGACCTCCTGGGCTCAAGTGATCCTCCCACCTCAGCCTCCCAGGTAGCTAGGACCACAGGCATGAAACACTACACCTGGCTAATTAAAAAAAAATTTTTTGTAGAGACGAGGTCTCACTATGTTGCCCAGGCTGGTCTTGAACTCCTGGGCTCAGGCAATCTTCCCATTTTGGCTTCACAAAGTGCTGGGATTACAGGTGTGAGCCACCCCACCCACCCAGTTTTATTATTTTTATTAGAACATTGCACCTTGGCAGAAGTAAATGCAATTTTATTATAGGTATTACATGGTTAGCATTTACTGTAATTGTAAACCCAAAACTGCTTGTTAAAATTTTACTATTAGATATTGAGGTCCAGACACTTTTTGTTGGTAGTATTTTCTCCATTTTAGATAGAAATATTTTGGTAAGCCATGATTCTACAAATAGAAGGGCCAGTGGAAAAGCCTTTAGGTTTTCTTTTTGGTAGGATCCCTTTTAGCTTAATCCTTCTGTGGCAGTTTTATATTTTCTCAGATGGATAAAAAAAGGATTCATCTTCTGTGCTTAGCTTTCTGTGTCATAAGATTTTATTTTTGCTGGAGTCTAAGTTTTAATTATAAAAGCATTTTTATTAATAATATTTTGCAAATAACAGCACTTTAAAATCTATCTCTCTCATGTTTGTTGTGTAGCAGAATGCTGTCAGCAAGTAGTCATTGTCTAAAGGCTTTAAGATAAAAACTGAATCTCCCTGAAGAAGCAGCAATATTGCCTGTGGGCTGCAGCTTCAGCTCCTGCACAAGTTTCCAGCCTGCTCTACAGATTTCCAACTTGCCAACCCACACAATCGTGTAAGCCAATTCCTTGAAATAGATCTCCTCACATATAAAATATATACAGTTTGCATATAGATGTAAATGGGTTTGCATATATGTGTGTGTATGCATGCCCGCATACGTGTATGCATACATAGATATCTTAATGAATCTGTTTCTCTGGCCAAACCCTAAATAATAATCCACCTTTGTGACTGGAAAACAAGGCTAGGAAATAGGAAACCATCTTCCTCCTCATTTCAAAGAGACTCCCTTTGAAGAGCATAACTTTTAAAATTTGCTCCCCAGTTCTGAGAAGGTTATGTGTACTATGCTACCTTACATCTCTCCTTCTCTGTTTTCATAATTCATTTTGTTAATTCGCATTCCCAAACTTTTATAAAGCACATTACGCAAACACACTGCTTAACAGTCTTGCAGTATCAAATGTGTGGCTGTATCCATCAGGATTCTTCTTTTTTTTAATTAAATTTTATTTTATTTTAAGTTCTGGGATACAGGTGCAGAATGTGCAGGTTTTGTTCCATAGGTAAGCATGTGCCACGGCGGTTTGCTGCACCTATCAACCTGTCACCTAGGTATTAAGCCCCACATACATTAGCCATTTATCCTGATGCTCTCCCTCCCACCCCCCGACAGGCCTGGGTGTGTGTTGTTCCCCTCCCTGTGTCCATGTGTTCTCATTGTTCAGCTCTCAGTTAGGAGAGAGAACACCCAGTGTTTGGTTCTCTGTTCCTGTGTTAGTTTGCTGAGAATGATAGTTTCTAGCTTCATCCATGTCCCTGCAAAGGACAGGATCTCAAAAGCTCCTTAAGCTGATAAGCAACTTCAGCAAAGTCTCAGGATACAAAATCAATGTGCAAAAATCAGAAGCATTCCTATACACCAATAATAGACAAGCAGAGAGCCAAATCGTGAATGAACTCCCATTCACGATTGATACAAAGAAAATAAAATACCTAGGAATACAGCTAACAAGGGATGTGAAGGACCTCTACAAGGAGAACTACAAACCACTGCTCAAGGAGATAAGAGAGGACACAAACAAATGGAAAAAATTCCATCCTTTTAGACAGGAAGAATCAATATAATAAAAAGTAATTTATAGATTCAATGCTATTTCCATCAAACTACCATTGACACTCTTTACAGAATTAGATAAAACTACTTTAAAATTCATATGGAACCAAAAAAGAGCCTGTATAACCAAGACAATCCTAAGCAAAAAGAACAGAGCTGGAGGCATCATGCTACCTGACTTCAAACTATACTACAAGTATAGTTGCTACCTGACTTCAAACTATACTACAAACCATACTACAAACTATACTATACTACACTACATATATACTATACTATGCTACAAACTATACTACAAACTATACTACATGCTACTTGACTTCAAACTATACTACAAGTCTACAGTAAGCAAAACAGCGTGGTACTGGTACCAGAATAGACACATATACCAATGGAACAGAATAGAGATCTCAGAAATAAGACCACATATCTACAACCATCTGATTTTCGACAAGCCTGACAAAAACAAGCAATGGGGAAAGAATTTCCCATGTAATGAATGGTGCTGGGAAAGCTGGCTAGCCATATGCAGAAAACTGAAACTGGACCTCTTCCTTGCACCTTATACAAAAATTAACTCAAGATGGATTAAAGACTTAAATGTAAAACCCCTAACCATAAAAACCCTAGAAGAAAATCTAGGCAATACCATTCAGTACAGAGGTGTGGGCAAAGATTTTACAATGAAATTGCCAAAAGCAAATGCATCAGGATTCTTAATTGCAAACAACAGAGATTGACCATCACTGATTGAAGCAAAAAAAAGAGAAAAGAATTTATTAAAAGGATAACAGGCAGCTCAGAATAGCTGATAACACTGAATGATGAGGCTTGGAAAACAGCCAGGTGGATGTGTCATTTACACCCAAGAGCGCAGTCAGACATCCTGCCATGAAACCAGTGTGCTGAGGACATTGCTACAACCCATGCTGGCTCCTGGACACGCGACTTAGAGGCTACTGCTGCCCCAGCTGTCCTTGCAAACTCAATGCCACTGTTGCTACTGCCACCTTGGTCAGAAAATACTCTCTACTGTCCCGTGTTTTGGGGTCCTGATTCAAGTCCAAGGTGGGTGCATTTGATTAGTCATGTCTGGGTCACATGATGATGCCCTAGGCGTAAGTGTGCCTAGGAAAGCACTAGGTACTTTTAGTTTCTATGAGGGATGGAGGGCGTTGCTTGGGAGGAAATTCTCCAAATACAGGAAGGGGATGTGGATGGCTGTCAGTCAAAGAGGACAAATATCCACTATAGTGCCTTTTGGAACCACTCCTCTGTGGAAGGAAGCATGGCAGTAGCAGCCTGGATGCCATGGCACATGTCATGGAGTTCTTAGCTGTTATCAGCAGGAAAACAGGGCTGGGAGAGACTGGGAGGAGCAGACTGAGTGGCCAAGTGGCTAAAGGGACCTGAGGATACTACCCGTGAGCTTGTGGACCACAATGACCAGCAGGAAAAGGGTGCCTGCAAAGAGTGAGTGCCGTTCATCGTCAGCCACAGATCCTTAAAGGAGCATCTGTGAATGAGGAGGGGAGCCTGCCTGCAGCCCTGCTCATCACCATCAGGCAAAGCATCCCAAGGAGGGCCAATGCCTGGGCATCTGCTCATACAACACTGACGCCTTCCTGTGCCTGGAGACTTTGCAAACTTATCTTATTGACATGGAGTAGACATTCCTGATTCAGCATCCAAGGACACTTGAAAGCCATCTTATCCCCTACCTCCAAAGCAGACAGTGGGATTCTGGACACCCAGGGAGCTGGGGGCAGTCATGGAGGGGAAGAGATGCCACTCACCCAGCATCTGTCCTTGGGTGGACTTGAGCCAAACCAACTTGAGATTTTATTCACTGGTTGTTTAACTCATGCCACCCGTCCTCCTGTAAGGTTGGGATGGTGGTGAAATGAACCTCTGCTTATACAACTTAAAAGTCTTATATTTGTAAAATAAAATTGACCCACAAAAATACCTGAGAATAGTTGATAGTTGCTGTATTGATTAGGAATGCTTTTAGTTTTGGGCAAGAGAAAACACAATTGCCAATGCTTTAAATAGACAGGGGTTCAGTTTCCTCATGTAACAAGTGGGTTTGGGACAGGCACCTGTTATTGCTGGTTTAGAGATTTAGAGATGTCAAGGCTATCATTTCTGTAATTTGAATGGTTTTGCCCTCATGGTTGTAATACAGCTGACTGCAACAGTTCCAGGCATCAGGGCCAAGTTCCAGCTGGAAGAAGGTGTGAAAGAGACAGCTGGGTCTGCCTCTTTCATCAGGAAAGCAAAAGGATTCCCAGGGGCCCTAGTAGACTGTCATTTAAGCCAGAATCATGTCACAGCACCCACAGCTGCGAGGGTGACTGGGAAATATTGACAGTTTCCTGTTGCTCTGCTCTGCTAGAGGCAGGCAAAGACACTGAAACGTGGATGGATGAGCCAGCAGTGACTTCTGCCGCTGCCAAGTTTATCACGTGAATTAATATTGATTTTTGAACTGAATAATTCCCTCATTGTATGTTGACATTTGCTAGCCCACAGTTTATGACAGGCAACAAAAGTTTCCCCCCAAAATTATGAAAGTAAAACAGTCAACAAAATTTTATTTAGTAATCTCTGTCTCTCTTTTGCAAAATAGAAAGAGGTCACTATTATATGATTGTAATAATGGGAAAAATGATGAATTGCATGGAGGGCCAAGGAGCTAAGAAAGCACTGTAAGGCTCTGTAATCCTGAAAATCAGACCTAGAGAATGAAATGTATGATTGTAAAGCCTTAAAATGTATTAAAACACAGCACAAAAAGAAAACTTGGTTTCTAGTCCTGTTTCAGTCAATAAATAGCTATGTGGCCTCCAGTCAGTCAGTCTTTGTTTTCTTTTTAATAAAATGATCATCTTTTCTTTTCTTTTCGTTCTTTTTGTTTTTTTTTCTGAGACTTAGTCCTGCTCTATTGCCCAGGCTGGAGTGCGATGGCACGATCTCGGCTCACTGCGACCTCCACCTCCTGAGTTCAAGCAATTCTCCTGCCTCAGTCTCCTGAGTAGCTGGGATCATAGGCGTGCGCCATCACACCTGACTAATTTTTGTGTTTTTAGTAGAGGTATGGTTTCCTTATGTTGGCCAGGCTGGTTTCCAACTCCTGACCTTGTGGTCCGCCCACCTCAGCCTCCCAAAGTGCTGGGATTACAGGCATGAGCCACTGCACCTAGCCTCATAAAGTGATAGTCTTTTCTATAAAATAAAACATAATCTCAATTGGTTATTCTTAGATCTAAAATTTTATGCTTCTCTGTGATTAGTCTTCATGTCTATGTGGGTGGACAAGAAAGAAATCTCATGTGTCCAATTATTTAGTCTTCTAAAATTCAAGAGTTGTTTCTGAGCACCTACTGTGTGCTAGGCAATGAAGGCACCAAGGATAAATCTCTTGTTAAAAGACCAGTTGAGTGGAGATTTTAGATTGAGGCTTACTTTAAAATTTTCTTAGGAGGCTGGGCTTGGTGGCTCAGGCCTGTAATTCCAGCACTTTGGGAGGCCGAGGCGGGTGGATCACTTGAGGTCAGGAGTTCAAGACCAGCCTGGCCAACATGGTGAAACCCCGTCTCTACTAAAAATACAAAAATTAGCTGGTGTGGTGGCACATGCCTGTAGTCCCAGCTACTTGGGAGGCTGAGACAGGAGAATTGCTTGAACCCAGAAGGCAGAGGTTGCAGTGAGCCGAGATTGTACCACTGTACTCCAGCCTGGGCCACAGAGCAAGATTCCATCTTAAAAAAAATAATAATAAAGAAAAAAATTCATTTTTAGGAAAAGAAAGAAATGAAATTATTTCCTGAAGCAGTTTAATCTAATTCCTTCAATGGTAGGATCATTTCCAGCCATGGTCTGGACAGGCAAGATCAAAGGAGCCTACAAGCTCCCTCACCTCCAGCATCTTCCCCACCAGCCAGTCATCTCACTCAAGGTTCCCATCACTGAGCTGACTCCATCTCCAGAAGGTCAAGTTTATGAGTATGACTGTAGGAAGGGGGTGAGAGCCACCTGAGCCAGCTATCT
Source organism: Colobus angolensis palliatus (assembly GCF_000951035.1). Classification (NCBI taxonomy): domain Eukaryota; kingdom Metazoa; phylum Chordata; class Mammalia; order Primates; family Cercopithecidae; genus Colobus; species Colobus angolensis. Next base: position 1,199,679 of record NW_012116566.1, read on the forward strand.
TGTTCTGACCAACAATTTCTCACTGCAGAAATTAATCTATAATATTAGCAGGAAAGCCACAAGGGGGTCTTATGGGGGTAGTGCCCGGGGGAGGGAGTCGATAAGTATTAATGGTAGACCAGGATGGCTGGGGAAGCTCAGAAACCCAGGCCAGACCCAAGAAAGTCCACTCTAGCTTGGGGATCCTAAACAGCACACATCTTTCTGGGAGCGAAGGACTTTTAGCAGAAAGGGAATATCAAAGACAAAAATGTGTAGGTCACATTTTGCCTAAAAAGACACAGATCAGGGAACTGTAAGATTGTCTTAGCCCAGTTTTACCCCTGGTTTCCTTCTGAAATCAGAAAGACCCATGTCGGCACAGAAGCGCCCGACACAGAAGCTTCCCTGAAGATGGCCCTCCGTCGACCCCCCTCCTCACCTTCACTACTGTCTGTCACCTCAATAGAGTCCAGAGGCACCAGGTGGAACCAAATTGTCAGGACTCCCAGCTCCTTCTACTCTTCTGCTTATGTAGCCTCGGGGAGGTCACTTCATCTCTCTCTGTGTCTCATCTGTAACAGGTGGGGGCACTGATGATAATGGCCAAATTTAGAGGATGTTTCAAGATAAAATGAGCTAATACACAAAATTACCTAGACAAGTATTAGCTCACATGTCCCCTTCTTACACCTGCCCTCTATGGACAGACTTTTCCTCTGAAGCTGCATACTATAACTACTTTGACCAAGCAGTTTTTACCTCTGTTAAAACAAACACTATTTTCTTGAGGGCTTGGTTCTAAAAGCTTCTAAGGTGATAATGAGGGTTACACTGAACTCTGATGATATTCTAGTGAGGGAGGCAGGACAATGACACTGTGCATTCCCTGACAGCAGCAAGGAGCCCAGCAACCTTGAGTCCCAGGCTGGCTTCGTCTTCAGGCTAACACGAGACCTGTCACGGGACAAAGTTACACAAACTGCCTACAAAAGCAAACGGCTGGAATGTCTTTCTACTTTTCTCAGTTTCTGAAGAGCGTTTTTGCCACTTAAGGATTTTTGCCCCCTCTGCTAAGAATGGGATCACTTGTTCAAGAGTTAATCAGCGTCCAGCGCAGTGGCTCATGCCTGTAATCCAAGCATTTTGGGAGGCAGAGGTGGGGGGATCACCTGAGGTCAGGAGTTCGAGACCAGTCTGGCCAACATGGTGAAACCCCATCTCTACTAAAAATATAAAAATTAGCCTGGCTTTGTGGCATGCGTCTGTAATCCCAGCTACTCAGGAGACTGAAGCAGGAGAATCACTTGAACTTGGGAGGTGGAGATTGCAGTGAGCCAAGATCGTGTCACTGCACTCCAGCCTGGGTGACAAAGAGAGACTCTGTCTCAACTGAAAAAAAAAAAAAACGCTGGGCATGGTGGCTCACGCTTGTAATCCCAGCACCTTGGGAGGTGGAGGCAGGCAGATCACCTGGGGTCAGTAGTTCGAGACTAGCCTGGCCAACATGATGAAACCCCATCTCCACTAAAAATTAGCCAGGCATGGTGGTGGGCACCTGTAATCTCAGCTACTTGGGAGGCTGAGGCAGGAGAATCACTTGAACTTGGGAGGTGGAAGTTGCAGTGAGCTGAGATCGTGCCATTGCACTCCAGCCTGGGCAACAAGAGCGAAACTCTGTCTCAAAAAAAAAAAAAAAAAAAAAAGTTAATCAGCTATTTAGTAGGTCTGACGAGCAGATGCAATCCTCCCCACCTCATGGAGATCTGGGGTTGGTCTTCCTGGAGTTCATAGTCTAGTGCAGGGGTTCCCAACCCAGGTCCATGGTCTATTAAGGAACCAGACCTCATTGCAGGAGGTGAGAGGCAGATATGCCAAAGAAGCTTCATCTGTATTTACAGGCACTCCCCATGGCTCACATTACCGCCTGAGGTCCGCCTCCTGTCAGATCAGCCGGGGCATTAGAGTCTTACAAGAACACCAATGCTATTGTGAACCACCCAAGGGAGAGATCTAGGTTGCACACTCCTATGAGAATCTAATGCCTGATGATCTGTCACTGTCTCCCATCACCCCTAGATGGGACCATCTAGTTGCAGGAAAACAAGATCAGGGTTCCCACTGATTCTACATTATGGTCAGTTGTATCATTATTTCATTATATATTACAATGTAATAGTAATAGAAATAAAGTGCACAATAAATGTGATGTGCTTGAATCATCCGGAAACCACCCCGTCCCATCTGTGGAAAAATTGTCTTCCACGAAACCAATCCCTGGTGCCAAAAAGGTTGGAAAGCAATGGCCTAGTGGATCTGCTCTGACCAATATAGTAGCCACCAGTCACACTGGCCATTGAGCACTTGAAATGTGGCTAGTCCAAACTGAGATGTGCTGTACGTGTAAAATACACATCAGATTTCGAGGACTAGTACGATAAAAGAATGTAAAATGTCTCATGGGTAATTTTTATATTGGTAGCATAATGAAATAATATTTTGGCTGAAACATAGTAATGACTTTATTCATTAATGAATGAAGAAACTGAAACGTACTATTAAAATTAATTTCACCTGCTTCTTTTACTTTTTAAAATGTGGCTCCTGAAAACATAAACTTTCACATGTGTCGGGCATTATATTTCTATTGGACAGTGCTGGCCCAGATGAGAGAGATTTTGCAGATTATGAAATATTTCTATTCAAATTTCTTTCGAAGGTGCTTTAAGGCAAAGTTCCTTGGAATTCATACATGCCAATTAGGTATTATTCTGATGGGTGTACAGTATTTAGAAAGTTATCTTTATCATCTATAGATTAAAACTCAAAGTTAAACGTTTCTATTGAGGTCTTAGCTGGAGAAACAGCTGTGAAGGTACCAGATACGGAAGCAATGAGAAGAATCTAAAACTTACAATCTAAGACTAATAAAGACTGTGCGAATTAATGTCGAAATCTTCCAAATTTCATGTTGAATTATTTTTTCCTCCTAAAGCTAGAAACACTCAAAATTCCGCATTCAAACAAATGCTAAACAATCGGGGGGAGCTAAGAGAAACCTAATGGAAAATAGTCAAGAAACGGCATCTGGGATCCCGCTGCAGGCCGGAAGCTCTGGGCTTCCCCTGAACTGGAGCCGGCTCCGAGCTCGCGATGGTGCAAATGGCTCGAGAGCAGGAGCCCGGGAAGCGCCGCCGCGCCGCGCCGCGCTAGGGGCGGGGGCCAGGCCCA
>NW_012116566.1:1203149-1212914 GCF_000951035.1 Colobus angolensis palliatus
CGCGGCCGAGCCGCTCGGGGTTCTCTGGTTTCCGAGGTTGGCGGCAGGGGCCAGGGAGGGGCTCGGCTTCTGGTTCGGGGTTTTCAGAGTTTGGGGGCCCAAATTGACCTTTTGGGGCTGGGACTGCTGTTTCTGGAGTTTTACACGTTTTTTTCTCCAGGTGGTAGTTGTCAATCACGCCCACCAGGGCAACCCAAAATGCAGAACGCACTAAGTTCACGGATTTCCTCCTCTTCCTCTTGATGCTATAAAGGCCTTTGGTTGTCTGCGACGTGGACCTGAGGCACTTATTGTCCCATAGCGAGCATTAGAGATATCCAGGTGTGACAAAGGTCGCTTTTGTGTCTGTCGTTTATTGGCTGTTTTCAGCTCTCATTAGCCTTTGTGTTTGGACAAAAGCGAATGTTTAGTTCCCCTGGAGAGAGGGAGGGGTATGGTGTGCAGAGAAAGCCCCTCTGGGTGGGTTCCTTTCTGTCTCTTACATTTGCCTTGGTGCGCGTCGGAGCGGGTGCAGCTGGAAACTCACGTTGTACAGTTAAATCAGCTTTCATTTCATTAGTCTGGCTCTATTTTTTTTCAAGTGAATATTGTGGAATGAAGAATAATCCAAGTACAGTACTTGTTTTTGCATTTATCTTCAAGGACGATTGCATTCATATATTTTCATCAGGTACACTATAGGCATATAACTATTATGCTAATCGATAAAATATGCACTTTGTCATGATTTTAAAGATATAAATTTATACTTATTGAATTAAGAGCAATGTATCTACATTATGCAAATAATACTTCAGCATTTTCCTCCTCTCTGTAAATATTTACCTTGCTCAAAATTGGCTTTTATTCTTGTGTGCATCCTTTTATGGTAGACATATATTAATATTCTTATTTTCATATAATTTACGTCATAAATACTTGGAATTTTCACTATATTTTGTGTTTATTGAAGACATACTCATTAGCTCTTTTTAGTATTTCAAGTGACTGTTCTCATTTTCTGTCAAAGAAAATGGTGACCCTAAAATGACAGATGACATTGTTATTTCTAATACCAATAAACCAATGACTTTTTTATATGTCTTAATTTTAAATCCATATATGATGCAATCTTACATAAATTTACCAAGTTTTCCCCTTGAAGGATATAAAGCATGGCTATTAACTTTCATCTGGGTTCTTATATTTTATTAATTATGCTTGCTTTCAGGTTTCAGCGCTATGCTCTTTGCCTCTAATTTTCTCTTGGTCTGTTCAAGTTGAACTTAAAGAACTTTGAAAATTATGAAATATCTCTTATTTAACTTCCCATTGTAAACTAGGAAATTAAATTGATGTACCTCTTTTTACCTATTACATTTATAAAGACCTCTCACCTCCCTCCAAGTGTTACTGGAAAATGTTTAATAACATGGGAAAATGTTTACAATTAATGAGTGAAAAAAGTAAATTATTGAAGCAATAGGTTCCAATTTTATGAAAATAAAAGTGGTATATAAATATCTATGGAAAGCAGAATAAAAGGACAGACACCAAAATATTGATACTGATTATCTCTGGCTAGTGGCATTAAAGAGGATTTTCATTTTCTTTATTTTTAACATTTCTATAATGAATATACAGATTTTATACATACATAATTTATAGTTAGAAAAAAATTATAAAGAATAGTGACCTCAGAAATGTTTGCACAACATTCTTCTTCTAAGACACACTTAGCATCCTTTGGTAAATATTTTCTGTTTTCTATTCACTTGGTTCACATGTTTGTTAACACTGTTTTACAACTCTTGCTCTCCTCAGCTAAGTAAGCAATTCCCATTTTACTTAAGTTGGAAGTATGGTGGAAGGTGGTAAATGAGCAGGTGCAGATCAAAGTGAGACCAACGACCATGAAACAAACCTATGGCTCAGCCCTCTGTTTCCTGTACTGCTTGATTTTCTTAACCCTCGTCATTGGCACGTTAGTGCCCCTAGTCCAAGATTGATTTGGAAAGGATTTTGGTAGCCCTAATAATTTATTATCCATTCTGTAAATATGGATTTTTGTGGTTATATTATTTAGAAAAGATAGAAGCAAATAGACCCTCAAGCAAATAGAAGGTGTAGAAATTGTTGCATCCCTGAAATGTGACTTTCACAGAACGTTCCATTCTCACAGGAAGACAGGGTCCCTTGTGTTTCCCCCAGGTGCCTGGTAATGGTGTGGCTGAGGCATGTCTCAGTATTGGGAAAAGGATACAGTGAGTAGGGCTATTTTGAGGAATTGGTTCCTGCTGCATAAGAAATGCTAGGAGGAAGTTTACCTGTTACATTTTCTCCTTTAGTCACGCTAAGCTCTTTCCTGGCACTCACCAGAGCACCTGTTTATTTATACCTCTGTTCTGTTTGCATTTGGCTTTACTTCTTATGGTCTTCCTTTTAACAGACAAAAAAAAAAAAGAGTCAGCAACTGCTCACTCATTACTTTGTTTATGAATAAAAACCAACGGCTTCAACTCAAGAGTAAGTTACCTGCTAGGCATATTTGTATTTCCCAGACTGTTGAGTTACAGTCCTGCCAGGAAACCAGCTTTGAGACAGGGCATGGATCAGTTTGTCCTGTCCTTGCAGCGGCAGGCCCGGCCATGGGCCAGGCCCCATGAGTAGGGTGAAGGGCATAGAACTGGTGGAATGAATGCTTTCTTTTTCTATTTATCTCTCTCTAGAGAAAATGCTTAGAAAGTGAAGCTGGAGTTGAGAAAATGGTATTACAGATACCTGGGCAGTTCAGTTGAATTCAGTAAATACTTATTAAGTACCTACTATGTTTGAAGTACAGTGGAAAGGCTCTGGGGAATATGACCTTTCCTTTCTTCTTTTCTTCCTCCATTTCTCCTTTCTTCTCTGCCTTCGCCCTCCCTCTTTTTTTTTTTTTTTTTTTTTTTTTTGAGACACAGTCTTGCTCTGTTGCCCAGGCTGGAGTTCAGTAATGCAATCTGCAACCTCTGCCTCCAAGGATTCAAGCAATTCTTGATTCTCCTGTGATTCTCATACCACAGCCTCCTGAGTAGCTGGGATTACAGGTGCCTGCCACCAAGCCCTACTAATTTTTTGTATTTTTAGTAGAGATGGGGTTTCACCATGTTGCCCAGGCTGGTCTCGAACTCCTGGGCTCAAGTGACCCACCTGCCTCGGCCTCTCAAAATGCTGGAATTACCAGGCCTGAGCCACCACACCTGGCCACCCTCCTTCTTTCTTCCTTTATTCATCTCTTCTTCCCTCTCTCCCTTCCTCCCTTCCTCCCTCCCTCATTTATTCCTCTTTTCCCTCCTCTCTCCCTTCCATCTTCTTTCCCTCTCTCATTTCTTCCTCTTTCCCTCTCCCTCCCTCATCCTCTTTTTCCTTCTTTCCTTCCTTCTAAAATACATACTGCATGCCTTTCTTTTCTTTCTTTCTTTCTTTTTTTTTTTAAGATGGATTCTCACTTTATCACCCAGGCTGGAGTACAATGGCGCGATCTCGGCTCACTGCAACCTCTGACTCCTGGGTTCAAGTGATTTTCCTGTCTCAGCCTCCGGAGTAGTTGGGATTATAGGCATGTGCTGCCACACCTGGCTAACTTTTGTGTTTTTAGTAGAGACGGGTTTTTGCCCTGTTGGCCAGGCTGGTCTCGAACTTCTGACTTCAGGTGAACTGTTCACCTCGGCCTCCCAAAATTCTGGGATTACAGGCCTGAGCCACTGCACCTGGCCTACATACTGCATGCTCTCTGACAGACCTTTTTTTCAAATTCCCCTTTAGGACCCTGGAGCTCTCCTAACATTCATTACACGATTAATGATGCTTCCCCTCTTTTTTGTGAGGACCAAATGAGATGCACAAATTGTGACTACTGTCCACTGTTTTTGGGTATCCTACAGCAAGATCAGTGGCCTGCCTTCCAGGAGATGGAGTCAGTGTATTGAGAAAGGAGAGTACACGTGTGATAATTGTCAGATTCTTGTGAGGAATCTATCCAAAGCTTATGCTATTTTAATATCTATTTAATAGAGAAAGCCTGCCATTGTACCTATCCCAGATGGGGTAATAGAATTATGGGATAATAGAATTACGATCAGACTCCCATTGGTCATCATTTCTCCTCTGAGGAGGTAAAACGAAGAGTCAGAATATGAGAATATCTTTCTTTTTTGAAGCAGCTTCCAGACTGGGCCAGCAGGGCTTGGCTGTGGGGATGTGGCCTCAGCTCTGCATCCACCCCAGGGAGTGGGTGTGACTTTTCTGGACTGCTTGGACCTTGGAAAAAAAAATAAAGTCACACTCTTGGAAGGCTGAAAGCTCTGTGGAGCATTTCTGAACACTGTTTCGCCTGTTGGCTACACAACGAAAGAGCCAGTGGTGCAGTGGCGTCCGGGGATGTCCGTCTGATTGTTCATTACACAGAAACCAGGCAAGGCCTAGCTTGGAGAATGGCGTCATTGCTGGCTCTGGCAGTGTTCCCCAAAGGAAGATCGACTAAGTACCAGGAACTGTGTTGGGGCTGAGGATATGTCAGGGAAGAAACGGACAAGAGTCCTCGCCTGGGTGGAGCTGACAGCCTTATGGGGCTATGGAGAGGCCATGAAAGGCCTGGTCCACAGCCAGAAAGAGACCAGGAGAGGCTAGAGGGGGAATAGATCCGTCCAGCCAGAAGAAATGATCTCTGAGAAGATCCAAGGCCATTGGAGGCTCGGAGTGGAGCCCATTGTGGAGACAGCAGCAGAAGGCAGGAGGAGATGATGCTGTAGCCAGAGCCGAGGACCAAATAGAGCCTGGGGGATCACCAATAAGAGAGAATAAAAAAGACCAAGCCCTCCTGTCAGCCCACAGCACTTAGAGTTTAGTAAAAGGACATCAGCATTGTAACTGACAAGGCAGGTTTTGGTAGGTACCACAGCTTAAGTGCTTACTATGTGTTATGGGCTGAATTATGCCCTTTCCAAGTTTGTACATTGAATTCCTAAATCCCCAGTACCTTGGAATGTATTTGGAGATAGGGCCGTTAAAGAGGTAGTTAAGGTCAAATGAGGTTCATATGTGTGGGCTCTAATCCAATATGATCGGTGTCCCTGTAAGAAGAGATTAGAACCCAGACACACAGAGACCACGTGAGGACCCAGCGAGAAGGTAGCCATCTGCAAGCCAAGGAGAGAGGCGTCAGAAGAAACCAAACCTGGATCTTGGACTTGTGGCCTCCAGAACTGTGAGAAAGCAAATTTCTGGTGTTTAAGCGCCAAATCTATGGGATTTTGTTATGGTGGCCTGAGCTGACTACCCTACTGTGCTAAGCAGTTTGTCCAGAGCATCTCAGTTAATACCTATTATAGCTTCGTGCTGGTATGTAAACTGGATTTTACAGGTGGGAAAATTGAGGCTCAGAGGTTAAAACTCAAGGTTGGCTCAAGGGCACGGAGCAAGTATATGTCAGGGATGAACTGAAACTCAAGTCATTCAGAGCGAAGGCCTGGACTCTTGCCCACTTCGTCTTTTTGAATAGTGGGTGATGGGAACACAACGCCAGGGTTGGGTGTGGAGAGGTGTGGGGAGGGAAAGAAGCAAGACGAAAGGTGTGGGTCTGCAAGGGGAGTGGGTTTGGAACAGGGGGCTGCAGGAATCAGGACTTGAGGAATGGAGTAAGCTTCCCTGGGAGTGATCCCCAAGAGGCTGAGTCTCTTGTCCCTGCTGGTTTTGCCTTCTGGCTGCCTCCTTCATCCTGCCAGCCCTGTCCAGCTCTCGGGTGTGGGGCGCCTCCTCCTGCCCTGTTTTTCCATTTCCCCTCCAGACTCATTCTCAGCCTCTTCCATGCTAGAAAATTATCTGTGTGTTTTTGTTCATGGAGTTTTGTCCTTTAACACACAAAGCTGATTCTGGATGTGAATTTAGGATGCAAACTCCAGCATATAAGGAAGAAAAATAAAACATCACATTTTTGGTCTTCCAAAAAGTCTTTTACCAAAACTTAGCAATCGATTGTGCAAGGATGACTTAAAAGGAACACAGGTGCTGCAGTTTAAAGATTTTCCTCATCAGCTGATGCAAGTTAGGCTGTCCAAAGTCTGTTAACCCCTCAAGGAGCTGAAGTGGTGTGAATTTCTGGACACAGGCACAACAGCGTTGAAGTATGTTGTTTGCTCAGCATTCTGTGTCCAACAAACCTTTATTACTGTGCTCCTATAATGTTGAGGATAATGAGATGAAAGATGGACAAATCCCTGCCCTCAGGGAGGTTAAAACTGAGCTGGAAGAAACAGGCCATTTCAATGATTATGTTAAGTTCTAGGTTGGAAGCATTCACTGGACTGTTTTTGTCACAGAAAGCTGGAGAACAGACTCCTGCCTGGGAGAGTCAAAAGAGGGCTTTCTGGAAGGTGATGCTTGAGTTGAGACTAGATGATGAAATGGAAGGTAACAATGTGGCGAAGGGGAAGAGGCTGGCAAAGGAATAGAGGGCTTGCCACTGGTGGGTTACTGAGTGGTTTGATGCAGCTGGAGCGGCGGAGAGTCATAGAAGGATATTGAGGCTGAGGCTGCAGAGGGACTTTCAAGTCCCACCATGAAGAGGCTTGTGTGCTGAGTTTTGGGACTTATCCTTGAAATCTCAGCTGCATTACTGAGTACTACGGTGACCCTGGAAGCATGTGCAGGATGGTTTGGGACAGGATGGGATGAGAGAGGGAGAGACAATTAGGAGGTGATTGCAGAAATCTAAGGAAGAAAGTAATAAAGGAGATTGAGAGGCTATTTAGATCAACCTATCATTTCATAGTTTAAACCAAAGCTCAGAGAGATTAAGTCAGTCTCCTAAAGTCACACAGCTAACGAGCAGCAGAACCAATACTAGAAAAGAAAGATGGAAAGGTAGTCATCATTTCTGAAGGCCTGCCCTGTGCTAGGCATGCCACATACCTGTGCAGTTTCCTTTCACCTCACTGAGTAAGTGTGGTTGTTTCATTTCAGTGATGAAAATGCAGAGGCTCAAAGAAGTTAAGTGGCTTGTCCAAAGTCAAACAGCTTGTAAGTGCAGTGATGAAACCCAGACCTTCGTGCCACAGTGTGCTGCTGCCATTGGGTAGTGATAACTTTTGCAACGCAAGATGCATTATTAATAGGAAAAAGGGAATAGAGAAGGACTCCTGGTTCTTTAACTCCTAGGCCTTTCTGACTCCACATTGCTTGGATTTCAAAACAATTCTGTTGTTTGATACTCATGCCTTTTACCTTCTTTCCCCTCTCTGGTTTAGGCAGCAAAAGCCTTTAATTAGCTAGCCCACAGCTCATCAGAGAAAGGTGGCTGTAACTGAGCTCTCCCTTTGCTCTCCACGTGGCCTGACATTTCCCAGGGTTCTCCTCTCTTTTTCTCTTTCAGATAAGGAACAGCTGGGCCAGGAGGACTCTTGACCTAGATTTGGTGGCCCTGTTTCACAATAAAAGATAGTTAAACAGACACGAAGCAGCTATATTCGAAGCATTTCTTTTCGAGTGAAAGAGGAAGTTCCAGAAAGTTGGAGCTTGTTCTCGATGTCATTGCTGCACAGCAGATTACTCCCAAAGTTAGTGGCTTGAAATAGCAATGATCATTGTATTCTCTCTTCCGATTTCTGTAGGTCAGGAAACTGGGGAAGGGATGAATTGGGTGGTTCTGGCATGGGGGTCTCTCCTGCGGGGCTTGGGAGGCTGGAATAGCTGGGGCTGATCCAGCACCTCTCTCTCTTTGTGTAATCTCAGACAGCTCCATGTGGTGTCTTCACATGGGTCACTTGGGGCCTTCTCCCAGCAGGGCGGCCTCAGGGCAGCGGGCTGCTTTCATGGTGGCTGAAAGCTTCAAAGAGTGTATTCCGGAGAGCAAGGCTTGGTTGCATCACTTTCCAGCCTTGGAAGTCACTTCCGCTGTAATCTATTTGTCAAAGCAGTGACTGACAGTCTCTCCTCCACTCCCCATTGAGAAGTGGAGACCCCACTTCTCTATGGGAAGAATGTCAAGCTCACACTGAAGGACCAGCATGTTGGATGGGATGTTTTTGTGACCATCTTTGGAACTACTGTCTGCCTCAGAAGTCATGAATGGAGTATGAGAGAGAGATGAGAGGGAGGAATGACTAGTTTGTCTTCTTTCTGACCAGGGCTAATGGTAATCTCTTAAGTGGCTTTTAATTTGCCATTAGGTCTTACCTACCAAAGAAGTCAAAGTACTGCTCACATTATAAGTGAATCTCTATTATTCAAATCAATACAGGATGAAAAATGCACATGCATTTTCTTCACAATCAAAAAACAAGAAATGAAATTCTCCCAGGCCCAAACTTTTTTGGTAAGGGAATATTTATTATCAAATGGAAACATTTTTAAGAATTTTATATGTAGCTCTGATATTTTCTTCTTCAGATTTATAATTCATAGCAAGAATATAATTTATAGAAATAGATCAGTTAGATTAATTTGCTGCTATTAAGACAAAATGAAAAATGACAAGAATGATGTATTTCTATTATTAGGTGACAATCAGAAATGCTATAAAAATGCTAGTCATTAAAAACAAAACCTTTTTGCTTCAAAAGTTCCAGGTACTGTATCAACTGGAACTTTAAGTTGTACATTCTTTTGTTTCTCAAAAAAGACATCTATTGCTCAGTTTTCAATTACTGTTATAATTGTATTTTCTTTAAAATGATTTTGTTCTTATAAGCACAACTTACAGTTGTTCTTTGATTTCTGCAAAAGTGGCTTTTCTGAACAAATATAAATATATATTTATTAATAAAAAATAAGTACAGTTGAAAGATTGTATCAAGAAGTAGATCCTAAAATTAATTAAAGTAAGGAAAATCCTTTTAAAAAAGTAAACTCAAATTCTTCTATTAGACATAGCAAATTTCTGGCATTAGTGGGAACTCTGGTCTGCTAAACAAAAATACTTGTAGATTTTTTCAGCTACTGTGTGTGTGTATCTGTGTATTTTGATAATATGGTTCTATATTTATAATGGTAATATCTTGGTGATAAAACATTGTTTATAAAATACTATTTAAGCACATGTTGTTTTGCCAGACAAACCAAATAAATAAACTTCATTTTTTTTTTTTCTCATTGAAGTTACTAAATTTAGTCAAGTTGATCTGGTTTTAGAATTATGTAAACTCAGCCTCAAAATTTTTCCAACTTTTTGATATTGTCATCTTTAAAAGTACATTTATGGGATTAATTTTTAACCTTAGAAAAAACATAAAATCATCAGATAGCCAAAAAACTCCCCAAACATAATGATTTCTTCAGATGTGCACCCATGAAAAGATACACGTATGCACTTCACTAGAAATATGCATCTGAATTGTTTTTTCTAAATGATTTTTTTCAGTATTGTACAAATAGCCAAAGATATTAAAATTCCTGGCCTGGCACGGTGGCTCACGCCTGTAATCCCAACACTTTGGGAGGCTGAGGTGGGCGGATCACGAGATCAGGAGATTGAGCCCATCCTGACAACATGGGGAAACCCCATGTCTACTAAAAATACAAAAATTAGCTAGGCGTGGTGGCGGTCACCTGTAATCCCAGCTACTCGGGAGGCTGAGGCAGGAGAATCTCTTGAACCCGGGAGGTGGAGGTTGCACTGAGCCTAGAATTCGCCACTGCACTCCAGCCTGGTGACAGAGCAAGACTCTGTCTTAAAAAAAAAAAGCCGGGCGCGGTGGCTCAAGCCTGTAATCCCAGCACTTTGGGAGGCTGAGACGGGTGGATCACGAGGTC
>NW_012116566.1:1213039-1213413 GCF_000951035.1 Colobus angolensis palliatus
GGGAGGCTGAGGCAGGAGAATCACTTGAACCTGGGAGGCAGAGGTTGCAGTGAGCCGAGATCACGCCACTGCACTCCAGCCTGGGTAACAGAGTGAGACCCTGTCTCAAAAAAAAAAAAAAAAAAATTCACACCAGCAGAGAGTTGGATCGCCATTGGGCTTGTTCTTGATTCTGGCTTTGATGGTGCATGAACTTTCTAATGGGCTGAGTGGTGGACAGCATCTGCTTTACACAATGTGCTTAGCTATCTGTATAGAGTGTGATTGGCGCCTCAGCTTCTCTTTTGCTTCGAATTTTACCAAACTAAAGTCATCCCTTTCAGTTATAAAGTATCCTTAAAAAAATAAAAAAAATAAACTAGGCTGGGCACAGT
>NW_012116566.1:1214523-1259764 GCF_000951035.1 Colobus angolensis palliatus
TTGGGAGGCTGAGGCAGGAGAATGGTGTGAACCTGGGAGGCGGAGCTTGCAGTGGGCCAAGATCACGCCACTGCACTCCAGCTTGGGTGACAGAGTGAGACTCTGTCTCAAAAAAAAAAAACAAAAAAAACTCATCCTAACTATCATGAGAGAAACATATTCATTTTCTAGGGCTGCAGCACTAAATTTTCACAAACTGGGTGCCATAGAGCAACAGAAACTTACTTTCTCACAGTTCGGAGGCTAGGAGCCTGAAATCCAGGTGTTGGCAAGGGCCGTCCTCACTCCGAAGGCTTTTTCCGGGCCTTGGTCCCAGCTTCTGGCGGCCCCAGGTGTTCCTTGGCTCCCAGCTGCGTCACTCCAGTCACATGGCTGTTTTCTCCGTGTATCCTCACATTGCCCTCCCTCTGTGCTTGTCTCTGTCCAACTTTCCTCTTTTCAGAAGGACACCAGTCAGACTGGATAGAGCCCACCCTAGTGACCTCATCTTAACTTGGTTAAATCTGCAAAGACCCTATTTCCAAAGAAGGCCACACCTTGAAGTACTTTGAGAGTGGTTAGGGTTTCCAAATATATTTTGAGGGGACACAGTTCAACCCATAACAGTATGATGATGCATGAACCTGTTATCAGTAATTTCTCTGTTAGTGTGAATTCTTTTTTCCTTTAAAATACATGATAAATTGTGTTTTAATCTAAAAGTCAAAACCTCAATGAGGTATTACCACACACCTGTCAAAATGGCTATCATAAAACAATAGCAACAACGGAGGGTGAGTACTGGAAAGACGGGGAAATCCCGGAGCCCTTGCACGCTGTTGGTAGAAATGCAGAATGCTGCAGTTGCTACCGAAGACAGTATGGAGGTTCTGAAAAAATTAACCAATACAACTACCAGATGATCCAGCCACCCCTCATTTCTGGATATGTATCCAAAAGAACTGAAATCAGGATCCCAAAGAGATAGCAGCGTTCTCATATTTATTGCAGCAGTATTTACAATAGCTAAGATATGGAAACAGCCTAAATGTCCATCAACAGATGAATGGATAAAGAAAATGTGCTATGTACATACAGTGGAATACTATTCAGTTTTAAAATGAAGGAAATTCTCTAATATGCAACAACCTTGAAGAAGTTAAGTAAAATAAGCCAGTCCCAGACAAATAATGCTTGATTCCACTTAGGTGAGGTATCTAAAATACTCAAATTCATAGACGCAAGGAGTGGAATGGTAGTGACTAGGGGCTGGGGGAGCAGAAAGTGGGGAGTTGTTAATTAATGGGCACACAGTTTCAGTTAAACAGGATGAGTAAGCCCTAGAGATCTGTTGTACAATGTTGTACCTATAGTTTGCAATAATGTATACTTGAACATTTGTTGAGAGGGTAGATCTCATGTTAAATGTTCTTAGTACAGTAAAATAAAAATTTAAAAAGTAATTAATGGCAGGCTGGTCACCGTGGCTCATGCCTATAATCCCAGCACATTGGAAGGCCAAGGAGGGCAGATCACTTGAGGTCAGGAGCTTGAGACCAGTCTGGCCAACATTACTAAACCCCGTCTCTACTAAAAGTACAAAAATTAGCTGGGTGCATGCCTGTAGTCCCAGGTACGTGGGAGGCTGAGGCAGGAGAATCACTTGAACCTGGGAGGCAGAGGTTGCAGTGAGCTGAGATTGAGCCACTGCACTCCAGCCTGGGTAACAGAGTGAGACCCTGTCTCAAGAAAAAAAAAAAAAAAAGGAAATCAATGGCCATGGGGAAAAAAGAAAAGAAATTCTCAAGCAGTATGAATGTGTGTGCAATTAAAAGCATGTATTTATCCCAGCCCTGCCCACTGGCTCCCTTACTAGAAATAATCATTTCAAGAGTTTTTTGGACAATTTTTGTTATCCTCTCAGAATATGCTAGGCATTTTAATTTATAAAATGGAGCTGTTACTTTCCTCATAAGATAATGTTTAGAATAAAATGAGTCAGTAAATGTAAAATACAAGGTGAGATAAGGTACTTAATAAAAGTTATTCACTTTTCCAACTCAGAATGGGTAGCCTAGAGTTGGGTTTACACTGGAGCTATTTAAGCTTGGCTTTCAGGGCCCTTCACTTACATGGGAAGGGCCAAGCAATGTGTTCAATGTGCATGTGTTTTTGTAAAATCTACAAAAGTAAAGTTCTATGGTTTGAATGTCTGTGTCCCTCCCAAATTCATGTTGAAACTTAATCCTCACTGCAATAGTATTAAGAGGTGGGGCCTTTAAGAAATTATTAGCTTGCAAGGGCTCTGCTCTCATAAATGGGAGTAATGTCCTTATAAAGGGCTTAAGGAAGTCTGTTAGTCCCATCAGCCCTTCCACTATGTGAGGTGCAGCAACGAAGTGCCATGGATGGAATAGAGAGTGAGCCCTCGCCAGACACTAAACCTGCCAGCATCTTGATCTTGGACTTTCCAGCCTCTAGAATTGTGAGAAATAGGCCAGGGATGGTGGCTCACGCCTGTAATCCCAGCACTTTGGGAGGCCAAGGTGGGTACCGTTCACCTGAGATCAGGAGTTCAAGACCAGCCTGGCCAACATGATTAAACCCCATCTCTACTAAAAATACAAAAATTAGCTGGGCATGGTGGCACGTACCTGTAGTCCCAGTTACATGGGATACTGAGGCAGGAGAATTGCTTAAACCTGGGAGGTGGAGGTTGCAGTGAGCCGAGATTAAGCCATGGCACTCCAACCTGGGTGACAGAGTGAGGCTCTGTCTCAAAAGAAAAAAAAGGAGAATTGCTAGAAATATATTTTTATTATTTATAAATTATCCAATCTAAGGTATTTTGTTACAGCAGCCCAAATGAACAAAGACAGAAATTGGTACCAGAAGTGGGCTGCTGCTGTAACAAATACCTGAAAATGTGTAAGCAGCTTTAGAACAGGGAAATGGGCAGAGAGGCTGGAAGAGTTTGGAGGAGCAGGCTAGAAAAAGTCTGCATTGCCATGAATGGAAATAAAGGGTAATTCTGGTGAGGGTGTAGAAGAGGAGAGCTGTAGAAAAAGCCTGTATCTTTTTAGAGATTGCTTAAGTGGTTGTGATCAGAATGTTGGTAGAGGGGGTATAGCTCAGGAGTAGAGATTTGACTGCAGAATGTTGGTAGAAATATGAACAGTAAAGGTCATTTGATGAGGTCTCAGATGGAAATGAGGAATATGTTACTGGAAACTGGAGGTAAGGCCATCCTTATTATAAAGTGGCAAAGAACCTGGCTGAATTGTTTTTGTGTCATAGTGTTTTGTGGAAGGCAGAATATTTAATGGAAGAAACCTCTAATCCAAATGTTGAGGATGTGGTGTGGCTTCTCGACTCTTATAATAAAATATGAAAAGAGAGAAATAAATTAAAAATGGAATTTATAATGAAAAGCGAAGCCGAACCTAAAAAGTTGGAAAATTCTTAGCCTGTAAAAAGTGAGAAAACATGTTCAGGAGAGAACACCATGGATGTGGCTCCACTAGGGCCACCCCTCCAAAAGAAACAAGTGGTAAACCTTGGTGGTAGCCTCATGCTAACTCTGCAGGCACACAGAGTGCATGAGCTGTGGGGGAATGGCTGTCTCCATCTAGATTTCAAAGGATACCATGGAGAGCATTGAAGTCTGGGCAGAGAACTGCTGCAGGGGCGGGACCACCACAGAGAGTCCCCAGTAGGTCAATGTCTGGCAGAACAGTGGGGTTGGGACCACCACAAGGAGCCTACATTAGGGCAGTATCTCTTGAAGCTGTGAGATTGGGGCTGCCCCTGAGATCCCTGAATTATAGAGCCATCAGTGTGCAACACCAGCCTAAGAGAGCTGCAGGCACAAGACTCCAACCATGAGAGCTGCCCTGTGGGCTGTGCCCAGCAAAGCCATGGGGCCAGACTGTCCAGAACCTTGGGGGTCCAACCTCTGCCCCAGAGTGACCAGAAGGTGGGAGATGGAGTCGGCCTTAAGGTTTAATGTTGTTTGCCCTGTTGAACTTTGGACTTGGTCACATCATGTCACTTCTTTCTTCTTTCCTGTTACTCCTTTTTGGAGGGGGGATGTCTATCCTGTGTCTGTCCAAAATTGTATTTTGGAAGCACATAACTTCTTTGATTTCATAGGTTCACATGAATCATACCTTGAATATCACCCACTTCTGATTTAGATGCTATTGATATGAGACTTTGGACTTAGACTTTAAAGTGGAAGTTGGAACCAGTTCAGAGTTCTTTTGGGACTATTGGGGTGGAATGAATGTGTTCTGTATGTGGGAAAGACATGAATTCTGGGGGGCCGGGGGGAAAATGCTGTGGTTTAAATGTTGTGTCCCTCCAAAATTCTTGTTGAAATGTAATGCCCAGTGCAGTAGTGTTAGGAGGTGGGGCATGGAAGCACGTGCTCCGTGGAGGAGAGACTACTTTTGAAATGCACGAGCCAGAAAGCCAGATAACCAGTGTATGAGAGACACCTTTAATCATCAGATGTGCCCAAAGTGGCAAATTGGAGTCTTGTCAACCAAAACCAGAAATTTTCTCCCGTCAAGGCTATTTCTGATAATGCGGTGATACAGCTGTATACACACCATACATTTCTTCCTTTATGGTAGGAATTGTATATAATAGGCTTTATCAGAATTCCTGTGTTTGTAGGGTACAAATCTGTAAGCTGTACTGCAAACAGCCATGCACCTCTCTATGAAGTTGTGTGTTTTTTGCATTCCATCTCTCCATTATAAAAGTCAAGTTCCAGTCAACTCTGCTGAAGGAAGGACTAAATTATTTTTGTATTCGCTCTGGAAAATATTACCAAGTTGTTGAATAAAGAGAGGGCCAAAAAGTTTGTGGCCCAAATCATACCTATATATCTATATCATCTATATGTATTATCTGTCCATATCATCTGTATATTTGATATGGAAGTCCTTCAGGAAGTTAACTAAAACATTTTGCTGCTTTTTTTAAACCTGGATTTTGTGTTGTTGTTTAAAAAAATTTGTAATTTGTTGTATTTTGTTTTTTCTTTCTAAATACATATTCACTTTAATACTTGGTTTTGTGTTCATAATTTTCTATTCTCTTTCTTAATATGGACCCCTCAGTTTGCATAAGCCTCAGGCCCCACTCAATTGAGATTCAGGCCATGTAGGCCTAAGTCAGTTGCTACTCTGGTGACATGGAAGCTCATGCAATGGAAGGAGGGAAACAAGAGGGAGAAAGAGGATACAAGGATGGAAGAAAAGAGCTAAAGATTAACTTTGCTTTCGTCACAGTTATCCTGAGGGCTGACTTTGGGGGTTTGGACATCAGGGCATTGTCTGTAACTGGCCACTGCTGTATGTGTGGTGCACTGTGTGTGACAACGTGGGAGACTTAAGACACTGAAAATAGGGCACTAGTTCTCAGCCTCCTCATTGGGAAGACAAGCTTGCCAAGCACTGCTGAAAAACCTACACAAATGAAATGAGAAATGAAAACCAACTCAGCCCCAAAACGCATGTGGTTATTGTGGCATGAAATGCATGGGAAGGGCCAATGTGGGGTGTAGTCTCAAATTGGGCTCTATCAGCCACCCCAGGTCCTGTCTGTGACAAGCTTGTCACTCTGAGCTCCTGGAACGGGTCTTCTGGCTTGTGTGAATTCTTGTTTGCTGAAACTCATGTGTGATGGATGGATCCTGCTGGAGACGGATTGTGGTAATGACACAAGCAGCTGTTCCCAGTGAACCTAAGCAGGTGAACAGCTAGCCACGCAGGCAGAAGAAATTTTATAGGCAAATGTGGTAATGGCAGTAGACAAATTAGGTGAGCAGCAATCTGAGCATCTGTGCTGAGAACCAAGGGAAGAGGTGGGTGAAGAGCTCTCAAATTGAGGTCATTCATCTCCAGCCAATTTGTGGGTTCTCTTCCATTTAAGCTTATGAGCAGAAGAGACTAGCCGACCTGTGGTATGACTCCTTTATAGCAATACTACTGAAGAATAAGATAACCTTATTTTCTGTGTTATGTCGGACTTTGAGTGTAAGTACTTGTGTCAGGGTTTAGGTATCTTTTCATATTAGAAATGCGTAATAAGTCATTTTATAACAGGATTCTACTCTTTTATCTTTGTTCTTCATGGACAGGTTATTTTGCATGGTAAGACTTTAAGTTGCTTATAGTAGTAATTTCTAAGGTCTACGTTTCTTGAATATATCTACTGTTGGCCTTTACAGAATGACGATCGTGCTCTTCTAGGTCGGTGTACATAATTCATGATCTCAATGGCAAAATTCCTTTTTGGGGAGGAAATTGTCTTTGCTTGTTGGGGACGGGGGGATCTCTGGTTAGGTCATGAGAGATAGGAGATAATACCTGGGGGCAGAGGCAGAGTGAGCATGGGGAATGATTTATAGCAGTGCCGCCATCTTAGGGCCGGCCGGTGGGTAACTGAAAGGCAGAGAGATGGCGGCGTACGGGAGGATGCGCAGTGGGAAGCCTGCTGGCGGAGGCTGGGATGCGTGCGGGGCAGGAGTCATGGGAAGATCCTCCGGGTCAAAGGTGAGCAGAGGACAGCCTGACAGCAGGCATGCCTGAGGTGCACCTGGAAATTGCCTTCCTCCTTCCGACCTCTGAGGAGGTCTGCTGTCTTCACAAGCCACTTTGTCACTTCATGGAATTTGAGTAATGGACTGCATTATACACCTGGTTCCCCCGGAGGAAGATCACAGCTGGAGGTGATCTTGCACCCTTAGCCCCCTGGGATTTGCTGAAGTCTTGGGGAGGGTGTGGAATGTGTGTTTGGGTCAGATTAATCTCAAGAAGCCAGCACATTACAACTGATTTCTGGGTTTATCATTGCGTGGGCCATGACTGTAAAGTAGGCAAGCTGATTCCACAACCACCCACGAAGCCAGTCTCTTTTTATAGTTGTCCTCATGCATGTGAAGCTTTTTTGGAAGATGGGATATAGGATTCACTTTATTTATGCCCTTAAGCTCTTAAGGAAACACCTATGATTATGTCTAACTCAATGCTGAGCATATAGGGCAATTTCACTTCCATATTAACTATATGAGCTTTTCATGACTCTAAATTCTATGTAATCTATATTTCATTATATTTGCAATTGATAGTATGGTGGGGTAGAATATATGATTTTTTTTAAGCTGGTAAATCTCAGAACCTTTGGGTATTCAGTCCCCTTTTCCCAGGCTTGCGTAGACCTAGAACCTTAAAAATGAGAATCCCTCCAAGCCACTTCATTTATCTTTAAAATATGTTCCACCTGCTTAAAGAGAAAATTTAGAGACAGTAATAAAAACACAGAGTATTTAACTCCTTTCTGAATGTGTTGAGCATCTGCATCATGATTACATTTGTTCATTAACTTCATAATGACTTTGGATCCTAATTTTATCTATGTTAGAATTCTGCATTCTCCATTGGAAAGCTAAGCACGCGAGGACGGGCATCGCTAAGGAAGAAAGTGGATGCCCATTGCCTCTTCATTGAGGATGTTAATCATGCCCTGTGTCTGTGACTTCCCATTGCCCTTTCATTGGCTTATGTTTAATAGCTGCAGAATATGCTTTAAGGGTGTTAATGAATAACAGAAATAGATTTCCACTTCTCAAAAAAGAGCTTTGGTGTTTCTGGGACTAATTAAGGCATCTGAAGAAGTAACTGGGTCACTGCCTAGCAGTCTCTGTAGTGATGATTGGTTTAAGAGGGGAGAGGCTGATTAAGCTTCACCTTGGGATTTTTAATTATGTCTTGGTAACTGTATGGAAATATACACACAGTGAATTAATAACTTAAATCTTATTATAAAGATTTAAAAATGGCAAATAATGAATTTTTACCTTTTTGATCTCCTTTTAGTA
The DNA here is from genome assembly GCF_000951035.1 of Colobus angolensis palliatus. Classification (NCBI taxonomy): domain Eukaryota; kingdom Metazoa; phylum Chordata; class Mammalia; order Primates; family Cercopithecidae; genus Colobus; species Colobus angolensis. The sequence continues at coordinate 1,222,394 of NW_012116566.1, forward strand.
TTGGGAAATAATGACATTAGAGGAGAGTGGAATACCAATCACTCGGTGGTTGTTCATTAAATATGTTATGTAAGTACAATTCCATTACAAGGGAATCCCTGGATATGAAAAATGTATTTTTGCGGTGGAGTTTCTGAAAACTAGACTTTTAAAGTCAGGTTTTTAGGCCACTGGCACCAAAATGAAATAAAACAGGGCCCAGCACATCACTAGTAAATTAGGAAGTGCAAAGAAATCAGGTTAAAATTTTTATCCATTTTGGTCAAAGCAAAATTAGGTACAAATGACCTTTACGAGACAGTGATACAAAAATTCTGAAAAGAGAGATCCTGGGCTTTCCTTCATTCTCATTATTAGGTCTATCTGTTTCTGAATTTCTTAACTGTGATTTGTGGGATTTTGTGGGTGATCTGGGGCGATGGTGGGTTTTTCTGTTGGGGTTTGAGGCCTTGGTGGGATCAGGATGCTTGTGGAGGAGATGGAAGAATCAGTCAGTTGAGGCAGAAGAGTGAGATTTTGAAGAACAAGACTTGGCATTTGCAGTGACATGAATAATATTATTTTAAGACAATCTAATCCTTGGCTATTTAAAATATACTTGTCCAGTGGAAACTGTAAGTCCAATGGGCAAAATGAACCTTGACTCATTCCCTGTGAGTTTGCAAAGCTACTTGGCAGCTCTTTAGGTTTTTGTCTTCATCTCTTGTCTAGTACCAGCTTTATTTATCTGAAGATTACTTTTTAAAAGTTTGTTCATTCTGTTTCGTGTACTGGAGGATTTGCTTCATGCTTGTTAGAGATGACACTCAAACTTCCTCACAGAATTTAATCCTGACCCTGTTTTTCAGGGGTAGACACATTTATCTCTTTCGCAGATGGAGATTTTTGCCTAGTCTGTGTTGAGGGACAGTGAAGAAGAAATAGTTCTCTTCTCGTTTTTAGGCTACATGGGTTTTCAAGATATATTTGTATTCCCTTTCTCAACATGTAAACCTCAGTCACAGGAAAATGAAAGGCTCCCCCTCACACCTGCGTTCTGTCTTCACCTCCTCCCTCCTTTCTCCATTACTCTTTCCTCCTGACTCCTTCCTCATCCTTGTATACAATCTCCCTCTCCCCTTCCTCCTCCTCCTCTTTCTCCTTTTCCTCCTCCCTTCTTCCCTGTGCCTCCCCCTCCCCCCCCCCTTTCTCCTCCTCCTCCCACTTTTCCTTCCTTTCTTTCCCCTAATCCCTATCCTTGGCTCCTTAGGTCTGGGTCTGTCTGACCAGCAGACATTCAGTCCAAAGGGAATGATTCAGCCCATGTCTTCTTTCTCAACCCAGTACTAAGCAGGGCAGCTGTCTTAGTCCACCTGAACCGTTTTCTTTTTTTTTTGCCTTAGACCTCAATGGACTTAATTTGTTGCCTTTCAGTTCTCTGGTCTTGAAGGAGAGACATTTTTTAAATAGTGCAGACTAATATTTAAGGTTTGCTATACTCTCAGCTTAGGCATTTCCCCTTTCCCTCTTTTTACAATGTGGTTTTCTTTTACCTAGTTAAAAAGAAAAATTAGAGCTTTCATGCCAGTCAGGTTGGGGCATGCTCTAGAGAGGCAAAGTCAAGACTTGCAACTGGCAAGAAGTCAATCCAGCCCCCGACACCTACTGTACTCTGAGAGGGGAAGCAGCCCGCAGGAGGGATTTTAGAAAAAAACCCAAAACTGCCTCTTACTTAAAAGGTGTTACTTGCATGTTTCTGGCTCTGTGCAGTTAATTTATTTAGGGTTAAATATTTCAATGTTATCTTTTTTCTGGTTACATTTTTTCTTTTCCTTTTTTTTTGGAGGCAGAGTTTCACTCTTTTTGCCCAGGCAAATCTTGGCCCAGGCAATCTTGGCTCACTGCAATCCCTGCCTCCCGGGTTCAAGTGATTCTCCTGTCTCAGCCTCCTGAGTAGCTGGGATTACAGGCACGTGCCACCATGCCCAGCTAATTTTGTATTTTTAGTAGAGACTGGGTTTCACCATGTTGGCCAGGCTAGTCTAAAACTCTTGACCTCAAGCAATCCGCCAATCTGCCTTCCTTGGCCTCCCGAAGTGTTGGGATTATAGGGGTGAGCCACCCTGCCCGGCCCCCATTTTTTTTTTTTTTGAGGTGGAATTTCGCTCTGTCGCCCAGGTTGGAGTGCAGTGGCGCAATGTGGGCTCACTGCAAGCTCCACCTCCCGGGTTCACGCCCTTCTCCTGCCTCAGCCTCCCGAGTAGCTGGGACTACAAGCGCCCACCCCAATGCCCAGCTAATTTTTTTTTTTTGTATTTTTATTAGAGATGGTGTTTCACCTTGTTAGCCAGGATGGTCTCGATCTCCTGACCTTGTGATCTACCAGCCTCGGCCTCCCAAAGTGCTGGGATTACAGGCGTGAGCCACTGCGCCCGGCCACCCGGCCCCAATTTTTTGAAGTTTTTAGAATAGCTGTGTATTATTCTCTTGTGACTCTCTTCCCTACTCCCATCCCTGCCCCCTCTCTTCTTTCCTTTCATCCTTCCTTCCTTCCTTGCTGTTTCTTTATGCTTTTAGTTTACTTTTTCTCATGTTTTATTAGTTAAATGCACAGAAGCTGGAGCCGGACTTCCTGGGTCTGAATTGGCTCCACCACTCATTAGCTGTGTGACCTTGAGTAGGTCACTTAACCTCTCTGTGCTTCAGTGTTTTAATCGATAAAAATGGAGGTGGTAATAGTACCTACTTTGCAGGCCTGTTGTGAACATTGAGTCAGTATTTGTGAAGTGCCTGGTTTAGAGTAATGCTAGTGATTGAAAATAAAAAAGACAAGTAAACCAAGGAAAAAGAACATTAAAAAAATCTGTAAACCTACCTCTGAGTCTCAGAAGTATTAATCACTATTAATAGTCTCCCTCTACATATATGTACATGTAAATTATTTATTACAAAAATTTAGTTTTTACAAAATTGAATCATACTTTTTTGGAACTTGATTTTTTTTTTCATTTTACAACATATCATAAACATCTTTTGACTTAAAATGCTTCTTCAAAACCATTTTTAATGGCTGCATAGAATTTCATTGTATAGCACTTCAGTAAATGATTTTATGGATTTCTTATTGTGAAACTGCACTTTTTCTTGTAAAATATTTCCTCACATGAATCATTAGAGAGAAATAGTACCACCCACTGTTGTTATCACGATACGCCTACACTTCACTTCCCATTCTGCAAGCAACCCGTTCCACACTACCCGGCTCTTTCTGCTTTTCTTGGGCCTCCAGTGACCCTGCTTACCACACACCCTCCATCTCTACCTGGGCTGCATTTCAGAAATGCTGTTCTAAAAGATTTTTTTGGGCCAGGCGCGGTGGTTCACGCCTGTAATCCCAGCACTTTGGGAGGCTGAGGCAGGAGAATTGCTTGAACCCAGGAGGCAGAGGTTGCAGTGAGCCGAGATCACACCACTGTACTCCAGCCCAGATGACAGAGTAAGACTCTGTCTCAAAAAAAAAAAAAAAAAAAGAGTTGGGCTGGGTGAGGTGGCTCATGCCTGTAATCCCAGCACTTTGGGAGGCTGAGCAAGGCAGGCAGGTCATTTGAGATCGGGAGTTTGAGACCAGCCTGGCCAATATGGTGAAACCCCATCTCTACTGAAAACATAAAAATTAACCAGGCTTGGTGGTGCACACCTGTAATCCCAGATACTGTGGAGGCTGAGGCAGGAGAATCACTTGAACCCTGGAGGCAGAGGTTGCAGTGAGCTGAGATCATGCCACCTCACTCCAGCCTGGGCACCAGAGCCAGACTCTGTTGCCCAGAAAAAAAAAAAAAAAGTGTTTTGGTTGAAAGAACACCTCCTGTAAACAGCAGACACACACATTCCTTCCAATTAAAGTACAACAGAGCCACAGCCCTCCTCAAACATCCTGTGATACAAATGCCTCCCTCTCCAGAATGGGAGACCAAAGGGGCAGTGGCATCAAAGCTTGTGTAGTGCTGGGCAAGTTAAAGAATTCTCTGTGATTGATATTCATTCCACTTTTATTTTATCTATGATACGACGAGTTTCTGCTTCTCGAATTTTCAGATTTCTTAAATTCTCAGATGATAGCATAGTAAATTTCAGTTTGTCAAAATAGCAAATCCTTATCAACCAAAATAAGAGCGGAGGCAGCCCGGAGTGAACCTGTCAACAGGCAAAGATGGTGAAAGCTCACCACCTAGCGGCTTCCCATGAAGTGGCTTCTTTGTATTTGATCCTATTTTGGTTTGGGTTTCCATGTGACAGGTTTGTCTAGTTTTTGACTCTATGTTCTTTTTTTTTTTTCTACAGGCAAAAGTAGGCATTATTTGAAGAGTCCTATTGAATAATCTTGTTTAAGATTAAACAAGATTAGATTCTTTTTTTTTTTTTTGAGACTGTTGCCCAGGCTGGAGTGCAGTGGCGCCATCTTGGCTCACAGAAACCTCCACCTCCTGGGTTCAAGTGATTCTCCTGTCTCAGCCTCCCAAGTAGCTGGGATTACAGGCATGTGCCAGCATGCCCGGCTAAGTTTTTGTATTTTTAGTAGAGACGGGGTTTCACCATGTGTCCAAGCTGGTCTTGAACTCCTGACCTCAAGTGATCTGCCTCCCTCAGCCTCCCAAAGTGCTGGGATTACAGGCGTGAGCCACTGTGCCTGGCAAGATTAGATTCTTATACAACATTCAATTCTCTTATTTGAGAGGTAGTGAGGCCTTAAACTTGGTTTATTTGCTAATATCTTATTTTCATTCTCTGGTGTGAGCAGTCGATTAGTGTTATGTGACTAAAGTAGCTGTCACTGTAATCTGCTTGGAGGGGTACTGGTTATTTTACAGCTTCAGTTAATTTAGTATATATTGTATTTTCTGTTACCAGAAAACTAGCCAGGACTTTTTCATCTCTACTATATTCAGTGTCTAAGTGTACCATAGACCTCATTTTAACCAAGAATGTCTTGGAATGAGTTTCTTAAAAAGCAGAGCCTGAGGCAAGGATTTGTGTTATGAAATTTATGAGGAGTCCAATCCCAGGAAGGCAAGGGTGAGGGAAAAATGAGGAGAGGCAGGGGAGGAGGGAGAATCAATATAAGGGCAGGTTATTTGGCTGGCTGCATCCAGGTAGCAGTCTGGTGGGCTTCTGCCATAAGGCCACATGAAACCAGGGCAGTCGAGGAGCGGGAAGGAAGGAGAATTTTCCCTTTCTCTGGCTTCCCACTGGTGAACGTTTCACTTAACTGCATTAATTCCTCTGCACTACTAGTTACGCATCATGGGTGACAAGCAGATCCCAAGTGTCTTTTGGAACAGGGAAGCCCTGGGACAGGTGGCGAGAGGCATGCAGACTGTTCATCGCAGATTTTGCTTGCAGGAATCTATAGAGGAATGAAGTAAATATTGGTTATGGATCTTACTTTGTTTTCTAACAAATACTTGCCACCCTTACAATAGTGGTATCTGGGTTAGGATTCTTTTGCTTGCAAAAAACGTATACCTACTAAAGCAGTGAAAGGGGCCTGGACCAGGGTTGTCTCGGGCAGTTACAGCGTGGGTATTGATGATGCCAGGTCTCAGGAAGGTGCAAGAAGCAGATGCAGATAACCCAGGGTTCTCATCTCTGCACACATGACATGTCTGCTTCATTCTTGTTCCTGTCTTTCTGAAGACTGGCTTTGTTTGTGTCCACAGTCTTCTTGGAGAGAGAAGCCAATCCCAGGTGTTTGAGCTTCACATTTACCGCCATCAAAGAGACAGGTTCTAGCTTAGCTCCAATTCCAAATTCAGGGATGGAAACTCTGATTGGTCCAGCTGGGCCAGGGGTTCTTCTCTGATCCAGTCACCCCTGTAAGGTGAAAGGGCTCAGGCATTTCTGAAATGACTCAAATTGGCCTAGAGGCAGTAGAGGGGAGGTTATCAGGGAAGTGGAGGATGTTGTATTCTAGGCTGTAGTAATTGACACACTACTTTCCACCCCTGGGCTGCTGGGAAGCTCAGAATGCACACACACTCTCCTTCCAATATTCACTCCCCAGTGTTTCCTCTCAGAGCCACAATGAATTTCCCCCCATCCGCTCCACCTCTGGTAGGAGACCCGAAGACTGTGTCCAGCTTTTGCACTTACGGGGGATGTCTCCAGGTCTCTTGCTGGTGGTCACTCCTTCGGTGTGGTCATGATCCAGGCCAAGGAGTACAGCAGGGGATTAAGTGCTAAATTATTTAATCGTCCTCATGACAACTGATGCAAAGTCACAGAGGGGGAAAAAAGAGGACTGATGAAACCAAAATGCCCATTTGAAAAAATCCTGAATGAAGCAGACGTTTCAGTGAATCCTCTGGAGATTGGTCATTGGCGCAGAGCCCGGGCCATTTGTGGACAGAGTTGGGGAGGTGAATGGGGGTCAGGGGCTCTCATGGGCATCCTGTTGTTGACTGGGTTGTGGTGTGAGTTCCTTGCTTGGCTTATTTGTTTACACCAAGTTCTGCCCGCAGGAAGGAATTCCCGACTCCAGGGTTCTTCTGGTGAGTTCTCTGCTGGAGCAGTGTTCAGGTGCTGTTCAGTTTTGCCAGTGGTATTCACTTCCTTTGGTGGCTGTAACAAACCACAAGGTTAGTGGCTTAAAGCAACACCCATTTGTTATCTAACAGTTCTGCAGGTTAGAATTCAGACATGGATCTCTCTGGGCTGAAATCAAGTCAAATGCAGTCAGATGCAGTCACAGCTGCCTTTCTTCCTGGAGGCTCTTGGTAGGATCTGCACCTTTGCTTTTTTGAGCGTTTAGAGGTGGCTGCATACCTTGGCTCCAGGCTCCTTCAAAGCCGGCAACATTGCATGTCTCCGTCGTGCTTCCTGTCATGTCTTTCTCCGCCCCCCCTCCTCCCTGTCTCTTCCATATTTAAGGGCCCCTTATGATTACATCGAACTCTCCTGGATAACCCAGGGTAATCTCCGTTTGAAAATCAGCTGATTAGCAACTCTAGTTCCACCTGCCACCTAACGTACCCGAACATGCCACAGGTTCTGCGGATTAAGTCATGGAGGTCTTTGGGGGCCAGTAGTCTGCTGACCATAACGGGTGTTTTCTATGGCGCTTGGGTCTGAAAATTGTCTGAGTGATTGAGCCAAGAGGCAGGTTTGGAGTGGTTCTGGTGTTTTAGCTTCCACAAAACCTTAGCTGATTGCCTTGTAGATGGCATTTTTGAGGACTCTCTTTTCTTCCAGTAAAACAGGAAATGATGTCATCCAGAGTTTGGTCATGCCTCCATCAGTGTCCTCCAGGAAGCCTGGGGGCTCTGCTCATTCCCAGAGCCTGGTCCAGGACCCCAGATCCTTTCAGATGATCCTAGAGGTCAAAGCTGTGCACACACAGCCTACCTTGCCTGTGCGGCTATCTCCCAGGGGCTCTGTGATGTGGGCAGCATCATCATGCTGATGCTGATGGAACGTGTTTGTGTATTCTTGTGTTTTAAACATGTCTCAGGTTTAATTTTTGTACAGTAAATATCAATAGCTGTAACCTCCCCACACAAAGGTTCTTTGGAGTCCTTGATTATTTTTAAGAGTGTAAGGGGTTCCTGAGAACTAAAAGTTCAAGAACCACTGCCCCAGCCATTTAAAGACTTCAGGCTCCAGGTTTGGGTGGGAACCAGCAGGTTGGGACGTTGTCTGGAGGGTCACCCTCACCTACAAGCTCAGTGGAAGAGGAATGAACTCCATTTGGAAGGTGTCCTCAGCCCTCACTTTCATCCAGCATGGAGGCAGCTGGGCACTTGTGCCCACTCTGCTGCTGGGACTGGTCTCGAGATTGCCTCAGCATCAACTAGGAGTCAGAAAAATCCAGATTCCTAGGCCTTTTGTGCAATGGTTCTGATGCAGTGGGTTTGCAGCAGGCTTGACAATCAGTATTTTCCCGAGCATCCCAGGTAGTTCAAATGCCCGCCAGGTTTAAGAATGGCTGCCTCATCTACCAGATACGCCCCTTTTGGGAAATTAAGAGACTGAGGTTGTGGAGGGATTCTAAGTTCACCAAAAAAATGGAAGGAAGAGAAAGCAGAAGGGGGGCAGTAGAGGCTCTGAAGGCAGAGCTCACCACGAGTCCTTGCTGTGGTCTTCCTGTTCCAGGAGTGAGGGACCTGCTGATTTCTCTCTGCCTCTTGCAAAAAGGCAGAAGGAAACCAAAATGATGATGAAAGCAATGCAGTGGTGCGTATGTCTACTCACTCAGACAGTAATGTGCGTGTCAATGTGTGTATACACATACTGAAAGGCTGAGCAATGGGATGGGATGAGGCAAATAGAGAAAATAAAGACAACTAACTTGGGAGTGAGGGTCTAACAAATAATTCCCTTTAACCAAAATACAATCAGATGAAATTAGGAAAAATTTGAAAGTTTATTGTCATACAATAAGAGAAAGTATAGCTCTTCATCTGGGAGACTTCAAACCAGGTGGTAAGAAGCTCGCCTTGCAGCTTGGCAGCACGGTGTTTATGAAGCATAATGAGGGAAGTATTTTGACCTTTTTCTTGATTGGTTGTTATACATGAACATTCTTTTTAGGGCAAGTAGACCTGTTAGGGCTGATTTGTCTATAGCTGATTGGTTTAATTTCACCGAATCATGCTGACAAGGACGTACAGCTTACGTCTTGTGTTTCAGTTATGATTAGAGCCAGCACTTGTAGCATCTCGAGGAAATCAGGATGACTTCAGTGTTGACCACATAGTTATGGGTGGATGGCCTTGGGTACATCTAAACTGTGGCCTCCAGTTTTACTTTTCTGTAACGCTTCTTTCCCCTCCTTGACCAAGAAGGATTCAGAGATCAAGATGATGTCAGACTGATAGAGATCAAGACATTGATCTGTTATTACTGATAAAGCTGATTAGAAATCTACAGCCATTCAGACATCCCCACCAGCTGGATGGATGGAGCTTCCCTCTTAGGGACTGCCCTGGTAGCAGCAATGAGAGCAGTCAGACAGCAACTGCTTGGAAGATGGGGGAGAGGGCCAGCACATTCCACTTCTTTCGTAGTTCCAAATCAGAAAATCCACTTACCTTGCTTCTTCCCGCAGGCAAGGGATGGGGAGAGAGGCCAGGAGTGTGAGTCTACCTGAAGTTCCTCCACAAGGAAGTATGAGGCACGAGGAATAACTGGCATTCAGCTCCATCCACTCCTTAGTCTCTTTAATAATGTTCCACTCTAAGCCAGGCACGGTGCCGGGTGCTGGGGCACAAGTGTGAACAAGACACATACGTGACCTTAAAGAGCTCGTGATCAAGTGCATTTTCTTCAGAAATGTGCTTCCTAGACCACTGACATCTGAATCATCTGGATTTTCACTCAACACACATGTTTTGAATACCTGCTATGAAACAGGGGCTATTCTGGGTGCTGGGAATACAACCGTGAACACAACAGACCAAGACCCTTCCCTCTTTAGCTTCCATTCTAGTGGGGATAGTACATACTATGTCAAAGGCTGTGGGCAAAAATAAGTGAAGCAAGGGAGCTGGAGAAGGTTGCAGAGAGTGGGTGGGAGGCAGGGCTTGCTACTTTATATCGTGGGGATCAGAAGTTGGCTCACTGGTAAGGGAGCATTTGAGCAGGGACCTGAAGGACTTGAGAGAATAATGTGGCTATCTGGTACATGCGATTCCAAGATGAGGGAAGATCGCATGCAAAGGTCCTGTGGCCTAAGCTTGCTTGGCATCTTAATGGAACAGCTGAGGGAGGCCGAGTGCCTGGAGGGGAGTGAGCAAAGAGGAAAAGTGGTAGGAGATGGAGTAGGAGAGGTATGGGGGCGATCATGGGGGCTAGGAGGAAGAACATGAACTGATCTCCATTCGGAAAGGACAATACTGGTCTCTGTGTGGGAAAGTGGAAGGGGAAAGATAGAACTATTTTGGTGCCACTGCAATAGTTTAGGTGAGAGATGATGGTGGCTTGGTTCAGAGTGGTGGTGGTGGATGAGCTAAGAGGTGGTCAGATTTGGGATGTATTTTGCAGCAGAGATGGTGGGGTTTGAGGGTGGGTTAGAAGTGTAGGGGAATGGGAGAAAGCAGAGTACAGGATGACCACAAGACTGGTTGCCTTAGCACTGGAAGGAGGGGGAAGACAGAGAGAAAAGCAGGTTTGGGATGGAAATGGCACATGATTTGGGAGATGCTGAGTTTGGTGCCTGAATGTGAGACATCCACAGAGAACAGAGAGTTGGACATCCATATCTGGAGTTGGAGGAATGGTTAGGGTTGGAGATAAGAATTTGGAGGTTCATTGGGGTCATCTGGGAGTCCAAGTGAATGGAGAAGGGCTGAAGCCTGGGCTGTGAGCCAACATGACCTTAGAAGTCTGAGAGGTGAGAGACTTAGAAGGAGAAGCCAGCGGGTCAGTGCAGGGTCAGGAGATGGAATGTCCTGGTGGAGTGAAAAAGGCATTTCAAGAAGAGGGGGTCAACTTGGCCAAATGCAGTTGATCAGTAAGACAAAGATCAATATGCTTTAGCAACGTGAAGTTCCTGGTGCCTCGATGAGCTGTTTCCATGTGGCTGAGGGGACAACAGCCAGGTTGGTGTGAATTCAAGAGAGAATGAAGAATGCAATGGAAGTCATAGAAACCGTTCTTTAGAGGCATTTTGATGAGAGGGGTGCCACTGTGGCTGGTGGTGGTAGTGTTGTGGGACCAAGGAGGGGTTCATTGATTTCACACATAGTTGTTGAGTCCCTACTGTGTTTCAGGCTCGGCTTTAGGAGTCTGGGGTACATTGTGAATGAAACTAAAAAATCCATGTGCTGGGGAAGCTTGCGTTCTGATTGAGGGTGATGACAATGGCATTAAACCAACACATTTTGTTTGTGTATTGGAAGATGGTTCGTGTTATAGGAAGAAAGAAGGGAGAAGGTAAGGAGCCTCAAGCATGTGTGGTGGGGCGACTGAAATTTTGAATAAGGTGGGTGAGTAGGCCTCATGATGAAGGTGATGTTTGAGGAGGGACTTGCTGGAAGTGTAGGCTTTGGGCATATGCACATATAGGGGAGGCCGTTGCTGCAAAGGGAACAGTGGGCCAGAAAGCCCTAGGTTGGAGTGTAGGTGATGGGAGGCAGTCACAAGGAGAGACCAGGAGATGAGTCCAGCAGGGGGAAGGAACTAGGGTGTCTGTGTAAATGGGGTGGGGTTCTAGAGACCTTCGTGGAGATGTTGGCTTTTACTTTGAGTGGAATTTGGAGCCACTGGAGGTCAGAGGAAGCTGGCTAGGTGAGAGTAGAGTGGTGGGACCAGGTGGCAGACGTTGTATTAGCTAGGGTTCTCTAGAGAGACAGAATCACTAGGATGTGTATTTACATCTAAATACACACACACAGTCATATTCACTTAATGATGGAGACACGTTCTGATAAATGTGCCATTAGGCAATTTCATCATGATGCGAACATCATAGAGTGTATTTACGAACCTGGGTGCTATAGCCTACATATCCCTAGGCTGTGTAGTGTAGCTTATTGCTCCTGGGCTACAAACCTGAACAGCAGGTTACTGAGTACTGTGGGCAACTGTAACACAATGCTAAGTATTTGTTTATCTAAACATAGAAAAGGCATGGTAAACATACGGCATTATACTCTTATGGGACATTGTCATATATGTGGTCCATCGTTGACTGAAATGTCATTATGTGGTATGTGACTCTTCATACACACCCATATATACACATAGACACGCAGAGCCTGGAGACCACGGAGAGTAGATGTTGCAGCCTGAGTCCAAAGACAGTCTGCAGTTGGAGTTCGCTCTACCGGAGTCTTCTGTCTTCGTTCTATTAAGGCCTTCAACTGACTGGAAGAAGTCCAACCACATTCTGGAGGGTAATCTCCCATACTAGAAGCCTACTGATCTAATGTTAATCTCATCTAAAAATGTCTTCACAGCAGCAGCTAGAGTAGTGCTTCACCAAATATCTGGGTACCATGCCTGACTGAGTGGACACATGAAATTAACCACTGCAGTGGTGGTGAAGGGCACTGGGCTCTGGTGCGAGGTCTCTCTCTCTCGGCCGGAGGCAGGTGCTGTTACAAGCTTGAAGCCACTGTGTGTCTGTGCGTGAAAATGCTCCATATTCTCCCCTCCATAGGGATGATGCTTCGCCCCTTGGGCCTCGGAGCTGCACCTGCTGTTCCACTCAGCTCTCACAGAGTCCCCCATGGAGCTTATCTACGCAGCCTCTTCCCATGGGGGTCAGGCCTGAGCCAGGTTTAGAGCCTGGAATGTTTTCTGGGAGAGTCGCCTCTCTTTCTCTCCCTCGCATGATTCTCCCCTGGGCTCCTGTTTGAGACTCTTTCCCAGTGGCCAAAATAAGATAAAGGGAAGAAAGTCCCTCAAAAACCTCCTGTAAATCAACTCTTATGAACCCTCCCAGCCCCCACCAAGGACTTCCCCCGCTCATCTCTCATGTCCAGATGTGCCCAGGTACAGTTGGATCCCATTTGGGGTTGGATCGCATCCTGGGCTGGGACCCAGGATGCTGGTGTGTGAGATCTTGGAAAATTCCCTCCCCCTTCAATGGAGAAATTGGAGTTGCTAGTCTGGCAGTGAACCAGTGAGGCAAGAAAGGGGGAGGATTCAGTCAGAGCCAGGAAAGAGGGAGGAGGAGGGGAAAATTGAGGGGAGGGAGGAAAGTTAGGAAGGTCTGTTTGCAAGAGTCGGAGCAACTTGGGGTGTGTGAGAATGAGGGAGTGGAGGATCTTGGACTTCCCAGCCTCCCGAGCAGTGAGAAATGAATTTCTGTTGTTTATAAGCCACTCAGTCTATGGTAATGTGTTAGAGTGGCCTGAATGGGCTGAGAAAGGGGCTGGGGATGTCCTTCACAGTGGCTTTTCCAGTGAGTTCCCAGAGAACCAGGGAGATGTCGTGGGCAAGCCTCCTCCTGAGTGATCATTGCATGGACAAGCAGAGGCTGAGAAGTTACAGCTCCTAAAAGGATGCTGGAAATAATGACTACAGCTCCTTTCCCAATGATTCCGAGAGTTGCAGTTAATAAGCCTTCCTACCAAGACTGCTAACAGGAGTGACACTGTAATGAAACATTTCCAAAACACCTATGCGTCCCTTCTTAGCAACAGAATAGTTTGGAAGTAGCCCCACCTTGTGGAGAAGTCTAAAAATAGTTTAGTGACAGACCATTCAAGGTTAGGGAATTGAGACAAAATACACTTGAATTTTAATATTTTTACTCTCCAGAAAATACCTTGAAGTTTTATATAATTGGACCAATATATTTTATGTTATTTTTATTTTTATTATTTATATAAACGTTATTTTTCATAGGTGATGAAGTTACTTTCATCAGGTGGTATGAAGTCTTTGTAATTGCATGAATACAGTAATCCCACATTATCCTCCGGGAATATATTCCAAGACCCTCAGTGGATGCCTGAAACCACAGATAGGACCAAATCCTGTATATATACACTTTTTTCTCTATACATACATACCTATGATAAAGTTCATTTTACAGATTAGACACAATAGGAGATTAATAACAGTATAAAATGGAATAATTATAACAATATACTTTAGTAAAAGTTAAGTGTGGCCTCTCTCTTTCAAGACATTTTATTGTATTATGCTCTCCCTTCCTGAGATGGTTTAAGATGTTAACCCAGAAAGCTACTGAGTGATGGACAGGCGGGTAGTGTATACAGCACAGGTACGCTGGACAAAGGGATGATTCACCTCCTGGCTGGGACACAGCACAAGTGTGAGTGAGATTTCATCACGCCACTCAGAATAGTGTGCAATTTAAAACTTATGGATTGTTTATTTCTGGAATTTTCCATTTAATATTTTTGGACAACTGTTGGCTGCAGGCAACTGAGGAAAGTGAAACTGTGGATAAGGGGGAACTATGGTATCTAATAAGAAAAAGCCCATATGGCTTACCCTTAATTTCTTGCTCAAAGAATTATTTTCATAATTCTAATGCATTCCCTTATGTTAGTTTTAACTAAATCTAGGACAAAGTATGCTTGTGATTATCTTGGACTTGGACTTCAGTGTCTCACACTGTATCTCTCTCCTCAGAACTTAGTTCTTGTTTTAAAAACATTTTTTAGTGGCAGAGTCTTGTTTTATTTCTCAGACTGGAGTGCGGTGGCATGATCACTACAGATTCGAACTCCTAGGCTCAAGCAATCTTCCTGCCTTGGCCTCCCAAAGTGCTGGGATTACAGGTGTGAGCGACTGTGCCTGGCAGAATTTAGTTCTGATTCAAAATCTTGTGCAAGTTTAGCTGACTGGAGGGCCAGAATTATATATGGAACCCTAAATGCAAGATAGCTGCACAGGAGTCTGGGAAATGTAGTTTTTAGCTACAGGTTACTATGATACAAAAGAACACAAATCCTAGAAATGTATTAGAATGTATGTTGAGTGAGCCAGTCGTCAGTATCCACTAGACACTGAAGACTGCAAAACAGAAATTTATATAAGGCTGAAGTTCATCAGATATGTACTGGTACAGCCATACTAATTGTTGGAAAGTTGAATACTTTCATTCCGTATGGTAAGTAAACCCTGCCTCAGAACCCTTACATGCCCCATTTTTGCCCTGTCTATTCTGTCTTCTCACTTGGGATCCTTTAAATTTCTCAATCATCCACAGTGTAAGGACTAAATCTTGGCGCAGAGCTATGGGATGGCGTCTGTTTGTTGGTGCCAGATATGGTTTGGCTCTGTGTCCCCACCCAAATCTCATCTTGAATTTTACTTCCATAATTCCCACATGTTGTGGGAGGGACCCAGTGGGAGATAACTGAATCATGGGGATGGTTTCCCCCGTACTGCTCTTGTGGTAGTGAGTAAGTCTCCATAAGGAAAAACCCGTTTTGCTTGGCTCTTGTTCTCCTTCTTGCCGCCGCCATGTGAGACACTCCTTCCATAATTGTGCCATAATTGTGAGGCCTCCCCAGCCACGTGGAACTGTAAGTCCAGTAAACCTATTTCTTTTTTAAATTGCCCAGTCTCAGCTATGTCTTTATCAGCAGCATGAAAATGGACTAACACAGTGCCCAAGTTCATCAACGCCCCTACAATTCTGCCTCCTGGATGCCTGCCACTGTATGTGCTCCCTCACCCTGTGGACTCCAGAGGGCCAGTCTGTGCCTCATCAATACTTCCCAGCTCTTGAGAAGCCCTGGAACATCGTGCTATAGGGCTGCCCTGGTTCCTACCAGCCTCCTGGCCACCAATACCAGCTTTCCATGGCTTCTGAGCCATCATGTGTCTCCTCCTGGCAAGGCGGGCTCAGAGGCAGTGGGGGAGTAGTGGTGGTAGCAGTGGGAACCTTAATGGGCAAAGATGCTCATTAAGGCCTGTGAAGCTGTGGCTGCCGCCTCATAGAAATTGTAGTCTCTTTAGGACTTTGGATATAGAAAGCCAGGAAAAGAGGGTGAGTAGCAAAGGGTGTCATGCAGGCACCAGTTCAATGTTTCAACCTCTCTGGACATGAAGGACATAGAGAAGGATGGATGGGACTTATAGGAGGTAGTTTTGGGCCAGGAAGTCTCCCTTTTCACCATCCCTATTGAACTTTACCTTGATTAAATGGGACGAGTTCATTAAAACCCATCAAATGCCATCCTATCACAGGTATTAATGAATATGTGTTGTCAATCCAAATAATAGAGAGGGAGATTCTCTAAAAGAAAATGATGTTGCTGGGCATGATGGCTCATGCCTGTAATCCCAGCATTTTGGGAGGCTGAGGCAGGCAGATTGCTTGAGTCCAGGAGTTCGAGACCAGCCTGGGCAACATAGTGAAATCTCATCTCTACAACAAATACAAAAAATTACAGGTGGTGGCGCTCACCTGTAATCCCAGCCACTTGAGGTGGGAGAATTGCTTGAGCCCGGGAGGCAGAGGTTGCAGTAACCCAAGATTGCACCACTGTAATCCAACCTGGGTGACAGAGTGAGGCCCTGTCTAAAAAAACCAAAAAAAAAACAAAGCAAACTACACGAAAAACAAAAAACAAAACTAATTAAAATAAAGAAAAGAAAAAAGGAAATGGTGTTTATTCAGGAATAGGGATCTCAGTGGGAATACACATGCATAATAAACTAAGTGCATATTCAGGAAGGTAAAGGAGGGCAAAAGTTTTAAAAGGAAAAGTGAGGATGATTACATAATTGTTTTTAGATAATTATCCTTGGCCACATAGACTAGTAAGAAGAGTGACATCAGTTGGAAGTCAGACAGGCAGTTGCTGGACAGATATCCTTGCAGAAGTATTTTGAGGTTGCAATGGCTTTTATGCAAGGTTGTGGATTTTTCAGAGTCTTTTGTGGTTGTTCTTGCCATCGGGTATTCGCACACGAGAACCTTCTGTTTATGGCATTCTTTGGTTCTAGTTGCCAAGTTTTTTTATTTTTTAACATAAATGACTCCATTTTGATTTTGACAACTTGCACAATGTATATCTCTATATGACTATATATATCCATATCTCACTGCTGTGTGCCAAGGGTTTTCTAAAAGAAGATTAACTCATTTGGGTCCTATAATTAACACCCTCCTCCTCTCCATTTTACAAATGAGGAAACTGAAGCACAGAGAAAGTACTTGAAGCCACAACAGAAGAGGAGCAGCTCAGTTGCAGGGCTATCCCCGAACACAGCCATCTCATGGGTTCGAGCTTATGAATTATGATGTGGCAACAAACACTCTGGAAGACTTAGTGGTTGTGTTAGCTTCATATTCTTACTGTAACAAACTTGGTGACCTAAACCAGCCCACGTTTATTCTCATACAGTGGTTAGAGGCCAGAAGTCCAAAGTCAGTTTTACTGGGCTAAAATCAAAATGCGGGCAGGCATTCCTTCTGGAGCTTCTAGGAGAGAATCGTTTCTGTCCCTTTTTCAGCTTCTCAAGGTCCTCTGAATTCCTTGGCTCCTGGCTTCCCCCTGGCATTGCTGCAACAGCCCTTCTTTTATCACATCAACTTTTCTCTGAACTTGCCTCTCCTGTCTTCCACTTACGGAGATCCTTGTGATCACATGAGGCCCACCTGGATAATCCAGGATCATCTACCCCCTCACTGAATCCTTAATCTATTCAATCTGCTAAGCCCCTCTTGTCATGTAAGGTAATATAGTCACAGGCTTCCAAGATTAGAACATGGACATTTTAAAAAACATTTATTTATTTTTAGAGATGGGGTCTTGCTATGTTGCCCAGGAACATGGGCATTTTTTGGGAGGACAAAATAATAATGTTCAGAGTCTAAAAAAATAGCAGATAGGAGGCCAGATTAACTTGCAGCTCCCACTCGAATGGACAGAGCAGCATGTGGAGACTCACTTCATGAACTTTTGCTCCAAGGACTACTGCAGGGACATACCAGGAAAGCTGAGAGAATCCACAGACCCTTTGAAGGAAGTGGCTCGCTGCTGCAGGCTCCGTGAGACAGCTGAGGAACCCCGAGTGCCCGAAGTGTGAGAGGGGGAAAGTCTGCTCCCGAACACCCATCCTCCCTGGGGAACCTGAAGGTCCAGCTCACGGGAGAAGGATTTGACCTTACCCAGAGCTGAGATGAATTGAGAGAGCAAGCGAAATGGAGAGGTAGAGGAAGCAGCGGGAAGAGTCCTGTGGGCATTCTTGGTCCCCAGGGAAGCCATTCCTGACTTCGTTTCACAGGGGTCCTTGGTGAGAGCCGCCAGTGGAATTGGGGAAAGACCACAGGGAGAAGGAAATTTCCAGCTGAACTTTGTAACAGTTTTGATCAAATGTGAAGTTTCCTGGACAGAATCCCGGGGAAGGGGCAAATGGGGAGTGCAGCTATGAGCATAGAAACTGGGCCAGGTGGGGAGGCGTGGAACCTGACAGCCCTGCTGACTTTCTCAGCAGGGAGGCTTGTAGCCCGGGACAAGTTCTCAGCCTGCTCACTGGCTGCCTGGAAATAAACTCGCTGCTGTTGCGGGGCCATGGTAGGAGTGGGACTGGCTTTCGGGCTGCGTGGGAGCTGGGTGAGGCCGATCACTGCTGGCTTTTCCTCACTTCCTTGGCGACCTATATGACACAGGAGAGGCAGTCATAATCCCCCTGGGAATGTAACTCCATTGGCCTGGGAACCACAACCCCATCCTCCATGGCAGCTATAGCAAGCCCTGCCCAAGCAGAGTCTGAGCTCAGACACACCTAACCCTGCCCCCACATGATGGTCTTTTTCTACCCACCCTGGTAGCTGAAGACAAAAGACATAATCTCTTGGGAGCTCTATGGCCCTGCCCACCACCTGAGAAATCCTAATAATACATATCCAGGAGACCTGGGGTAAGCTCAAATCCTCCCTATACTACCACGGCTGATGCGGTCTTAAAAGCAGCACCTCCCTGCTAAAGCCAACCAACGCAAAACCAACACATTAAGCAAAACTACCATCAAGGACCCTCACAGAATCTACTTCACTCCTCTGCTACCTCCACTGGAGCAGGTGCTGGTATCCACAGCTGAGAGACCTGAAGATGGATCACATCACAGGACTCTTTGCAGGCACTCCCCAGTACCAGACCATAGCCTAGTAGGTCCACTGGGTGGCCAGACCCAGAAGAGAAATAACAGTCACTGCAGTGCGGCTCTCAGGAAGCCCTATCCCTAGGGGAAGGGGGAGAACACCACATCAAGGGAGCACGCGGTGGGACAAAAGAATCTGAACAGCAGCCCTTGGGCCCCAGATCTTTTCTCTGACATAGTCTACCCAGATGAGAAGGAACCAGAAAAGCAATTCTGGTAATATGACAAAACAAGTTTCTTTAGCACCCCTAAAAGATCATCTTAGCTTATCAGCAATGGATCCAAACCAAGAAGAAATCACTGAATTACCAGAAAAAGAATTCAGAAGGTCAATTATGAAGCTACTCAAGGAGGTACCAGAAAACGGTGAATACCAACTTCAGGAAATAAAAAAATGATACAGGACAAACATTTCCAGATAAATAGCCTAAATAGGAAACAATCACAGCTTCTGGAAATGAAGGACACATTTAGAGGAATGCAAAATACACTGGAAAGTCTCAGCAATAGAATAAAACAAGTAGAAGAAAGAACTTCAGAGCTTGAAAACAAGGCTTTTGAATTAAGCCAATTGGACAAAGACAAAGAAAAAAGAAAAAAAAATGAACAAAGCCTCCAAGAAGTTTGGGATTATATTAAACAGCCAAACCTAAGAATAATTGGTGTTCCCAAGAAAGAAGAGAACTCTAAAAGTTTGGAAAACATATTTGAGGGAATAGTTGAGGTAAACTTCCCTGGTCTTGCTAGAGAGCTAGACATCCATCCAAATAAAAGAAGCTCAAAGAACATCCAGGAAATTCATCGCAAAAAGATCATCACCTAGGCACATAGTCATCAGGTTATCTAAAGTCAAGATGAAGGAAAGAATCTTAAGAGCTGTGAGGCAAAAGCATCAAGTAACCTACAGAGGAAAACCTATCAGAGTAGCAGCAGATTTCTCAGCGAAACCTATAACCTAGAAGGGATTGGGTCCTGTTGTTAGCCTCCTTAAATAAAACAATTATCAGCCAAGAATTTTGTATTCAGCAAAACTAAGTTTCATAAATGAAAAGGAAAGATACAGTCTTTTTCAGACAAACAAATGCTGAGAGAATTCACCACTATCAAGCCAGCACTACAAGAACTGCTAAAAGGAGCACTAAATCTTGATATAAATCCTCGAAATACACCAAAATAGAACCTCTGTAAAACATAAATCTCACAGGACCTATGAAACAATAACACAATGAAAAAAACCAACAAGATATTCAGGCAATAACTAGCACGATTAATAGAATAGTAACTCACTTCTTAATACTAATGTAAATGGCATAAATGCTCCACTTAAAAGATACAGAATGGCAGAATGCGTAAGAATCCACCAACCAAGTATCTCTTGTCTTCAAGAGACTCATTAACACATAAGGACTCACATACATTTAAGGTAAAGGGGTGGAAAAAGATATTCCATGCAAATGAACACCAAAAGTGAGCAGGAATAGCTTTAAATAGACTTTAAAGCAACAACAGTTAAAAACAACAGAGGGGCACTATCGGAACATTCTACCCAACAACTGTTCTATTCATCAGCACATTGAACATTCTCCAAGATAGACCATATGATATGCCACAAATAAGTCTCAATAAATTCAAGAAAATTGAAATTATATCAAGTACTCTCTCAGACCACAGTGGAATAAAATTGGAAATCAACTCTAAAAGGAATCCTCAAAACCATGCAAATACATGGAAATTAAATAACCTGCTCCTGAATGATCATTGGTTCAACAATGAAATCAAGATGGAAATTAAAAAATTCATTGAAGTGAAAGAAAACAGTGACAAAACCTCTGGGATCCAGCAAAAGTGGCGCCAAGAGGAAAGTTCCTAGCATTGAATGCCCATAGCAGAAAGTCTGAGAGAGCACAAATAGACAATCTAAGATCACACCTCAAGGAACTAGATAAACAAGAACAAACCAAACCCAAACTCAACAGAAGAAAATAAATAACCAAGATCAGAGCAGAACTAAATGAAATTGAAACAAAAAAGTTACAGAAGATAAATGAAACAAAAACCTGGTTCTTTGAAAAGATCAACAAAATTGATAAACCATTAGTGAGATTAATCAAGAAAAGAATAGAGAAGATCCAAATAAACTCAGAAATGAAACAGAAAATGTTACAACTGATACCACAGAAATACAAAAGATCATTTAAGGCTACTATGAATACCTTTATGCACACAAACTAGAAAACCTAGAGCAGATGGGTAAATTCCTAGGAATATACAAATGTTTTAGATTAAATCAGGAAGAAATAGAAATTCTGAACAGACCAATAACAAGCAGTGAAATAGAAATGGTAATAAAAAAATTGCCAACAAAAAAAATTCCAGGACCAGATGGATTCATTCACAGCTGAATTCTATCAGACATTCAAAGAAGAATTGATATCAATCCTATTGACACTATTTCAAAAGTTAGAGAAAGAGGGAATCCTCCCTAAATCATTCTGTAAAGCCACTATCAGCCTAATACCAAAACCAGGAAAGGACATAACAAAGAAAGAAAACTACAGATCAATATCCCTAATGAACATAGATGCAAAAATCTGTAACAAAGTACTAGCTAACCAAATCCAACAGTATATTGAAAAGATAATCCACCATGATCAATTAGGTTTTATACCAGGGATTCAGGGATGGTTTAACATATGCAAGTCAATAAATGTGATATACCACATAAACAGAATTAAAAAGAAAAAATGACATGATCATCTCAATAGATGCAGAAAAAGCATTGGACAAAATTTAGCCTCCCTTTATGATTAAAACCCTCAGCAAAAATGACATTGAAGGAACATACCTTAAGGTAATAAAGGCCATCTACGACAAACCCACAGCCAACATTATACTGAACAGGGAAAAGTTGAAAGCATTCCCCCTGAGAACTAGAACAAGACAAGGATGCCCACTTTCACCACTTCTATTCAACATAGTACTGGAAATCCTAGCCAGAGCAGTCAGACAAGAGAAAGAAAGAAAGGGCATCCAAATCAGTATAAAGGAAGTCAGACTGTCACTGTTCTCTGATGATATGGTAGTATATTTGGAAAACTCTAAAGACTCATCCAAAAAGCTTCTAGCACTGATAAATGAGTTCAGCAGAACTTCAGAATGCAAAATTAATGTACACAAATCAGTAGCACTGCTCTACGCCAACAGCGACCAAGCTGAGAATCAAATCATGAACTCAACCCTTTTTACAATAGCTGCAAAAACAAAACAAAACAAAACAAAAAAACAATACTCAGGAGTAAACCTAACCAAGGAGGTGAAAGATCTTTACAAGGAAAACTACAGAACGCTACTGAAAGAAATCACAGACAACACAAATAAATGGAAACCCAACCCATGCTGATGAATCAGTATTGTGAAAATGACCATATGGCCAAAAGCAATCTACAAATTCAACACAATTGCCGTCAAAATACCACCATCATTCCTCACAGAATTGGAAAAAGCAATAGTACAATTTATATAGAACCAAAAAAAGAGCCAAATAGGCAAAGCAAGACCAAGCAAAAAGAGTAAATCTGGAGACATCACATTATCCCACTCCAAACTATACTATAAGGCTATGGTCATCAAATCAGCATGGTACTAGTATAAAAGTAGGCACATAGACCAATGGAACAGAATAGAGAACCCAGAAATAAAGCCAAATACTTACAGCCAGCTGATCTTCTACAAAGCAAACAAAAACATAAAGCAGGGAAGAACACCCTATTCAACAAATGGTACTGGGATAATTGGCAAGCCACATGTCTAAGAATGAAGATACTGGATCCTCATCTCTCACCTTATACAAAAATCAACTCAAGATGGATCAAAGACTTAAATCTAAGACTTGAAGCCATAAAAATTCTGGAAGATAACATTGGAAAAACCCTTCTTGACATTGACTTAGGTAAAGACTTCATGATCAAGAATCCAAAAGTTAATGCAACAAAAACAAAGATAAATAGGTGGGACTTAGTTAAACCAAAAAGCTTCTAGGCCAGGTGCAGTGGCTCATGGCTGTAATTCCAGGACTTTGGGAGGCTGAGGCAGGTGAATCACTTGAGGTCAGGAGTTTGAGAACAGCCTAGCCAACATGGCCTGTCTCTACTAAAAATACAAAAATTATTTGGGTGTGGTGGTGCACACCTGTAATCCCAACAACTTGGGTGGCTGAGGCATGAGAATCACTTGAATCCAGGAGGTGCAGGTTGCAGTGAGCTGAGATCACACCACTGCACTCCAGCCTGGGCGATAGAGCAAGACTGTCTCAAAAAACAAAAAGCAAAAAGCAGAAAACAAAAAAGCAGTGCTTCAGCACAGCAAAAGAAATAATCAGCAGAGTAAACGGACAGTGGGAGAAAATCTTCACAAACTATGTATCCAACAAAGGACTAATATCCAGAATCTACAAGGAACTCGAACCAATCATCAAGAAAAAAATCAAACAATCCCATCAAGGCAAACAACCTTAGCCCAAGTGGGCTAAGGACATACATAGACAATTCTCAAAAGAAGATACACAAATGGCCAACAAATATGAAAAAATGCTCAACATCACTAATGATCAGGGAAATGCAAATCAAAGCCACAATGTGATACCACCTTACTTCCACAAGAATGGCTATAATCAAAAAACCAAAAAAGAATAGATGTTGGCGGGGAGGTGGTGAAAAGCGAACACTTTTACACTGCCCATGGGAATGTAAACTAGTACAACCACTATGGAAAACAGTGTGTGAAGATTCCACAGGGAACTAAAAGTAGAACTACCATTTGATCCAGTAATCCCACTACTGGGTATCTACCCAGAGGAAAAGAAGTTATTATACGAAAAAGATACTTGCACACGGATGTTTATAACAGTACAATTCACAAGTGCAAAAATATGGAACCAGTCCAAATGCCCATCAAATGATGAGTGGATAAAGAAAATGTGATACATATATATATATATATATATACACACACACACAAACACACACACACACCATGGAATCCTACTCAGCCAGAAAAGGAAACAAAATAATGGCATTTGCAGTAACCTGGATGGAATTAGAGACCATTATTCTAAGTGAAGTAACTCAGGAATGGAAAACTAAACATTGTATGTTCTCACTTATAAATGGGAGCTAAGCTATGAGGATGCAAAGGCATAAGAATGATACAATGGACATTAGGGACGTGGGGGAAAGGATGGGAGAGGGGTGAGGGATAAAAGACTTTGTTCAGGTGATGGGTGCACCAAAATCTCAGAAATCACCACTAAAGAACTTATCCATGTAACCAGTGGTATCTATGGTTACACCTGTTGGTGTCCACGGATCCTTGGTATCCTTGATATCCATGGAACTACCTGTTCTCCAAATACCTATTGAAATAAAAAATGAAAATAAAATAATAATATTCAGCTCAACACAGTTGTTAGTGAAGATTTTGAATATATAAAAATATCAGTATTAGGAGGGCTAGGACCTTTTTGAATATGTTTGCTGTTAATTCAGGAGGAACTGGGTGAACATCCAGCCCCGTAAATAATATAACTGATACTAAAGAGAAATTCTCCAGGATTTTGCCACTGGATGACTGTCAAATTAATGGAGGAGATTGGTTGGAAGAGACTGATACAGTTCTCTATGCCAAATAATGCCTTAAACAAAGCGTGTCTTTTGGGATGATATGTGAAACATAAGACTTTGTTAGTTGTTCTATATATCGTTTGAATGTTTTATGAGAAACGTATTGTTTTCTAAGGTATGAGAACATGATTTTTCATTATTCCTTAGAGTCACATTGGTTTCCTGTGAAAAACTTGCATTATGACATGTAAATAAAAATATTATTTTATTTCAAAGAACTCAGTTTACATACAGTAATTCAGGTGCTTGTCAGTCATGTTCAGTTTACCTAGAGAAGAAAAGGGAAGACATTAAAAAAGGATTTGTCTGTTGACTTACATACCAATTTTTATTAACATATAGGTTTTAAAATATTATTAATGCCCTCTCAATAATAAGCACCTGAGGGGCTCATTCTGGTAGAATGGGAGAGAGTTATAGAAACACATGTTGACCTTCTTGGGTGCTGTGTGTAAGAATGGAAGGCTATGATAATGGAGGGGAGGGAATGGCATTAGGGAAAGCACCGTGAAGGAGTTAAGTACTAACCAAGTTGGAAACAAAGAACAGGAGCTTCCCCAGTGGACGAGGTGGAGGGATTTTTCACGGAACACAGTGTTGGGAGCCACATGGTATGTTTTGGATATTGAAGGTATTACTATCTGGTACAAAGGGGACAACAGAGAGGAGATTTGGGGTGAGAAATGAGAAAGGGTCCTGGGGCCCAAAGGCATTTATCTGCATAATTCACAATATTTTCACTCTTTTCTCTTCTCATTCCTGATCCTACTTCAGATACTGTATATGTCTTTGAACACACCTTGGCATTGCCCTCAGATCTTTGTATCCCCAACTTCTGCTCAGCCACCAGGTTCTGTCAGTTCTGTCTCATCTCCAATCCTACGGCCACTGCCATGGTTCAGGGACTTCACTTGGGTCCTCTGATCTGGGACTTGGAATCAGGAGAGGTTGATCTAAGGTTGAGGCTACTTACAGCCCAATTTTGGTGACCACTGAGGCAGGGCTGAGAGTCAAGCACAGCTGGAGTCCATGTCCTCCTGTGTGACCTTGGGTGATCTCTCTGCCGCTAGCCCCTCTTGGTTCCCATCTTGAGCCTGATCCTCCTGTCTGTCCTGTGTACCTTTTCAGTATCATTCCAATAACCTCCTTTCCTGCCATTTGCCCAGTCATTGAGAGTTGATTCCAGGACCATCAACCAAGCGGGAGGTCTGAGACTCGGGAGAGACTCACTCAGTCACTTGCAACCATGGAGGTGCCAGAGGGGCTCAAATGGCCCGTTTTGGTACTAAGGTGCTCAGTCCTTGCAATGTTCTAGGTGACCCTGGGCTGTCTGCCCTGAGTCCTATCTGGGGTGCCATGATTGTCAGCTAAAGAAAAAAAAAAATCAAGGTTTTAAAGAATTAAGGTTAGTTTTATTTAAAAAAGTTTTCCTGAGGACTGTAGGCCAAGGCCTGTAGCTGAGGAACAGTCCTATCAGACCACTGGGGACAGTGTTTTAGCCTACTGCTTATGTAGTAGGCCAGGGATCGGTACATATTATAATAGACTTGTTTAAAAGTTATACTGAAGCAAAATTAAAGTTTGCGGTTGGGTGCAGGGGTGCATGTCTGTAATCCCAGCACTTTGGGAGGCTGAGGTGGCAGGATTACTTGAGGATCGGAGGATAGAGATCACATCTCTACAAAAAACATAAAAATTAGCTGGGCATGGTGGCACATGCCTGTTGTCCCGTCTACTCAGAAGGCTGAGGCAGGAGGATCGCTTGAGCCCAGGAGTTTCAGGCTGTAGTGAGCTATGATAGTGCCACTGTGGGGGAGGAGGGCGGGGGGATCTATTTTTACTAATGTTTGGGTATAAGAGTATATCTGGTTATAGATTATGGATGTATAATTACTAATCCTGTCAGACATTATCTGACGTGTAGGAAAAAACAAGACTAGGTTATTTATTTATTTATTTATTTATTTAGTTTGAGACAGAGTCTTGCTCTGTTGTCCAGACTGGGGTGCAATGGTGTGCTCTTGGCTCATTGCAAGCTCCGCCTCCCGGGTTCAAGTGATTCTTCCTGCCCCAGCCTCCCGAGTAGCTGGGATTACAGGTGCATGCCACCACACTCAGTTAATTTTTACATTTTTAGTAGAGACAGGGTTTCGCCATGTTGGCCAGGCTGGTCTTGAACTGCTGACTTCAGGTGGTCTGCCTGCCTCGTCCTCCCAAAGTGCTGGGATTACAGGCGTGAGCCACCTCGACCAGCCAGGTCATTTACTTTTTAAGGAACGTGATGATTTAGGCAAGAGGCATGGGGGGCCATATGCTCTGCTTTGTTTGTCTTTTTGTTTTTAGAGAGTTGTATGTCATCTCAGAGTCAGGGGCTTTGTGAAAGTATTCTGGCAAGAAGAAATGAGCAAATATGGCCTTTTATGATTGTTACTTTGTCTCACACCAAGCAGGAGCTCTGGCTGAACCAAGCAGTGATAGGAACAGTATAAACACAGGGAGAGGGAGGAGGTGGCTGGTCCTCAAAATGGTGGAATACTTGGGCAGGGAGATGCTGCCTGCTCTTGGAGCAAGGCCACTGTGGTGGATGCACTGCCGCTGTCGGGTGTGATAGACATGGCACTTATCTGTGAGGCTGGCCGAACAGCTACCAGGACAGTTTGTCTTTACTTGTGTGTCTTAAATTCCCATTACTTGTGACAAGGACTCTTTCCCTGACCAAAATTTGTCAGGCCCCTCTTTTTGACTAGCTGGGTTCTTGGTCCTGTCCTTGGCCTGCCAAGCCCAGTTTTAGCAGGAATCTTGCTAAGCCAGTTTAGGGAGAATCCCTTCCATCCCCTTTATATCTAATCAAGTTCTTCTTTCCCACCACACTTCATATCTCATCAAATTCTTCTTAGTAATTTTCCATCTACTGATGCCTGCCCGCTGGCTAAAAATCTCAAGCTGCTTTTGCTGTATTTGGACTTAAGCTCAGTCTGAGGTCTGTCTTCTCTACTGCGGTAGCTTGAATAAAATGTCTTAAAATTTTTAACAAGTTTAACATGTGGGTTTTCTGAGCGTGTTGTTTTTCGGTTCCCGGCAATCCCCAAAAGAATCTTTAGAAAACGCAGACAAGTCCTATGATGCTAACATTGCAGCATATTGAATGTGCTTGTTTGAGAAACTTACTGTTTTCTAAGGTATCAAAACATGATTTTCATTATTTCTTAGAGTCACATTGGTTTCCTGCGAAAAACTTGCATTATGTCATATAAATAAAAATATTATTTGATTAAAAAATTCAATTTACATACAATAATTCAGGTGCTTATCAGTCATGTTCAGGGTTGTTACCACACACGAAAAACGTAAGAACAAAACCAAAAGCCACAAAGAAGCATGAGGAAACTTTTGAAGGTGATGGATATATTTATTACCTTCATTGTGGTGATGGTTTCATGAGTATATGCATATATCCAAACTCATGAAATTGTATATGTTAAATATGTACAGTTTTTTGATATATCAAGTATACTTCAATAAAGCTATTAATAATAAAGAAAACCTCAAAAATATATATATGCACTGGCACCTGCTTTGCACTGAAAGCAAAGCACAACAGACACAATTAAAATGATATAAACAAATAATAAAAATTCCAATGATTGAGTTCTATGTAGAGGAGTACCTAGGTCAGGAGAGAGTATCAATCAAGGCAGCCTTCTCGAAGGAGGAAGCTTTGGGTCAGGTTGGGAGGGAGTTGCGCATCAAGGATTAGTAGGAGGAATGAGGGATGCATCTCCCCCAGAGGCTCATAATGCTATGTAGTGAAGATGGGATCATTTTGTCCGTGGGCTTTGAATGAGTCACGTCACCTTACCTTTTTTTTTTTTTTTTTCAGGAGTCTCGCTCTGTCACCCAGGCTGGAGTGCAGTGGTGCGATCTCAGCTTACTGCAGCCTCTGCCTCCAGGGTTCAAGCCATTCTCCTGCCTCAGCCTCCTGAGTAGCTGGGACTACAGGTGCCTGCCACCACACCTGGCTAATTTTTGTATTTTTAGTAGAGATGAGGTTTCACCATGTTGGCCAGGCTGGTCTTGAACTCCTGACCTCAGGCGATCTGCCCACCTCAGCCCCCCAAAGTGCTGGGATTACAGGCGTGAGCCACTGTGCCTGGCTCGCTTTACCTTTTTGTCTCTGAGTTTCCTCATTTGAACGATGGGAGTAGGAACACTCACTTTTGTTAAGAATTACACATACTGGAAACGTACTTTGCCTTTCTCACTCTCAGTTTCCTCATCTGGAAAATGGGTATAGTAATGCTCTCTTTTATTTTAAAAAGATGATTTTTATATTATTAAATATATACAAAAAAGAACTGGAAAGTGGTTGAAGTAGGGAGGTATAGAAAAACTTACTCAGCAAAGAAGTAAGTAAGTTCTTCCTTACCTGCCTTTCCTGACTCAAAGAAATCTGCCCACAGCAGAACTGGGCCTGGGGAAACTCATTCCAATTTCTTTCCTTCCTTGGAGGTTGGGGAAAGAGTGGAGATTTCAGAGGCTTTCAGGATACCAAAGAAGGTAGGGGGAATGATAGGAAGCTATTGCAGCCTATTTCCAGTTCTTCTCCCTTCTTGTGGAACTAAGCCCAATCCCATCTCACAGTACTCGGTATCAAAAAGATGACCCCATGGAAGTGGGCACACGTGGTCACCTATGTGCTGAGCGTGAGGCCGGTTGTGGATGAGTAAGTGAGGCGTGGTGCGTGTGGAGTAACCACGGGGAGGGGGTGGGTGTGGGAGGGGGGATACTGAGGGACTCCCAGGGAGGTGAGCACAGAGCCGGGCTGTGCCTCGGCCAGGGGTTCCCCTATGCTGATGTAAGAAGAGAGGCACAGCCAAGTTGTGTGTGATGTTAGTTTAGACCAGAGGCCAGCGAATTTTTCTGTACAAGACCAGGTAAATAAGTATGACAGACTTTGCAGCTCTCAGTTGTAACTGCTCAAGTCTGCCATTGTAGCATGCACGCAGCCATGGGCAATACAGAAATGAATAAATACGGCTGTGTTCCAATCACATTTTGCTTACAAAAATAGACAATGAACCAGATTTTGCACATGAGCCATAGTTTGCCAACCCGGAGAGTAGGAATTCTGAAAACGGGATGCTGATTTCAATCCTACCCCAGCAAGATGATGTGAGCCCATCAGTGCCTAGTGTTCACCCCTCTAGTGTTGGGGTTCACTCATCCGTGCACCTTCTCACATTCGCTGAAACACAGCAGGGTCCACCTCATCTCTCCTCACCTTGCTTCTTGCATTTGCTCCACCAGCATAACCTAAACTCAACACATTTTTAAAAATCTCCTGGGATTGAAAGAACTTCTGCAGCATGCTAAATCAAAAACTAAAGATTTGGATTTTTTTTTTTTTTTTTTAAGAAAAAAGCGCTCCCCTCACCCTGTAGGGAAGCAGAACACTCCTTTTCTATTCTTGTCTTTGCATTTTGACTGTAGCTGGGAGTGAGTCCAGTTCTGGGGGTGTTTTTCCTGGACTCAGTCATGAGGAACCTTTTTTTTTTGAGATGGAGTTTCACTCTTGTTGCCCAGGCTGGAAGTGCAATGGCGCAGTCTCGGCTCACTGCAACTCCACCTCCCCGGTTCAAGCGAATCTCCTGCCTCAGCCTCCCGAGTAGCTGGGATTACAGGCATGCGCCACCACGCCTGACTAATTTTGTATTTTTAGTAGAGACGGGGTTTCTCCATGTTGGTCAGGCTGGTCTCAAATTCCTTACCTCAGGTGATCTGCCTGCCTCAGCCTCCCAAAGTGCTGGGATTACAGGTGTGAGCCACCATGCCCAGCCGAGGAATCTTGATAGAACTCACACAGAATTCCAGGGAGAGGACTTGGGGTAAAGAATGAAGAGGGAGACCCATGGGGGTAAAACCACCTCCAGGTCCCAGCTTTTCTCTGCCTTGGTGGCCCCACGCCTTTTCTCAAGGATCCCACTGTCCTGGGTGCTGGGCTGGTCTGAAAAGGGACCTGCACTCATGGCATGAAGATGTGAAGCCTGATTCTGACTTGGGGCTGGTTTGGCTAACTTGGTCTGATGAGGGGCATCTCTCCTGACCTTCACCACCTGGCATTCTCCAAGACTGAGAGAGAATCCACACTTGTCTGCCTCTTCCCTCTCTATCAGTCTTCTGGAGTCTTCATTGCAATTCATTATATTCATAATGGCCTGTATTTGCAGTTTGGAGTTCTGCAAAGACGCAAAGAAGAACTCTTTCTAAATTTAAAAGCCATTGAGAGCCAGGCACAGAGGCTCATGCCTGTAATCCCAGCACTTTGGGAGGTCGAGGCGGGCCAAGCACTGGAGGTCAGGAGTTTGAGACCAGCCTGGCCAACGTGGTAAAACCCTGTTTCTACTAAAGATACAAACGTTAGCTGGGCGTGGTGGCACATGCCTGTAATTCCATCTATGCAATAGGCTGAGGCAGGAGAATTGCTTGAACCTGAGAGGCAGAGGTTGCAGTGAGCTGAGATTGCATCACTGCACTCCAGCCTGGGTGACAGAGCGAGACTTCATCTCAAAAAAAAGAAGGCTGTTGAGAAACATAAACTTCCTTCATGATTAATTTCTGACATAACATTGTAGGAGCTTGTGACTTGTGTGACTTCTCTTTAAAATGCATTAAGGTTTTGTGTGTTCTAATAAATGATTAATTTTGTTAACTATGGCACTGTAAGATAATAATTTGGGGGAGATTATAAGGTTTAATATATTCCTATTAAAACATTCTATTAGAACATCCTTTAACTATAGTTTTTCTGTTAATGTTACCTGTAATTCTAACAGATTTTGCTTATTTTATTTTAGTACTGATTTTTGGCACATAGCTAATATATATTTATAGTAAATTATACTTTTTACAAAAACAAAATGGTTGTCTTGGTCCAAATCTTTAATGCCTTTGTCTTTAATTCTACTCCATATGAGAGTAATATTGAAGCACCTATTCCTTTTTCTGGATGTGTGCTATATCTTTATCCAGTCTCAAAAATAAAATCAATGGAAAGAAAATTATCAGAAGAAAAACAGGAAGGGACATGAACAGGCAATTTACAAAAATAAAAACAAAACAAAACACAAATACCCAGTAAATATTTTTAACATGTTCAGCTTCACTTGTCAAAGACTTGCAAATTAAACTTGCAAGAAGATAACAGCAACTTATATTTCTCATCTATCATATATGTAAAGATGAACAAAATTACATTAAATTTGTCAGGGAAACCAAAGAGTATAATTTTGGAGAGATGAATTTTATAATAATTTACTGAAATTAATAAGTAGAGATTTATACCAAGGAT
Organism: Colobus angolensis palliatus; assembly: GCF_000951035.1. Taxonomy (NCBI): domain Eukaryota; kingdom Metazoa; phylum Chordata; class Mammalia; order Primates; family Cercopithecidae; genus Colobus; species Colobus angolensis. The sequence goes on from NW_012116566.1 coordinate 1,253,993, forward strand.
TTGTATGCAGGGATATCCTTTATACTGTTATTTATAATAGTGAAAAATTGGAACCAATCTAAAACTAAAAAAAAAAATTGGCTAAATTAATCAAGGACTGTGTAATCAATATGATATGCAATCATGAGATCATATTTTGAAGAATATTCAATAATATGAGAATGCGTACATGATACATTTTAAACTAAAAGGTATATATACGTATGCATGTGTGTATTTTATTTTTGAGAAAATTGGAGCTAGAATATTTATTGCTCATAGAGTAGAAGAATATATGTTAACAGTGTTCATATTATGGTGGTTTTTTTTCTATTTTCCAATCAATTTTTATTATTTTCATAATAAAAAATAAAGTATATTTTACAATACAGGTATTGGAATTACTTAAAAGCGGTTAATGATCTTTTTTTTTTTTTTTATTATACTTTAAGTTCTAGGGTACATGTGCATAACGTGCAGGTTTGTTACATATGTACACTTGTGCAATGTTGGTGTGCTGCACCCATCAACTCGTCAGCACCCATCAATTCATCATTTATATCAGGTATAACTCCCCAATGCAATCCCTCCCCCCCCCCCCCTCCCCATGATAAGCCCAGTGTGTGATGTTCCCCTTCCCGAGTCCAAGTGATCTCATTGTTCAGTTCCCACCTATGAGTGAGAACATGCGGTGTTTGGTTTTCTCTTCTTGTGATAGTTTGCTAAGAATGATGGTTTCCAGCTGCATCCATGTCCCTACAAAGGACGCAAACTCATCCTTTTTTATGGCTGCATAGTATTCCATGGTGTATATGTGCCACATTTTCTTAATCCAGTCTGTCACAGATGGACATTTGGGTTGATTCCAACTCTTTGCTATTGTGAATAGTGCCGCAATAAACATACGTGTGCATGTGTCTTTGTAGTAGAGTAATTTATAATCCTTTGGGTATATACCCAGTAGTGGGATGGCTGGGTCATATGGTACATCTAGTTCTAGATCCTTGAGGAATCGCCATACTGTTTTCCATAATGGTTGAACTAGTTTACAATCCCACCAACAGTGTAAAAGTGTTCCTATTTCTCCACATCCTCTCCAACACTTGTTGTTTCCTGATTTTTTAATGATGGCCATTCTAACCGGTGTGAGATGGTATCTCATTGTGGTTTTGATTTGCATTTCTCTGATGGCGAGTGATGATGAGCATTTTTTCATGTGTCTGTTGGCTGTATGAATGTCTTCTTTTGAGAAATGTCTGTTCATATCCTTTGCCCACTTTTTGATGAGGTTGTTTGTTTTTTTCTTGTATATTTGTTTGAGTTCTTTGTAGATTCTGGATATTAGCCCTTTGTCAGACGAGTAGATTGCAAAAATTTTCTCCCATTCTGTAGGTTTCCTGTTCACTCTGATGGTAGTTTCTTTTGCTGTGCAGAAGCTCTTTAGTTTAATGAGATCCCATTTGTCAATTTTGGCTTTTGCTGCCGTTGAAAAGCGGTTAATGATCTTAAAGAAAAGATGCTGTTACATTTTAAATAAGAGAAAATGATCAAAATCAACTCAAAGAATTCACTATATAACTATCAATATTGGGATTACTACATGGATATATTTACATATTTTCCTCTTTAAAGATTGAGATAAAAGTTTTTGCCTCTTCAGTGTACCCTCTTCCACACAGTAAGTTATATTTTATTATTTATAATTATTGTATTATTTAACTTGGGTCATATGATGTAGATAGAGAAAATGTCTAAATTGGAAATTTTTGAAAGGGAGATCGTCGGAACATAAAGACAAGTTTCTTATGGGTTAGAATTGGAAAAGAGAAGACTGGCTTCCCTTTCATTAAAGCATTCAGTAGCTTTCCCACCATTCTGTCTTCTTTGTAAATATGAGACAGTAAGTGTAAATAATTGATAACCTTTGATGTGCTCATGAGACAGAGGTCCGGTTTGTATTTCCTTAGCTCTTCAAGCAATGGTTAGTGGGTGAGTTACACTTTCAGCCACTGGATGGCAGCTAACCTCCACTAGTAGGCAGCTGTTTCCAGAGTCTCTCTGTAGTATAGACTGTGCTTCCTTAGTGTATTGCGCTTGGAGGGAGAAAAGAATTCAACATGCAGCATCTCTGGATTAATCTCATTTTATTAACCTCCGAACATAAGATTTTATAGGGCATGAGATTGAAATGCTGTGAATCTTGTAACTGGAATCTGAGGATTTCCTCTTAAAAAGAAAAAAGCTAGATAAACCTGTCTCTTGATTGCAGGTACAGTGTTGTTTTCACGGTCTGTAGATCCTTTACTAATAGTAGAACTTTGCCAATTTGACATCCCTGCACTACAAATAAAATTGCAACAATTCCTTGTGAGGAAAATATTTGTGAATCTTAGCCGAGCCATGGTAAGTTGATGCTCAGTATACTGAAATTCACTCTCATGAATAATTCAGTATATGCAATTTCAGTATGCAATTCTATCCCATTTGATAATCACTTAATAAAATGATAATAAAAAAGAGCATCTACTATACAGGAAAAAATGTAGTAGTTGAATCATGCTGTAAACCTCACGCTTTGGTCCCTGCTAACGGAGGAACGTAGAAGTGCAGGAGAAGCAGTTTCTCTCCTCTATCTAACTAGGGGCACACATGGTCAGAGTGACACTCAAAGAAGGGGCTGGGATTTGCCTTTTACACTTACTGATGAGTTCTTTTACGGCATATCCTCAAAACTCACTATAGCAACAAGTTAACAAAGAAAAAAGACAGTAACAAAAATGAGAACAATAATGGCATGAAAAAGGACATGAGAGAAAATAGTTTTGGTTCATGACTATACACAGGATAGGTGATGTCTAAAAATTACCATTCAACATATATTTAATGAGCACCTGCTGTATGGCAGATACTGTGCTAGTCACAGTATTCATAGTCTTTGTTTTAAAAAAATCCCAGCATAAAGTATATTTCTAAAATGTAATTATTGTTTAGTATGAAAATGATTAGATTCAAGGAATGATCTGTAGAATTTCAGAGAAGGGAGCCATGAGATTCGGAAGAATGCTATAGAGGAAGGGCCATGGGAACAGATTCTTGATACATGAATGGGACAGTGACCAGCACAGATGGAATGAAGTGTGTGTCAGACCCTATGAAAGTGCGTTTAGGGAAGAGCATGTACCACTCCACTGGTGAGCGTGGACGGCGGTGGTGGTTTGCAGGGAAGGATAGGAGATTCTTGAAGTTCTTTTTTCCTTCATTGTTGTACACTCTTGGCAAGGACCTTCCCTCCCCTCACATCTTGCTTTTCCCTGTGTATTAGGGTAAAATTTAATATTGAAATAAGAGTTTTGAATTGATTTTAAAAAGGTTTAATCTCTACCAGAGTTAAATAGAACTAATTAGGGAAATATAAACTCTACATACATTGTTTACTATTTTGAAAACCTTCCGTAAGACAAACTTTTGTGATTTAAAATGTTTTCCATTTTGTTAATTTTATTTTTTTTCTTAAAGAGAAAAAAGTAATTTCCAAATGAGGATAACAGTTTGGAGAAAAATTGCCTTCAGCCTTAGTTCTTTTAGTCGTATTCACCTCACATTTTCTCCTAAGAGACTGCTGTTTTCTTTTTTCTTTTTTTTTTTTTTTTGAGACGGAGTCTCCCTCTGTCGCCCGGGCTGTAGTGCAGTGGCCGGATCTCGGCTCACTGCAAGCTCCGCCTCCCGGGTTTACGCCATTCTCCTGCCTCAGCCTCCCAAAGTGCTGGGATTACAGGTGTGAGCCACCATGCCCAGCCGAGGAATCTTGATAGAACTCACACAGAATTCCAGGGAGAGGACTTGGGGTAAAGAATGAAGAGGGAGACCCATGGGGGTAAAACCACCTCCAGGTCCCAGCTTTTCTCTGCCTTGGTGGCCCCACGCCTTTTCTCAAGGATCCCACTGTCCTGGGTGCTGGGCTGGTCTGAAAAGGGACCTGCACTCATGGCATGAAGATGTGAAGCCTGATTCTGACTTGGGGCTGGTTTGGCTAACTTGGTCTGATGAGGGGCATCTCTCCTGACCTTCACCACCTGGCATTCTCCAAGACTGAGAGAGAATCCACACTTGTCTGCCTCTTCCCTCTCTATCAGTCTTCTGGAGTCTTCATTGCAATTCATTATATTCATAATGGCCTGTATTTGCAGTTTGGAGTTCTGCAAAGACGCAAAGAAGAACTCTTTCTAAATTTAAAAGCCATTGAGAGCCAGGCACAGAGGCTCATGCCTGTAATCCCAGCACTTTGGGAGGTCGAGGCGGGCCAAGCACTGGAGGTCAGGAGTTTGAGACCAGCCTGGCCAACGTGGTAAAACCCTGTTTCTACTAAAGATACAAACGTTAGCTGGGCGTGGTGGCACATGCCTGTAATTCCATCTATGCAATAGGCTGAGGCAGGAGAATTGCTTGAACCTGAGAGGCAGAGGTTGCAGTGAGCTGAGATTGCATCACTGCACTCCAGCCTGGGTGACAGAGCGAGACTTCATCTCAAAAAAAAGAAGGCTGTTGAGAAACATAAACTTCCTTCATGATTAATTTCTGACATAACATTGTAGGAGCTTGTGACTTGTGTGACTTCTCTTTAAAATGCATTAAGGTTTTGTGTGTTCTAATAAATGATTAATTTTGTTAACTATGGCACTGTAAGATAATAATTTGGGGGAGATTATAAGGTTTAATATATTCCTATTAAAACATTCTATTAGAACATCCTTTAACTATAGTTTTTCTGTTAATGTTACCTGTAATTCTAACAGATTTTGCTTATTTTATTTTAGTACTGATTTTTGGCACATAGCTAATATATATTTATAGTAAATTATACTTTTTACAAAAACAAAATGGTTGTCTTGGTCCAAATCTTTAATGCCTTTGTCTTTAATTCTACTCCATATGAGAGTAATATTGAAGCACCTATTCCTTTTTCTGGATGTGTGCTATATCTTTATCCAGTCTCAAAAATAAAATCAATGGAAAGAAAATTATCAGAAGAAAAACAGGAAGGGACATGAACAGGCAATTTACAAAAATAAAAACAAAACAAAACACAAATACCCAGTAAATATTTTTAACATGTTCAGCTTCACTTGTCAAAGACTTGCAAATTAAACTTGCAAGAAGATAACAGCAACTTATATTTCTCATCTATCATATATGTAAAGATGAACAAAATTACATTAAATTTGTCAGGGAAACCAAAGAGTATAATTTTGGAGAGATGAATTTTATAATAATTTACTGAAATTAATAAGTAGAGATTTATACCAAGGATTTGTATGCAGGGATATCCTTTATACTGTTATTTATAATAGTGAAAAATTGGAACCAATCTAAAACTAAAAAAAAAAATTGGCTAAATTAATCAAGGACTGTGTAATCAATATGATATGCAATCATGAGATCATATTTTGAAGAATATTCAATAATATGAGAATGCGTACATGATACATTTTAAACTAAAAGGTATATATACGTATGCATGTGTGTATTTTATTTTTGAGAAAATTGGAGCTAGAATATTTATTGCTCATAGAGTAGAAGAATATATGTTAACAGTGTTCATATTATGGTGGTTTTTTTTCTATTTTCCAATCAATTTTTATTATTTTCATAATAAAAAATAAAGTATATTTTACAATACAGGTATTGGAATTACTTAAAAGCGGTTAATGATCTTTTTTTTTTTTTTTATTATACTTTAAGTTTTAGGGTACATGTGCATAACGTGCAGGTTTGTTACATATGTACACTTGTGCA
>NW_012116566.1:1261364-1266642 GCF_000951035.1 Colobus angolensis palliatus
TGGTCTCGATCTCCTGACCTCGTGATCCGCCCGTCTCGGCCTCCCAAAGTGCTGGGATTACAGGCTTGAGCCACCGCGCCCGGCCTGCTGTTTTCAACTTTGTGTATTTCCTGGATTAAAAAAGCAATAGATTTTCTCTTATTGCTCTACTTCACTCAGTGAATTAACTCCTCCAATTTTTGTTTATGTTTGTTATTATTATGTAATGAGCTGGGCACATCCTGTTTTCTTCCATTCTTTGTTTGGCAGTGAAACCCACTCAGGATGCTGAATTCTGTTGGTCGGTGTATTAGTCTGTTTTCACACTGCTGTAAAGACATACCTGAGACTGGGTAATTCATGAAGAAAAGAGGTTTAATTGATTCATGTTTCCACAGGCTTAATAGGAAGCGTGGCTGGGGAGGCCACAGGAAACTTACCATCATGGCGGAAGGTGAAGAGGAAGCAAGCACAGCTCACCATGGTGGCAGGATAGAGAGAGAAAGTGAGGGGGGAAGTGCCACACACTTTTAGACAACCAGCTCTTGTGAGAACTCGATCATGAGACAGCACTTGGGGGACGGTGCTAAACTATTAGAAACCATCCCGTGATCCAGTCACCTCCCACCCAGCCCCACCTTCAACACGTGGGGATTACACTTCCACGCGAGATTTGGGTGGGGACACAGAGCCAAACCATCTCAGTCTGCCTTTGACTTCGTATGGATTGTGTGGTACTAAGTTGTTTCAAAATGAAGCACAGAATGGCGAGAAAATTGGTGTTGAGTAAGAGAGAACGTGTGAGACTTGGCTGAGATGATTTTCCTTTAGGCTTCAGGGTCAGAAAGAAGGGAGATAGAAAGCAGCCAGGGAGGTTAAGAGAGAAAGAGGCAGAGATGTCCCAATATGGAAGGCGGAACCGGCGTCACTCAAAAAATAGCAGTGAGATCAATGCTGGGGCAGTTTTATGGGCAACAAGGAAACAGTGCCTTCCTTCTGGAATTTTCTGTTGGAACAGATTCAAATGTTAACCCTCTATTTTGGGAAAGGGGGAGGAAGAAAGTGGAGAAGCAGAGAGAAACGACTTTACCTGGCCTGCGCCTGCTCACTTTTGGAACACCTCTCTCAGGAACATATTTTCCTTTATTTTCTTCTATTACAAAAGGAAAATCATGCAGACTTTATTTAAGCTTTACAATTTTTCCTTCTAATTTTTAGGCATGCAATCGCTCCTCCTTCACTAAAGTGATTTAGACCAACTTCAAAACTGAGTTTTATGAAAAGTTCTTTCCTTATCTAGTAAACCTTATTGCATATAAAGGGGTATATTTTACATGTGTTGACTCATGAGCTTGATATAGCAGCCTGGATTCCTGCAACCTTGATAAGGTCTTATAATTTAGTACTTTATTATTTCACTTAGTTTTATCTCCTTTAATGGATTGTAAGCTCTTTCTGGGAAGGAAGTGTTTTATACTTGAATAACATCGTGCAGGTTATATCAGGGAAGCTTAATAAGTATGTTTTGATTGCCTTTGGTGAGATGAATGAGTACACTAAAGTATTTTCTTAAAATATGTGACATTTCCTCTTAAATCACACCTAAAATATGGACTTAATTTTCTTACTATGTAGAAAAGAAATTTTACCACCAGGTTTGACCTTTAGGGTCTTTCTTTACTGTCTTTGGTTCCTATTAAAACAGAAACCGGCGGGGCGTGGTGGCTCATACCTGTAATCCCAGCACTTTGGGAGACCGAGGCAGGTGGATCACATGAAGTCAGGAGTTCAAGACCAGCATGACCAATGTGGCGAAATCTTGTCTTTACCAAAAATACAAAAATTAGCCGGTCGTGGCGGCAGGTGCCTGTAATCCTAGCTGCTTGGGAGGCTGAGGCAGGAGAATCACTTGAACCTGGGAGGCAGAAGTTGCATCAAGCCGAGATTGTGCCATCGCATTCTAGCCTGGGTGACAGAGCGAGACTCCATCTCAAAACAAAACCAAAAATAAAACAAAACAGGAACCATCCAACATTTTAAATGATATAATATTTGAAAGTTAAAACAATCCAAAGAAAGTAATTGTTCAGATTAATTCCATTGCAAATATTGAATCACCAAGTAAGGGCTATATTTTCAAAATTCTTGCCTTATCTTGTTCTTTATGTTTTCATATCAAGGTCCATTTACGTCCCCAAATTGGAATTTACTTCAATCAATGACAGTTGATTTATGCAGTTAATCGTGCCATTTCATTTGAATGTTTGAACCTACCCAGGGGCTACATTTGAATATAAGGTCCAATGCTAACTGTTTCCAGTAGAGGAGTTAATGATAGATGGAAAATCAGGAAGTTGACAATTCTTTTAGAAGCAGGATCAAGGTGTTACATTCTAAAGCTATTGCCATATGTATTCATGACAGAAATGTATATATACATCCACTTTAATTGGGTGTCATTTCACCTCTGCTCTCTCAAGAAGTTGTGATGTTGGTTTTAGTAAGAAGTGTTGAAATCCATCCTTAAAAAAACTCTGAAGGGACATTTGATTTGTACAGAGTTTCTGTAATTTAGTCTTGTTAGCAATACGATGAACTTATTCTTTATGTGTATGAAAAATGAAGTTTATGTTTGGTCTCTAAAATAATATTTTATTAATAGCCATTTTGCTCTTGGAGGAAACAGCAGTGTCAGAGATTTGTCTTGTGACAACATGTTAACTAGTAGTGACGTTTATCACAAGTTATGTTACAGTGTTTAAGAAAGGTCAAATACTGAACACACAGATAGTCCCAGCTATTTGGGAGACTGGAGTGGGAGGATCACTTGATCCCAGGAATTCCAGGCTGCAGTGAGCTATGATCGCACCACTGCACTCCAACCTGGACAACAGAGTGAGGCCCTGTCTCTTAAACCCTGAAGAAAACACCAATGGGTAAATAAATGGGTTATTTTTGTCTTCCTTTGCAATATAGATTTTGTTTTCTTGGTAGTGGAGTAACTAATGCAATTTGTAATTGTAGGTAGTTTGACATTTAAAGCCATAATTAGGTCCTGGATGAGGTTATAAATGGGCTGGTCTTCATTTAATGAGCAGTTGGAAGACCCAGAAATACACTCATGAGTAAGACATATCGATCCCTGCCCTCTGAATTTGTGGTGATATTGGTGGAGGTTGGGAGTCATCAAAAGCACAGCCCCTGAGCTTCCCCTTGAACTCTGATCTGCCACCAAGTGCTCTATTTCTGGGGTGATCAAATCATTCTTTCTCTGGCTAGAAACATCTTCTTTTGATGTCTCCCTGAGCCTATTCTTAAGCTTTTCAGAGACAAAACTTCCTTTGCAGAAGTTGCTGCATGCTTTAAAAAAGTGGATTTGCTCTCTCTGATCACATTCTTGTAATCAGGAGTTTTCTGCCTTTCAAATCAATGCATCTCATTTTAGTTCCAAACTCCTTAGTGTGGGTGTGAGTGCTAACCATCAGTGTTTATGCATATGTCTTGCTTATTTTCATGGATTTTTATTTGTGATAAAAGTCAAGCTATCCCAAGTTGGGAAATCTCTCTATGATGGTGTTTAATTAATGTGCTTCTGATGGGGCGATGTTAGAGGCCCTGGGCTGGAGTGATTCTTCCTTGCTTTTAGAAGATGTCTCTTGAGTCAACTAACAATTCCTATTATCAGGATTTTATTTTATATTAAATGCCATTTGATTCACTTTTCTCATTAAAGTTTTCTGTAGGAAGATAACATGAGTTTGAGGTTACCATTTCCATGATATCTTAGCACAGGAGAAAAGCAAAGAGGACCTACATGCAGGGTTAAAGGAGAATTTTTATGTTTGCTGGTAAACCTAACTCTACTTTTTACTTCCTCTTTTTAATGAAAACTAACACAGCTGTGATAACAGCAAAGATAGCTCCCAAAATGATCCCTGAGGGAAACTGGAGCCCTCGCCTTTCCTTTCCACAGTGTCAGGTTTCTGCAGGGTGGTGTGTGTCTGTGGATGGGACAGAGCAAGTGCAGGAGGATGCAGGCTGGGGAATTTCTCTCCATTATTAATGACTCCTTGATGTCTTCAAAACCAGGGACCAGATCTTTGGCATGAGTAATGACTTTTGAAATGAAATATATTTTCCTTTTAAATAAATACCTTATAAACTCAATCACAATAAAAAAAGAGAGATTATGGGCCAGGCATGGTGGCTCACGCCTGTAATTGCAGCACTTTGGGAGGCTGAGGCGGGAGGATTTCTCGAGCCCAGGAGTTTGGGACCAGCCTGGGCAACACAGGGAGACCCCATCTCTACAAAAAATAAGTAAGAAATTAGCTGAGTATGGTGGTACATGCCTGTGGTTCCAGCTATTTGGGGAACTGAGATAGGAGGATTCCTGGAGCACCAGAGGTTGAGGCTGCAGTGAGCTATGATTGCATCACTGCACTTCAGCCTGGGTGACAGAGCAAGACCCTGCTTCAAAAAAACAAAAAAAAGCGTATATGAATATTGTTACTTTATATTCAGGAAAATAATCATGCTTTGGTGCCCTGTGTGTGAAGTGGAACAATATCAATTAAAAGGTAGCAAAAAGGTAAAGACCATCAGCTCCTAATGCTTTCATAAAGCAAGAAGTATCGTATTAATAAGGGTTCTCTTCCTATCTCTCTGATTAATTGTGGTTGTATATTTGTTTGGACTTTGAATTTCTGAAAGTACAAGTAATTAAGGCATGGAGTTATTCCCAAGCTGTTGATTGTCCTTTAGATGATAACTACAAGCAAGCTTCTAATAAAGAAGTTTTTTTTTTTTCTTGGTTCTGTATGCTATAATGCTGAAATTTTGGTTCTAAACAAATAACAACTGCAGTCACCAAGCTCGGCAGTACTATCTGAAGAGACTCAACATGAAACATAACTGTGCTATGCAGCAGAACCAAAAGCAGGATGCCAGAAAGACTTACTATAATAATCTTGGTGATTTGCACCTAAAATTGAATTTGTATGTCTTCATTCACAATCCATGAGCTTTATGTGTCTAGGCTTGGGAGAAAAGTTTCAGAAAGCCCTACAGCTTTATATACAAAGAATATGGCTGGGCGTGGTGGCTCATGCCTATAATCCCAGCACTTTGGGAGGCTGAGGTGAGTGGATCACCTGAGGTCAGGAGTTCGAGACCAACCTGACCAACATGGAGAAACCCCGTCTCTACTGAAAATACCAAATTAGCCGGCATGGTGGTGCATGCCTGTAATCGCAGCTATTTGGGAGGCTGAGGCAGGAGAATCGCTTGAACTTGGGAG
>NW_012116566.1:1266692-1356627 GCF_000951035.1 Colobus angolensis palliatus
GAGGTGAGTGGATCACCTGAGGTCAGGAGTTCGAGACCAACCTGACCAACATGGAGAAACCCCGTCTCTACTGAAAATACCAAATTAGCCGGGTGTGGTGGCACTCCCTGTAATCCCAGCTACTTGGGAGGCTGAGGCAGGAGAATTGCTTGAACCCAGGAGGCGGAGGTTGCAGTGAGCCAAGATCACACCATTGCACTCCAGACAACAAGAGCAAACCCCGTCTCAAAAACAAACAAACAAACAAACAAAAAAAACCAAAAAAAGTATCATGGTTTGGGGAGCATAATTTGCTCAAAATATGGGCATCTGGAAAGGAAAAAAACTCTTATGGAGAAAACACTATTATCAGAGGCATAACAGTACTGCAGTGTTTAAGTGATAGGCCTCATCTCAGATGATCAAGTGGTCTCAGAAGTTTTCTAATGTTTTGTATACCATGTTATAAGATAGTACATGTAGAAATCATATTAAGATAACATTGCAGTTACTTTCAGCATGCAGTATACTTGGGATCTGAGATCCTTCACTTAGGCTATGCATTTTTCTTGAAGCCAGAAGGTATCTGCAAGATCACAGGGCCACCTGTCTCGTACCATTTAGGGGAAAATGGGGCCAGGGTGGCTGGCTGGTTGTTAATCAGAGGCCACACAACCAACCAGTATGTGCAGGATTCAGGATCAGAAGCGTAACGTCCTGAAGCCAGGACAACATTATTTCTACAGGTATGTGGAAGTGTTACCAGGGAAGACAGAGATGCTCCTGAGATAGTGTTTCCTTTAATGTATCCCTCCGTTAGTGCCAAACATTCCTAATTCTTACACTTTCTACATGAAAGGCACTTTGCAAAATAACATCTGAGAAATGCGTTTAGCGCCAAACCTCTGTCTTCCTCCAAACGGCAGATGCTCTTAGTGTTTACTCTAAATGCATCAGCTTTCTGTGTCCACCTCTGGAGTTTCTTCTCTCTTGCCCATCCTGTCTTTTGAATTTTGACAGATGAGACTCCCAGGAAACTTGCACATCTTTTAAAGATTATCCTGTGTAATTTCAATCCATAAAAATGGTGGCAAAATCAACAAACCATATCACTCCATTCGAAGCTCTTAGAATCACTATCTTCTTTTGTGAGTACAGCTCAAATGATTATGGCATTAATATTCTATTATTGGTTCCCTTATTTCCTTTTTATTAAGAGTTTTTTCTTTTTATTGTGAGTTTTTCAATTATGATAGTATAAGGGAAAAGATACTGGATGTTTTTGGTCTGGCATATAATCATACTGGCCGCCTTGTTTTTAAGATGGAAAGACCAAAAGGAAAAGTAAAGAATTAGAACTTTATTTACATTTCCTTAGTCATCTAGTCTCCAAAATGTACTTTTTCTAGATTGTTCTACTTCTGCTTAAGTTATGATGATTCTTTACCCAAGCTGGGAAACATGGAATCCTCTCTGACAACGGTGTCCTTTTCTCTGTTACCGGTTCTCAAGTTCCATCACTGTTTGTGTGTGTGTGTTTTTTTCTTTCTGGTTTGTTCTACCTGCTCTTTCTCATTCCTTCTTCAACCAGGATTTCTCTAGAGGAGTAGCTTAGGGACAGCAAAATATTGAACAGGGACAAGGAGACTTGCCCCTTTTATTTAGCTTGTGAGTGTTGCGGGAAGTCAGGGACCCCAAACGGAGGGACTGGCTGAAGCCGTGGCAGAAGAACATAAATTGTGAAGATTTCATGGACATTTATTAGTTCCCCAAATTAATACTTTTATAATTTCTTATGCCTGTCTTTACTACAATCTCTGAACATAAATTGTGAAGATTTCACAGACACTTATCACTTCCCCAGTCACCCCTGGTGATTTCCTGTGCCTGTCTTTACTTTAATCTCTTAATCCTGTCGTCTCCTTTGTAAGCTGAGGAGGATGAATGTCACCTCAGGACCCTGTGATGATTGCGTTAACTGCACAAATTGTTTGTAGAGCATGTGTGTTTGAACAACATGAAATCTGGGCATCTTGAAGAAAGAACAGGATAACAACGATGTTCAGGGAACAACGTAGGTAACCTTGAACTGGTTGCAGGTGAACCGGATGGAACAGAGCCATATTTCTCTTCTTTCAAAAGCAAATAGGAGAAATATTGCTGAATTCTTTTTCTCAGCAAGGAACAACCCTGAGAAAGAGAATGCGCCCTGAGGGTGGGTCTATGAACGGCCCCCTTGGATGCGTCTGTCTTTTATGACGGAAGCCAAAGGGATGCAGTAAGCCCCGGTCTCCTGTAGCGCTCCCAGGCTTATTAGGACGAGGACATTCCCGCCTAATAAATTCTGGTCAGACAGGTTGTCTGCTCTCAAACCCTGTCTGCTGATAAGATGTTATCAATGACACTGTGTGCCTAAAACTTCATTAGCAATTTTAATTTCGCCCCATCCTGTGGTCCTGTGATCTCATCCTGCCTCCACTTGCTTTGTGATATTTTATTACCTTGTGAAGCATGTGATCTCTGTGACCCACACCCTATTTGTGCACTCCCTCCCCTATTGAAAATTGCTAATAAAAACTTGCTGGTTTTACGGCTTGGGGAGCATTGTGGAATCTGCCGACGTGTGATGTCTCCCCCGGACATCCAGCTTTACATTTCTCTCTCTTGTGCTCTTTCCCTTTATTTCTCAAACCAGCCAAGACACCTAGGAAATAAAAAAGGACCCACGATAAATATCGGGGGTGGGGTTTTTCCCCAATATGCGAGTTTATTCATTTTTAGGTGGTTTGGGTGACTACTGTTTCCACCTCCCTTTATTGAATTCTTTGTTTCTTCATGCCTGGGAGACTGCCTTCAGTCTCTCTTCACTTCAGTCCTACCTGCATGCAGCTATAATACCAGTATAACCTTCCTGAACAAGACTTTCATTAATTCAGTGACTCCTTAATTGCCTGCAAGGGCCACTACATTAGATTGACACCCACCGTTCAGCCTCAACATACCTTTCAGAGATTAATCAATCATTTTTACTTAAAATTGCAGCACAATACAGGCTGTGTTGAATTCCAGTCTCCAAGATAATTTTTCACATATGTTACACTCTAGTTTTTCTGTCTACTAATTTGAATCTTACTCTTCCTTAGGGCTTGCTTTAAATTCTCCCTTCTCCAAAAAATTTCCTTTGATTATTAGAACTCGCAAAACTGGGCCGGGTGCAGTGGCTCACACCTGTAATCCCAGCACTTTGGAAGGCCAAGGCAGGTGGATCACCTGAGGTCAGGAGTTCAAGACCAGCTTGGCCAACATGGTGAAACCCCGTCTGCACTCCAACCTGGGTGACTCCATCTCAAAAAAATAAATAAAAAATAAAAATAAAAAAAAAAGAACTCACAAAACTGTATTCATCTGACCTAATCCATCATCAGATGAAACACATTACTATGTCATTCACCACCAAGAAGGAAAAACACCTGTCCATTAACCTAAGATTCATTGCTTTCTTAGAATTTCAATTTTATTCTAATTGAAGAAGCTCTTTTAAACATAGATATTAAAAAAATCACATATCACCCACAGTGCATCCATACAAAGATAAGTGCAATGAATTAGTTAAGGAACTTCTAAAACTTTTTCACATGTAAGGTCTGACTCTTCTGGGATTTTCTTCCAATCTACTAACATCCTTCCTGCAAGTTGCAGTGCTGGTGTTTTCTTGATCTTCCTAGAAGGTGTCAGCGAAGATTTTTAGAAAACAACCAGACACACATTTCTTCCTCACATGGGCTTTCCGTGGTTTGTTGGCTGTAACTTCCTGGTATTGTTGTGACCTTGTGGTACCACTTGGGTGACAGCTGGATGTGCACAAGCTCTCGTAAGGACACTCATGTCATGATTTTTGTCTGGCCAACGGCAGTTATAAGAGGACGTTGAATATAAGATGCAATATCATGTTGCATTTGGAATGACCACATTTCAATATGGTAAAGCACGAAGACAAATGTGAATGCCTAATGGGTGAAATATGGTACTCTCTCATCCCACGGAACTCATTTCCCGTTTTTATATGCTGTAGTTTGTATCATTGTTTACAAGGCTATTAAACTGATGAATGTGTTTGATCCTGTTGGGCCTCAGTAAGACATTCTTAGAGATGGAAATCCATGAAAAACGTGTGGCTACTAATGGATAAAACTTGAATCTACTCTTTTGTGGGACATACTCAGAAATTGAGAGCAAAATTTTCAACCAGCCCTCGACTGAAATGTGTGGGTTAGGTTAAGATTTAGGAATTTGTCCTTTCCATTGATATTGCCATTACTCGTAGTCATAACTCTTTTGCAGATGAAAAATGTGGTTATATATTTCATTTATTAGGTGCCTATGAGAATCTAGGAGTTTTAAATATATTTAAATCATTACCAGTCTGTTAGGTAAGTGGTTTTATTTCTAATGTCTAATTTAGGAGACACAATCTCTGGTGTCACATAACTGGGATTTAAGTTCGATCTGTCTGACCCTAGAGTTGCACTTTTCTATTAAGCCATATGGCACAGGATGTACATATGAGGCTTCAAGATGCAGAGTAGAAGACTCCTTAATTTAGAGATGAGTTTAGAAAATTTTACACTTTGGAATGTAAGCATAAAGGTAACAATTCAGAACATATGTCCAAATAAAACTTATGCCTTATTTTCCTTTAAAATGACACTTATCAAAATTTGTAACATTTAACTTGTAATTATACATTTATTTATATATTTGCTTAATATCTGCCCCCAGTAAAGGCAAGAATGACCATTTTTTATTGATTATGAGGTGTACATTCATAAAGTACATAAAGATGTACTTTAACATCTGTGAAATCAGAATGAACCTTAAAATGGATACGTTTAATAGGCAGCATTATTTTTTCATTCTGAGTGTTGCATAGGATAATTGTGCATTCTACAATTAATATTTTTAAATGTCTGAGTAAACGTCTGTTTTTATTAGCTGTTCTGTTCATAGTGTATAGCACAGTGTCTGGCTCCATAAAAGGCATTCACAAGCTTTTGTTCAATGAATGAAAGTGGAACTTCAAACTTTGCCCGCAGGTACTTGGAATTCTGGATGAAGCCTTCTGCCCATATGAGGTCCATTGTCTACTCTTGTTTTCCCGTTGTGTCTGACAGGATTTGTGTATGACTAATATTTTCAGCCTGGAAGGATGCACTATCCACACAGACGGGGCTGCAGACCTCCCTCGCGTAAGCCCTGCCAGCTGAAGCTGTTGCCTGGTGGGAACTATTTGCAGGCAAACCTTCCTGACTTTCCTGCTGAACAATGTTTGATCATTTCCCTCCAGATACCAGAAATTGACTTTCGTTCTGCCAGGGACTGGGGGGGTAGGTGGCCTGTTGTAAATTCAGCCTTGGCTTTGCTTTGTGTTGTTCAACAGCTTCCAGTGAGCCTGAGACTCTCAAGAAGATCCCTTAACATGCCATCTACCTTGCCCGAGGGGTTGAAATTCAGCCACGCAGACTGGAAGGCTTTGCAGTTTGCTGTGAAGCCTCAAGAGAGTCATGGTTATGCCTGCCAAACACAAAATGCATGCCATCAGCCTTTTGTGGAAATCTTCCCAGGAAGTAACTCTCCCCAAGTGATGCGTTGTAAATGGGCTGCTGCAGCAATGAGGATGGTGCCTGAAATACCGTTAGGAAAGCACCGATTTAAATGTAACTAATGAAAGATAATCAGTGATGTAATGACTTGTAACATGTTTGTCCTGAGGTCATGTGTTGACAGAGGATTCTTGGGATGGATAGGAGATGCCATGTGAGGAGGATCCGATCCTACTGCTATTTTCTGCTGTCTTCCGTGCCACACAGAGGAGGGACTCAGAGTCTAGATACCATCTTCAACGCTCTTTATTAGAAACGGACAACAGCCGCTTACCAACAACCAGAGATTGACTTCAAGAAATATCCTGCAGGGCCTGGCCTGGTGGCTCATGCCTATAATCCCAGCACTTTGGGAGGCCGAGATGGGCAATTGCTTGAGGCCAGGAGTTTGAGACCAGCCTGGGTAACATGGCCAAACCTGCCTCTACAGAAAATACAAAAATTAGCCAGGTGTTGTGACACTTGCCTGTAGTCCCACTTACTAGGAAGGCTGAGGTAGGAGGATCACCTAAGCCTGGGAGGCTGAGGCTGTGGTGAGCGGTGGTCATGCGACTGCACTCCAGCCTGTGTGACAGAGTGAGACCTGCAGGTCTCAAAAAAAAAAAAAAAAAAACCTACAAACAAACCTGAACTTCCTGTGTTTTAGTTATTTACTTACCAAATAATATTGAGGTCTAAATGTTGTCTGTTAACCTGACATATGGAGGCCGCACCCTAGCCTTGGATATCGACCAGGCGAATCTCCATGTTCTGATACCATGTCAGCACCGTGGCTTCTAAGTCAGGCTCCACAGAGGTTGACTAGCAGGATGTCACCAGGATGAGTTCCCAATTTCCTGATTATCCTTGGATGACCTTTTAGGATCTGAGTTGCTGGACTGTGAATTCCAAGGACTAAATTCTAGATTCAGCAAGACCAACCTTAAATGTTCTGCCTTTTATTCATCTCGATGGGAGAAACCATACATGAGAGATCTCTCAAAGCGTTTGGCAGTGTTTTCCCATTACGTCTTCATAGTTAGGATGATCAAGATGTTGAGCCACATAGAATAAATTATGTTGGCTGAAGTGTATGTGCAACTGTGTGAGCACAAGTAATTTATGGACATGGTTTGCTATTTGCATATGAAATAGACTTCTTGTTCTTTATGGGGGAGAGAATGGCTCCTTTGGGTCACAATTAGCCTATCTGGCAATTAGTCACAATTAGTCACAATGCTGGCAGTGCATCGTGCTTGCAAAGTTGTTTAGACAAAGTAAGACTGAGTTTGTCGAGGTGGACAATATATTCAGAGCTGTGGCTTCTCGGATTTCTAATTTAATGTGGTTTAACGTTTCTCATTGTTCAAAGAAACTATTTAGATATCTCTGTTGACCCAATGCTTATTGTTGGCCAGTGTACAGAATTAATTGAACAACAGAAGGAGTTGTGTTGCTGCCGAGCTGTTAAAATGCTTTGATTGGTTGATAAACATGATTAAGAGGCACGGTTCAACTGTGTAGTGCATAAACAGTATTACCCTAACAACACCAGGCTTCGAGAGAGAGAGGAGAGGCCCCAGGGCAGAGACTCTGGGAGAAAAACTTGAGTGGTATAAGTGGAGTTTTAATTTTTATTCTGTGAATGTAGTGAATAATACATGCAAATTAGAAACGTGCAAGTAAAATGCTGGTCCTCCAGAAGACTTTCCATTTGGAAGCCTGTTGGGTGTTGAGCAGGTCTCCCAGGAGTTAGAAGACCGTTCCAGAACAACTGACTCCAGCCTGTCCCTGCACTGCTACAATGTTTAGGATTGGCAGGAGACAGCTCTGGAAGCAGAGCGTCACCCGAGTTTTAACGGTAAGGTGCTGTTGTCTGTACCTTTGCACGTGTGTTTTGGATTATCATCTGTCAAACCTGGGTGGAAAAAAAAAAACAGCTTAAAAATGTTCATAGTCATACACTGATGAATTTGTGAGAAACACGTTTTTTAACTAATGTTCACATGACGCCTAGGCTACATGTTGATTTTTTAAATAAAAAAAAAAAGATTTGCGTTCATAGGCTTTTCTGCATATTGCCACTTAAACTATGCACATAGAAATTCATGCTGCATCCTTTGGGAAGATGCTTTCCTGGGGTGAAAAACATTCATGGTGGTTTGGGCACTTGTATTCTTTCAAACCGGTAAATTTTAGTTAAGACAGATTCTAGGCCGCAAGGTTTAGGCTTTGAAATCACTCCCCTGTTCTGTATGCCTGCAAATGAGGACACAGACGGTGAGATGCAAGGCTGTGCCTTTGGAAGTCACATTGAAGAATGAGCTTCCCTAGCATAGGGCTCAGCTCAGCAGCTTTTTATTATGCAAATGCATAGAGAGGGATTTGGAAACCTCTTCCACTGCCGATTAATGTCAGAAGAAAATGGAGGTTTCTGTAGGACTCAGTTTTCAACCATTAACCCATGTTTCCTACTGGGCTTGATCACTGTATCTTTTTGTGTATCCCCAGAAGCTCACACGATGCCCCCTTGCCTGTTGTTTTTACCACAAAAGAGCAGGCATGCTACCTCTGAATTTTCTAAGTACGCCACCACCTGCCACCCCTCACTTGCCCAAGCCCCAAGATTCTGAGGCATCCTTCCCAAGGTGAATGTCTTCCAGCCAAGCCCCTGAACTTGCTTGCTGGAGTTAGAAGACCATTCTGGAAGAGCTGACTCCAGCCAGTCCATGCGCTGCTTATTCTTTAAGACCAAGTGCTAGTGTTGCCTCCTCTGAGAAGCGTCCCCTGACACTTTGAGGAGGAGGCGAGAATTTCCTTCCTATACCCTGTCAGCACTTTCCTTCGATGTCTTATGGAGTCCTTGTTACATCTCTGTAGTGAAATGACATTTGCCCACATGTCTCTTTCTCTTGCTGGATTGTGAGTTCTCTTCATTTAAAAATAATCTTCCTTTAACACAGAGCTTGGTCCATAGTATATGCTTGGTCCTTAATAGATGCCTGTGGAATAAGTTGAATGAATTAAACATTTCACATGTCTGAACATTTTTCCTGTACTTCAGTACCAAGTCTGAAACACAACAATTGATGATAAAATCTCAGGCATAATTGATGAATTAGATTCTTCCTTGACATGAACTATGCTTTGAGAGTAAGTCAAGTGTTCTGGAGGTTTCAATCATATATTTAGGATGCTGGTTTGGTTCACTCCACTGAAGTCTGATATTAACAGAATTATCTTAATAGTATTGCAGTATATTATGTAAATAATTATACAGTTTCTACTTAGTGCACTGTGTTAAAGAAAAAAATTATTCGATTATGATAATCGAATTATCATAAAAAAATTATGATAAAAAATTATGATACTTGCTAAAGCATAATAAGTAAGACTTTATTCAGGACCATCGAGTTAGGTATAAGGACCTATATGGGGAGTGAGGGGAGAGATTGGGCTCCCCTGTGAATATGGCATGGCCAAGTGAGAATTTGTAGCCAAGAAGTAGGGCAGGGGTCAGTGGTTAGAAGGGGAGGGGGATTCTGGCGAAACTGAAGACCTGCCAGGATTCTTGCTGAAGAAAGGCCAGGGGGATGAGACAGCACGTGGGGGATGGTGGAGGATGAGGAACTCAATCAGCTATCGAAGGTGATCAGATATTGAGTACCCTCTACCGGGGATTCTTGTTAACTGACTTAGCAGAGTTCTTTGCTAAAACTAGATTTTACAAGGACATGTACAGATGGGCCTAGGAGAAGATTCAGAAACCTGACTAAAGTTTGGCCAAGCAAAGAAACTTTGTCAACTGATAAGATAACTTGTTATATTATAACTTCATGATCTAAAATGACCAATGGGAAACTTTCCAGAGCTACCTAACTATAAGTATGTATGTACTTAACTACTAAGTTCCAGACTAAGGTCTGGAACTATTATTGCAATCACGCTATGTTATAATTAGGTTACTGTAATGTAATAATTGACTTTATCCATAAATATCATGCCAATAACAACCAAATGTACCATAAACAAAATCAAGCCATGTATCTTTTTTCTTGTACAATAAACACACATTATTTTAAATTTAAAAACTTGAAATTATTCTGTATATATTCAGTCACTCATTTGCAAAAATTATGGTCCAGATCTGATGTCTGTCTTTTTTCTGCTTTTCTCAGAGATAAAGAATGCTTAGTACCAAGTTACAGGTGTACGATAGACAGGAATTCCAGACTTGTGAATTTTGTTTTTCCTTACTTCCCTAAAATGAAACTGAAGTCTATAATTTTGTTGGTTGACTTTGTTGACTTCCAGAAAAAAGAATAACTTGAAAGATAGATGATAGTCCTCTAGACTGTTAAATTTACCTAATTGCAAAGCTGGTTTCAAAATGGAGAAAAGTCTTCTCCCCACTACAATGGAATGTGTATTGTTCCTGTTTTGTGCTGAATGTATTTGTGTTAGGGAATGCTGTTGCTCATGAACTTTCAGATTGCTGCAAGTTTTCTCTAAACAGTGACTCTCTTGTGGGTAGAAGCTGTGGGGGAAGAGAGCACACCTCCCTCCCCTGCTGAGAATCTCTGCAGGAGGGCAGCCACTGTTTCCAGTGGGGTGCTTTGTAGAAGACAAGACAGAAAGAACCTTTGCTCTCAGGTTATCTTTTGAAATCTGAAAAGGTGTCCGTTTTCTCATTCTCTGGCAAATTAACCAAACCGTTTTCAGCATCCTGTTAATCAGGCCCAGGCCTGTTTGGCCAAGTCAACAGATTTCACATAGAGCAGATCAAAACCATTTCCTTAGAGCACTGGCAGGTGAATGGATCTAGGGTTTAGCTGGGAAGAGAGAGGTACTGTCTGTTTTTAAATTTTTTTTTTTTTCATTTTGGAGACAGAGTCTCACTCTGTCACCCTGGCTGGACTGCAGTGGCGGCATCATAGGTCACTGCAGCCTAGAACCCCTGGGCTCAACCAGTCCTTCCACCTCAGCCTCCTCAGTAGCTAGGACTATAGGCATGCATCGCCACATCTGGCTAATTTTTTAATTGTAATTTTTGTAGAGATGGAGTCTCGCTATGCTGGGCATACTCAAACTCCTGGCCTCAAACTCCTGTATCCTCCCGCCTCAGCCTCCCAAAGTGCTGGGATAACAGATGTGAGCCATTGTGCCAGTCCTGGTGCTGCTTGTTAAGGCCCAGTGAGCACTCTCTAGCCTGAACTAGTTAAGGCCCAAAGATGCCCCATCATTATCGTGCCATAGCTAGACCCTGGGGAAATGTAACTGTATGGCAAAACCTGTCCATTCCACGAATATCTCTTGAATGCCTGCTCTGTACTAAGTGCTGTGCTCTGTGATGTGGCAGGGAAAAACCCAGCTAGACCCCATGGAATTTAGAGCTGAACTTGTTCTTTCTATCATTCAATGTTTGCCCAAGTCTAGTAAGGAGAAAAGAAGAAGTTAGAGTTAGAAGATCCTAAAATTTATGTCCTGGGACTTTCTCTATTAAGTTTCTACCTTAAGTGAGAACTTAGTCATACTAATCCATCATGATCAATTTATAAAATGACTTCCTTGAGAACAGCGATGTCAGGCTGGGCTGTACATTAGAATCACCAGGGGAGATTTTGAGAAATACCAGTGCCTGGGCCCTGCAACTGACCAGATAAGTCAGAATTTCTCAGGGGTGGGAGGTCCGGGCATCAGTATTTTACAGCTCTCCAATGACTTGAATGAGTGGCCAGCTTTAAGCACAGTGGTTTGTTGAAGTTTGGGAATTCCACTCCTGTGCCACATATAATGTGAATGGTGACATATTATATATATGTTTTTAGCATATGGGTGAGGGCCATTTGAGTTATATGGTCCCTGCCGCCAGAGGGACCTCTTGAAATTCTACATGAGAGGCATTTCTGATTTTGGAGTGCAATCACTGTGGGGTTAGGGAAAGAGGATACATGGCCATGTGAAGGTCCACCAAATCTCACTTCAGGCCCAGAAATTTGGTGTGCAGAAAACAGACTCTAAGTTAGAATTTGGGTGATGGAATGTCAGGGAGAGGTGAGGCTGTGCAGACCGGGATATGCCTACAGCAGATTTGGGGTTGGTCTGGGTGAAAAATTCACACATCATAAATGCTGAAGAGAGAGTTCTTTATTTGCCTGGAAGGAATGATAGGTGAGGGAGTGAGTAAATGGGGAGAGTTAGAGGCCTTGGAAACTCCAGCAAAAATAGACAGGGTGCCAAAGTTTATCCCTGAACAGAAGAAAATGGATGGTACCACACGCTTAAGTGCTATCTCTTAGCAATAGAGGGAGAGTGTGGCTCTTGTTAAATAAAGGAGGGCGTCACTAAAGCACCTGCTGTGAGTGGGATTAGCCAGTGTGGTGTCTCTTTCCTTTCCTGAAACCACTTTACTGAAGTGCTGTTAATTCGGGAAGGAGGTGCTGTGCTTCTTCTGTGGCTGTGGCGCTTCACCAGGAAAAGTGAAACGAAAGGGGAGTCAGAAAAGGTGAGACTTGAAAAGTACAGTTAGGAGTGGAGAGTCTCTAAATTGTGGTTCTCCCAGCCAATTAAAGAGCAGGTTAGGCTGGGCTGGGAAGCATCACAGAGCAGCCTCTTCTCTCTGAGAGAGACTGGGAAAGGAGACAGGGCCCTGCGGGTTGAAACAGAAAAGCTGGAAGACAAAGAGGGAGGCTTCTCTCTGTCGGAAGACAGGGAAATAGGGTTGATTGTAGAGGACTCTAAGGGTAAATGAGTTACAGAACTGCTTCCCTCAGTTTCTCTAATTCAACAAAATAAAATGGGAGGCAGGTAAAGCAAGGTCAGCTGTATTTGCTGTTAAATTGAGGGGTAGCTACTATCCTACCCAGGATAGAATTCTGTGTAGTCATTTACGTTCCAGGCACAACAGCATGGATCCTATTGGCTTAATTTTGATTCTGCAATCGTGGACTTACATTGGTCTAGAATAATTTGCTCCAGCCCTTAATTACTTGAGAGTGATTTGTAAAATAATTTTAAAATTATTTAGAGATATTCATTGAGGATCTTCAGTGTGCCATGGCCTGTTGTTGACACTGCTGCTATCGAAAAAATCAAAATGGAAAGCATCCCTTCCCTGTAAAGCCGGTGCTCTTGTAGGAATGATGAGATTCTCTTGTTATTTACTTTGTTTTACTGCTCAGGAGATAAGAAGGATCAGGTTACGTATGTGGCAGATAGGAGAAGTAAACCATTTGGGTGTCTTTTAAAGAAGAAAAGAAATACGTATTTTTCCAATAACCGGGCATTTCAGCCATGCATGCACTTTGAATAATTTTCTTTTTCTGCTCATGAATTTGTCCTGATTCATCCACAGTTGGGGAAGGTGAAATAAAGTGAAGTTAACTGGCCTAAGATGATCAAATTCATGTCCTTGGTTTCGTTAGCACTGTGTTCTCATCAAGTGATCAATTATCTGTGGACTTGAGATTGACATTGACAGCCAAAGGGAAACCAGTCATGGATGTATTTCCTTTAGTTATATAAGATAAGGAACTTTAACGATATAGTGGTTCTGTCTTATCCACGGGGAATATATTCCAAAACCTTCAGTGAATGCCAGAAACCATCGGTAGGACTGAACCCTATATATACTATGTTTTTTTCATATATATGTGTGTATATATGTGCATTTATATATGTAAATTTTTAAATATATACATACGTACATATATACACCTATATGACAAACTTTAACTTATAAATTAGACACAGTAAAAGATTAACAACAATAATAAAATAGAAGAATTATAACTATATACTGTAGTAAAAATTGTGTGAATGTGGTCTTTCTCTCTCAATATATCTTCTTGTACTGTATCTACCCTTTGTGGGTTGATGTGAGGTGATATGAAGCCTGCATAATGAGATGAAGTGAGGTGAATGCTGTAGGCATTGTGATACAGTGTTTGGCTGCTACTGACCATCTGATGGTATAGCAGGAGGACCATGTGCTTTGGGTGATCCTGGATCATTGAGCTATGATGATGTCAATGATTGGATGCCAGGAGATGATGTTGATGATTAATGGTTAGGTAATGTCTACAGCGTGGAGATGCTGGATGAAGGGATGATTCATATCCCAGGTGGTATGGATTTGGACGACATGAGATTTTACCACATTACTCCAAAGGGCACACAATTTAAAACTTGTGAATTGTTTATTTCTGAAATTATCCATTTAATATTTTTGGAATAAGGTTACCACAGGTAATGGAAACCATAGAAAGGGAAACCTTGGATAGGGATTGGAGAACAGCTATAATTCATAGAGTACATTATTTACAATTATCTCAGAAGGGGATTTTAACCAATATGATACTGTATTATATTTGGTATGTTACTCTATGTATACACATACATAAAGAACAAAATACTTAAATCAAACAAATAGAAATATATTCATTTCAATGTGTGCAACTGGACTTCCTTAAGTCAGATCTCTTTCTCTTTCTCAGATTCAGACGTGCAACAAAGCTAATCATGTCACCTAGAAAAACTTTTTTCTTTTAACAACAAAATATTCTTTGACTGCAGGACCCATTCCTTTCCCTACCCACTTCTCCGTGCAAAGGTATTGAATGAGGACCTGGTATATACAGTATGATGTAGATAACAGTGATGCTGTCAGATGGAAGCAGCAGTGAGTAGGGAGAATCTGGAGCCTCACCTACTGACCACCCAAGTGAGGAGCTAACCTCCGAGGCACTTTCAGGAGTAGAAGATGGGGTGAGGGTGTTATCATTTTCAGAGAGACACAGAAGCGCAGTGAGAACTGAATACATGCATCCCAGCTGGAAGCACCTAGGTACCAGTCCACACTGGCACCAGAATATCACTGATATAACTCAGGAAATGGGTGTAGTTAACTGGTCTCCATCCACAGCTCCTCTTATAACTCTTGTATGGGGTCTCCTGTTAGAGCATACTAGATAACTGTTAAGTGCATATTTTTTAAAAAGTGCTTATGGAATATCAGTTTGAAGTTATGCAAAATTTTTAGTTGCCCTTGAGCACGCTATGTCTTGGTCTGTTCCTGTAGACAGCAAGGGCTTGATTTCCAGCCCTGCCACTTTCTTAGTTGTGTGCTTTTGGGAAAGCGGTTAATGGTCCACAGTCTTGATTTCCTGGTGTGGAGATAATAATGTCTGCTTCATAGGGATTTTGTGACAATTAAACCAAAACATAGTGAGCAAATGATGACTAACAGAACCAAGCTGGCAATGCAACCAGGGCAAACAGTGCAATATGTACACTTCAGGAGGGTCTGGGAAAAGATCTCCTTGCTTAGGCACAAGGGAACTCTCAGACCCAATAGCCCCATCCTCCATCCACTTCTGCTGGCTGCCAGTGGGGTCAGTGGAGTAGATCTGTGTCAGGAACAAACCTGCCAACAAGTCAGAGCTTCATAAGGGTGGAGGAAGCTTAAACATTTGTACACTTAAAAGCAATCATTATGAAAATGTTTTGTTGCACTTAAATTTTCACGTCCAGGGTGAAATCCTTGGTCATGCCATTTTAATTCAAGTGCTGTTTGATTTAGTGTGATCACCAAGCTGCTTGCAATTTAACCCTCACAAACATCTTTCAAGTTGGGACTTTTATATCCTTTTACTTTTATCTTCGTTTCTATAAATGAGGATAGCTGAGGATTATAAGCCTGGAGACAAAATGAAAGGCTGATGATGTGTGTAGTTTATACACAGCTTGTGTATATAAACATGCAGACTCGGGCTTTGGTTCTACAGAGTTAAAGGCAAAGGTTAGTATGTTTTAAACATCGGATGGATGGATTAGTTTTGAGACCGTCATAGAGCTTTTTGGAGTATTTGTTAGGATTTGTATTTTCAAATGTTGAGTCTGTAGATTGTATAAACGATTGAAGTCATGAGAAGTAGCCCACATATTGGAGGAGGAATGAACCTTGGCTGTCACCTAGTCCAACACTTTCATTTTGTAGTTGAGGAAATTGTGGCCTGGAGAGGTTAAATGAAAGATGTGAGGTCTTGCAGTTAGTGTCAGAGCTGGCACTAGAACCTAGCACCTCATTCTGACAGCAGTGCTCCTTCGTCTATGGGGGATTGGCCACCTGGGAAGCAGAGCTCCTTTCTTGTGAGATAGTACATTAGCCACTCTCCCATTTCAAGGCAGTAGTAACAGCTCATCACAAATTGCCGCAATGTTTTAATACTGCTCTAGATTTCCTTGGATATTGAATAGGTTTCTGGCCATGCTCCCAACCCCTATCCATTGGTGCTTGTTCATACAATGCAAAAAAATTTTGATAGGACTCCGGAAAAGTCTTGACATAGTTTACCTCCTGCCTTCTTAATCCCTCTCTACCTTCACTTTCCAAGTGTCCTCGGTGTTTCAAAGGCCAGCAGGACAAGCCAACCCCTGGAGAACTAGTCACCTGACTGCTTGTTGCTGTGGTTCCCTAGCAGCCAGAAAGCTGCAGGGTTAGGTTTGTGGATTGACAGTGTACTATTCTAATTACTAAATATTTGTTTGACATTATTGACTTTTTTATGGCAGTTAAAAAACAATCTCAGTATTATCAGGATACCTTAGTGTGATGCAATGGAAGTTGAGATTGATAAACATTGTGGCCTTTCATCTATATGACATTAGGATTGACTTCATATTACTTGTCTTTAGGCAAGAGAACAATCAGTTTAAATAAGAGCATATATTCAAGTCTTAACATGCTTTTAAATATATTAAATAGCTTCTGAAAACATTTACTTAAAAATATGTCAATAATTAGCTTTGTATAAATAAAGCTGCTTTGGAAGTTTCTTTCTCCTGTGGTATTTAAACAAAATAGAATAATTAGTGTTCTATTTTAGGGAGTGATTTCTCTTTTTTTCCATTAGAATATTTTTTCCTCTGGAATTGGAAACAATTGGGTTATGGAGTAATGTGTTGCCATGGGAGAATCTTATTTAAATCTGTATGTTCTTTGGAAGCCCTCAGTTCCTTGCCATGGAAGAATCTTTTTAAAAAATCTCTGTGCTCTTTGGAAGCCCTCTGTTCCTTTACATCTTGAATCTTCATTTGCCACCTCTTTGTGTTGTTGCTGAATTCCTGGCTCCCCGGTTGACCTCTGAGTTCTCAAGCTGCTAAAGATATTTAGCACAAACTTAGAGCGATCACTTAGAGAAAAGTCTTTTATTTCTCCCTGCCAGGAAGGTAGAAAACAGTTCAAAACAACAGGACATCTTCCTGGCTTTAGAGACATTTGAAAAAAGTTTTAAATTTACTTTTATTTGATGTTTATATTTTATGTCAGGACCTATGTTAGTTCCTTTTTAAAGAAATGGTGAGAAAACAGGTAGATTATCTGTTTTTTTAAACCCGAATCTTGCCTCCTCTTGCCACCTCCCCGGCAAAGTTGTCTCTCAGATAGGTAGTCCTTCAAGTTCAGAGAAATGTATGTCAATTTTATAGGTCTAGCAATAACCTTTCAGTTGCTCTGAAATCTCCAACTTTTTCATCTTTGCTTTTCCATAATTCTTTTGTACCTTAAAAAATTCTTCCTTGACTCTAAATTTTCCTCTCTATTACTACCACATCCTGTTCCTTTATAGTCAAGTTTCTGGGAAGAGTAGTTTATATTCAGCATTTTAATATTTCTCTTTTTCCAATCATGCTTTTCTCAAGTCTATATTTATTTCCATCCAACCAATGAAATTATTCTAACAAAATTACTCTGTTATTTATTTTTGCATTACAAACCATATCAAAATTTAAGGGCCTAAAGCAGAAACAATCATCTGTTATCCCTCTTAATTCTGTGAGTGACTGGGCTCTGCTGGGTGGTTCTTCTGCAAGTGTCATTGGCCGGCTTGCTGTCATCTGTAGGGGAAACTTAGGTTGGAACATCCAAGACATACTTAGATGGCTGAAAGTTGGTGCTGGAGTCAGCTAGAAGGTCAGAAGGTGCCATTGACCAGAACATTTTGTTCTCCTCTGTGTGGTTTCCCTATGTGACTGAGTTCTGAGGCAACATTCTAAGTGCAAAGGCAGAAGGTGAAGATCTGTTAAGAACTAGCCTAGGAAATCCCATCTCATTTACCCTCAGATTTTTTTGGTGAAAACTGGCCAGAGGGCTAGCCAAATTCAAGGGGAGGGGGAATACATCTATTTCTTGACAGATTAGTGGCACAGTCACACTGCAAAAGAGCTATAAGAAGCCGCAACCATCCTGTAAACACAATGCCTAAAGATATCCTAATTAACCCAACCAATCCTGTATAGCATTGTTGCTATTGGTCACTCTCCATGATTTATTGATGCTACGGTTTCTTCTTTTCCTTCCTATCTCTTTGCACATTCATCCTTATTTTATTTTTTGTTTTTTTTTTTTTGAGGCGGAGTCTAGCTCTGTCACCCAGGCTGGGGTGCAATGGCACGATTTTGGCTCACTGCAGCCTCTGCTTCCTGGGTTCAAGCGATCCTCCTCCCTTATCTTCCAGAGGAGCTGGGATTACAGGCATGTGCCACCTTGCCTGGCTAATTTTTGTATTTTAATAGAGACAGGGTTTCGCCATGTTGGCCAGGCTGGTCTTGAACTCCTGAGCTCAGGTGATCCGCCCACCTTGGCCTCCCAAAGTGCTGGGATTATAGGCATGAGCCACTGCCCCCGGCCTCATCCTTAGCTTTCTTGATTTGCACTTCTTTTTCTCCTTGCTCCTGGGATACTGGTGGTCCCCAATTTTCTTCACTTTTTGTGTTTTAATTTCCATACGTTTGTTAGAAAATCATGTCTGCACTCATGGTTTAAACTTTGATTTATTCATTCATTTGACAAATATTTATTGAATGCACATACCATCTGCTGGTTGAAAGAGCTGTTGATGTACTTTTGCAGGTTCTGTACTGCACAACTGCAACAGGTACCACATTGTTTTCACACTGATTGACATTGTAGCTTTTATATTGACCGTCTTCTCTATGTCTATGTCTATGTGTGCCTGTGTCTATATCTATATATATGTCTGTATCATATCAGTGGTTCTCAACAGGGGAGGTTATTTTGTCCCAGGGGCGCCATTTGGCAATGTCTGGAGACATCTTTTATTCTCATGAGTCGGTGGTGGGGGCTACTGGGACCTAGAAGTTGGAGACCAAAGGCACTGCTAAAACCTCATATCGCACAGGACTGCCCCTCACAACAACAATGGTCTATCTCATAAAGTCATTGTGCTGAATTGAGAACCTGCATGTTATCTGTATCTGCAATGCCATTTCCCCTTGAACATTTCCAGTGGCCTGTCTGCCTCTTCCACCTGTGTATTGACTCACCTCAAAATCTTACACATCCAAAAGCTGAACTTATGATTATGTTGCTTCAACCTGTTCCTCTTGATGAGCCCAGTGTCTGGGAATGCCACCATTACCCACCTGACTGCCTCCAGGCATGCATTGCATCAGCCCACTTTCCACACTACTGTTAGAATGATGGATTTTTCAATGCTGCACAGGCAGCTAAACACCTGTCTCTTCTGATTTGAAAATCATCAGTGATTCTCCATGCATTTCACATAACAGTTAAACTTTGTAATGTGGTTCAGAAAATATTTGTGATCTGACTTTTTTTCATTTCCTGTTATGTTTTCCTAGTCCTTTTTAGTTCACCCATCCTGGCTGCCTTGTGGTTTTCAGAATGTGCTTTCGTGTGCCTCTCGGCCTTTGTGTATGCAGAAAGGCAACTGTCCTAGAAGTATGACCAACCCTCCTTCAATGCTGGGCTTGAGCCACCTCCTCCTGAAAGCTTTCCTGTCATCCCCACCCCCACCCCCACCCCTTATCAACTCCAGGCTAGAGTGGGAGATCCTTCTTTTTGCTCCTTCTCTGAAGACCCATAAATGCCCCTGCATTTGGAGACCCATAAATCTGATGCCCCTATGGCAACCGCCATGCCATCTGTCATATTTGAATTTTCAGCTCACATACTGCCAGCCAGGCCATGAGCTTTTTTGAAGTTACCAGGTAGTGTTGGCCTCTTCAGTGCTGGCACATATTAGGGGTTTAACAAATGTTTGTTGATTAAAAGAAGGGATCCAGAGGGGCCACTTTTCCTCTTCCCAGTGGAAGCTACTGGTTGGCATTAAAGGTAATGTGTTATTCCAAGAAGGAATTGGAAGCCGAGTGTCTACCATTGTCAAAATAATTGAATAAATTATGGTACATTCATACTGAATATTTTTGCAGCTATTACAGAGGATGGAATAGTCTGTATTAAACTAGAAAGAAGTCGGTGATGTATTGTTAAGGGAGAAATGCATGAAAACATTTTATAGTATGATGTAAATATAGATGTGGGCATATGTTTGAATATGACTGTATGAGCATAGAGCATAAGGAAAGACATCCTTCAAACTGCCAACATCAGTTACATTAAGCATGCCTTATTCTCATAATTAACTAATAGTTAAAGAGCAAGCAATGGCATTCAGAAGTTAATCTGAAGACCAAATATATAGCTGTAGGTAAATAATAAAGATAGGAGATACTGTAGAAAAATATTACTTTAATGGCTTAGGAAAATGTTTCTAAAAATGGAGATCTCTTTTTTTTGGTATTCTGTTGAATGCTTATATATGCATAGAAATAAGTGTGTAAAGATTTAGAACAAAATCTTAACAGTAATAATTTATGGATGGCAGATGATTTTTCTCTCTTTTGGGTTCTCTGTATTATGCAATTTCAAAACAATGGGCATGCTTTATTTTCATAAGAGAAATAAATTATTTCTAAAAATAGACGATAGTACATAAAAATTGGTACCATTAAGCTGTCTGTTATCTGGATACCTAAGACTTGAAAAACAACAATTGTATGAAATTATTACAAAATGAATCCACTTGAGAACAGCAGTTTCCATGTAACATTTTTATTCTTTTCTTTTAGCAAAGACTGAAGGAAGAGAAGGAAGCCAAGCGGGCTCTTTTGGATGGGAGGCATAACTACTTATTTGCAATTGTGGCTTCCTGTTTGGACCTGAACAAAACCGAAGTGGAGGATGCCGTTCTTGAAGGGGATCAGGTGGGATGCATTTGACTTCTCACTGACTTGATTATAGAGGGCACAGATGGTCTGTTGACGTGGTCCTGTGGCAGGATCCCATGCTGTGCCTAGAGGGAGGTGCCTGTCTTAACGTGGACAGGGCTCCATTCTGACTCTGTACTGGTGCTTGCAGAATGAACTTAAGGCTCTCCAGCTCTCCATGTTGAATAGGGGCACTTATAATTGTCACTTGAGTTCCGTGATTCTGACAGCATTGTCTGCATCTCTCTATGTCCAGTGAAGCTGAGCTCTCGTGCCATTTTGGAAGCTAAAGTCAGGGAACAGAATCTCCTCTCAAGTTGCCAATTTATCTTTTGTGCATTTCTTCTGTTCTAGGCACTGGATTTGTGCCATGATTTTCTGGCTTTTACTTTGGTTTGGCAGCTGAACCTGTTTTCTTTTGTTCCTATCCTTGGTTCCCATCTTCTGCTACAATTTTTCTTTAAAACCGGGCGTATGATTTGCTTTGTGTTTGACCTTGGTTGGGGAAGGCCAAAATATGGGAAGATATAATTTCCTGGGCAGTGAGAAAAGCATATAAATAGCCGTATGATGATTCCTGAAGATTTTTTAAAGAAACTAATTAGACAGAAAAAAAAAAAGAAATAAGGCAAGCCCTTTTTGTTGACAGGGTGCCACACTGTTGGGAATTCTTTTCAGTGGTAGGCTTGTAAATGTTAACAACTGGCTTTGGGCAAGGATGGAGGAAGTAGGCAGGGAGGTACTGGTTTGAGCATCTGCTAATTTCTGTGGTGTAAATACTCCCACAATGGCTGGTTCCAAACTACTATCATCATGTTACGAAATGCTGAGGTGGAAAGAGTTGTGATCCATTGGATATCCTGGGCCAGTACGAGCCATCTGTGGGACACCGCTGGCTTCATTCCTTCCTGCTGGGCTGCTCTGGTGGGGTTAGCAGGAGTTGGGGAACAATTAAGAATGGATAACACGCTGTAATGGCTAACACGGTGAAACCCCGTCTCTACTAAAAAAATACAAAAAACTAGCCGGGCGAGGTGGCCGGCGCCTGTAGTCCCAGCTACTCGGGAGGCTGAGGCAGGAGAATGGCACAAACCCGGGAGGCGGAGCTTGCAGTGAGCTGAGATCCGGCCACTGCACTCCAGCCTGGGTGACAGAGCGAGACTCCGTCTCAAAAAAAAAAAAAGAATGGATAACACGAAAATAGGTAAACTACAGGATGGATCAAGCAGGAGCTGAGGAAATGTGCTTCTCCTCTTTCTCCTCATAGCTGACACTTACTGAATGTTTACCGTGTGTCGGTCCCTGATCTCAATCCCTTTCATCTATGACTTCGTTTCCATCTTCATAATACCAGAAGATAGATAATGTTATTCCCAGAATATGGAGGCATAAAAGCAGAGAGGGCCACTTAGGGAGATTGTTCCAGAGGTGAAATGCTTAACTCCACCCTGCTTCCTAATTCAGACATCTGGATTTGGGAATATGCAAGGGGAAGAAGCAGGCAACAGTTCAGCTCTATAAGGATCCCAGGATAAACTGCTATGTCAAGCTCACAACCCAGGAATCTCAGAACCTGGAGGTTTAAAGAAAGCATCTGGCTGAGGCTCTCAAGCACAGATGAGAGGGATAGGAGCTTCAATACTGGCCATGATGGAAGCATGCCCTTCACCACGTTCTTGGCTTGGAATTGAATCTTGGGGAGTCCTTCCTCCTCTTCCCTGTGGCATCTTCAATCATGGTGGAAATTGAAGGGGACTTATTTTTCACACTTAATTGTTCAGGCTAGATTTTATCCTTTAGAAAACATTATTTTAAGATGTAGTAAATACACATAACATAAAATTCACCATCTTAACCATTTTAAGTGTACGGTTCATTAGTGTTAAGTACATTCACATTACTGTGCAACAGATCTTCAGAATGCCTTTTATCACAAAAACAAACTCTGTACCCATTAAACTACCACTCTACATTCCTCCTTCTCTCCAGCCCCTAGCAATCCCCTCATTCTACTTTTTGTCTCTAGGAATTGGACTATTCCATAGATACCTCATGCAAGTGGAGGCATGCAGTATTGGTCTTTTTGTGATTATCTTATTTCACTTAGTGTAAGATTTGCAAGGTTCATCCATGTTGTAATGTGTGCCAGGATTTCCCTCTTTGTTAAGGCTGGATTATATTCCCTTGTATATGTATACCATATTTTGTTTATCCCTTTATCTGTCACTTTTACCTTTTGTGGAAGCTATTGTGACTAATGCTGCTATGAACATGGGTATACAAATATCTCTTTGAGACCCCCGCTTTCAATTCTTTGGGATATATACCCAGAAGTGGAGTTCCTGGTCATGTGGCAATTCTATTTTTAGTTTTTCTAAGGCGCCTTCATACTGTTTTCCACAATGGCTGCACCGTTTACATTCCTACCAGTAGTGCTCAAGCGTTCCAGTTTCTCCATGTCCTCACCAGCACTTGCGATTTTCTGTTTTTTGGTGGTAGCCATCCTAATGCCTAATGGGTGTGTAGATTTTATCTTTTTATTTTCATATGAGTTCCAAACTGTGCTACTGACTATTTAAAAGAAGTGTTTCTGTTGGTAGCAGACCCTTTGTTAGGCTTGTAGACTTAAGTGAGCCTCAGGGATGGGACTGTTAGTCCCAGTGTAGTGCCAGGTTGCTACTGGAAGGTGTGTTCATAGTCAGATATGTTCTCATGGCAGTTTTGGTGATTATTGCAATTTAATATTCATTATCTCTGGGGTGTTAGACTAAGTTTTGAAAGGTTTGTTCTTGCTTATCTGCAGTTGATTGAAGCACTCTTCTCTATTTAAACCTCCCTTCCACAGCTCAACACTTTAGGAAATTTGCGAATTTGGATGGACAGTGCTTTTCAAATGTGCATAAGTAGCAAATATTTCTCAGATTCATGAAATTACTTTTTTGAACAGAGACTATGGTGAGACATTTATTCTTTTAACATAAATGCTCCCTTTTTTATAGGATACATTAGATGCCATCCTGTTTGAATATGAAAGATAACAGTACATTTTCCTTTTTTATATTATTAATTCTGATTTAAGTGCAGTTTCTAATTTGGATTGAAAGTCATTATCTTGCCTTTTCTGTTTTTCCCAGATTGAAAGAATTGATCAACTTTTTGCTGTTGGAGGTCTCCGACACCTCATGTTTTACTATCAAGATGTGGAGGAAGCAGAAACAGGTATCTGAATTTGATGTGACATGACCCAGAAATGTGTCATTAGATTTATCTGAGAGTAGCTTGAAGAAGAAAGCTACTGTGAGAATGGATCTGTTTCACCTTGTGGGCGTGAGGGAGGTGTGTGTGTGTGGGTCCATGTGGGAAACCATTAGTGTGTTGGGTGTGGCCCTGTGGAAAAAGTTCTGTTTCACCTCAAGGATGGAGGACAGATTACAGTTGGTATTTAGCCTGGTTGTTCTAACTTTATTGGAGATGTTTTGTTTTCCTTCTCAGGCTGTGCTTGCAGTAAAGATAATAAGGTAGATTACGTTTGACTTCCTTTTCTTATATTCTAGTTCATTCTGTGTTTTATGGTCTAGAAATTATAATGAGCACCTGTTTTGCAGGTATATAGGCATTATTTCTTTTTTTTTCTTTTTTTTAAGACGGAGTCTCGATCTGTTGCCTAGGCTGGAGTACAGTGGCGTAATCTCGGCTCACTAAAAACTACCTATCAGGTTCACCCAATTCTCCTGCCTCAGCCTCCCACGTAGCTGGGACTACAGGCTACTCGGGCTGTTTTGTATTTTTTTGTAATTTTTAGTAGAGATGGAGTTTCACCGTGTTAGCCAGGATGGTCTCGATCTCATGACTTCATGATCCACCTGCCTTGGTCTCCCAAAGTGCTGGGATTATAGGCATTATTTCTTTTTAGCATAGGAATTGTTGCCAGTATGTGTGACACCCCTTTTTAGTTAGATATCACATTTTGTTTATTTTCTACTTTAAATAAGTAATATTGGATGACAGGTTTTATTGTTCTCATTTATGAAAAATTTGCAAATCTTTTTTTCTTTGTTGTTGTTGTTATTTTGTTGTTTGTTTGTTTTGAGACAGAGTCTCACTCTGTCACCAGGCTGGAGTGCAGTGGTGCGATCTTGGCTCCCTGCAACCTCCACCTCCTCGGGTTCAAGCAGTTCTCCTGCCTCAGCCTCCTAAAGTACAGTCGCAGCCTGCAGCTGGGACTACAGGTGTGCACCACCACGCCCACCTAATTTTTGTATTTTCAGTAGAGACGGGGTTTCAGCATGTCGTTTAGGATGGTCTCAATCTCTTGACCTCGTGATCTGCCGTCTTTGGCCTCCCAAAGTGCTGGGATCATAGGTGCAAGCCACCGTGCCTGGCCCAGATTTGCAAATCTTTCTGTGGATTCAACTGGCATAGTCTATTCTATTTTTAAGTGGATTAATGTAATTTTAAAGGCCTACCTAGGAACATAAGTCAATATCTGATTAAATGTATTGTTTGATATATTAAACTATTATATACATACTTTTTATGACCCATTTGATAAAAGGGAAAATAGTTATTGCTCTTGGCATATAGTAAGACTGTACTTCTTTGTTTAAAAAGTGAAGAAATTATGCATGCAAATTCGAACTGGCATTTTCTCAAAGCTGTCAGTTTGATATTTTAGAAAGCTTGGAAAACTTGTTACATTTTGAATGAAAAATCAAGAGATAGAAGTTTTGGTTTCTACACCAGATTGCAAAACATAAGCTCAAATGAAAGATCAGGTTTATCCATGAACGGAGCACTGGATGAAACTGACCTTCTGTGTAAATTTTGCTTGGACCAAGAAGTGTTCATAGGATGTAAACATAAAAGCAAGTTTAACCTTTAAATCTTCTCACTGGTGATAGTTCTTCTTCTGAACTTGGATTAGAATGCAGGCAATCTCATGACTTTCCTGGACATTCTTAGATTACAAAAATGTCTCTAGTCATTTCAAATTAGAAACACAATGTCAACTCAAAAAGAAAAACTGTCCAGTTGATGGAAAGTGAAATATTCTTCCCTCCTCACTCTTGAGTCCCCCATTTCTCTGAAGGTTGAAGTTCTCAGTAGGAGAAGAGGGAGGACCATGTGCTCTTCTCCCTACCTTCGTCTTCTACCCCTTGTCCACATCAGCTTAACTAAAGGGCCTGACTGTGTGAGGCCAGAGGCAGGGCAGAGGTAAGAGGGAAGGGGGTCAGGAAAGTTTTTACTGGACTGGCGCTGTTGTGAGCTGATGACCTTGCACTCTTACCTTGCTCTTGTGGGCACAGTGGTGGGTTCTCCTGAGGTGACAGGCTGTCCTGATGATGATAGCCTCTGAAATTTGGTAGTGTAAGTCTCGCTCACTCTGTCCCATCCTCCCTCAGGTGCTCCTTTTGAGTAGGATTTAAGGTGGCTTCAGTCTGAATCTTTTCAGCAGGGCCCCCACCTGGGTTCCTAGGTCCCTGCCCTACATGGTTGTGCTGTTAGCTCCCAGTACAGTCCAGTTTCTCTCTATATGCCTTATTGAGCACTGTGCTTAGATTTCTTGGTCAGGTGTCATATCACAGTCATTTTGTTCCTAAACTCCAGGAGACATAAATCAAGCTCTTTAGGTGGTTGGATTGAACACCTTGTTTCTTGACTGGAGTGACTGACTGTCCTGATTGTAACACTGAAAGTCCTGCATCCCAGGAAACCCCCCTGACCTGGGCAAGCTGGGACAGTTGCAGTCTCATTCTTGACCTGAGGTAAAAGTAGGAACACTTTATAACCTCACCCTTTGCATAGCATGATATGGTTTGGCTCCGTGTCCCCACCCAGATCTCATCTTGAATTGTAACTCCCACAATTCCCACGTGTCATGGTAGGAACTTGGTGGGAGGTGATGGAAATATGGGGGCAGGTCTTTCCTGTGCTGTTCTGGTGATAGTGAATAAGTCTCACGAGATCTGATAGTTTGATAAGGGGAAACCCATTTCGCTTGGGTGTTATCCTCTATTTGCCTGCTGCCATTCATGTAAGATGTGACTTGCTCCTCCTTGCCTTCCACTATGATTGTGAGGCTTCCCCAGCCACATGGAACTGTAAGTCCAATTAAACCTCTTTCTTTTGTAAATTGTCCAGTCTCAGATATGTCTCCATCAGCAGCATGAAGATGGACTAATACTTAGCATAACTGTCCTCACAAAATCCTTCCTTAGTCTACACGCTCTTGACCCTTTTGCATTCTCATGGGGGCCAGGGAGAAGATGTCTAATCAGTTCTAGGACAACCACTTTGAAATTTCTGCAGAATTTTCTTTTTCCTTTGAAACTCTGTTTTCTGATATCTATCATGCCTTGGTGCCTTGGTTGAAACTTGTTGCCTAACATCTTATGACTCATGAGACCCAGGTGATATTAGCCAGAAGTGGGATGCAATTTTGAATAAGGGGGAGATTGATCTTCTAGTTACCTTTAATGAGGGTGCACTCTCCAAGGCCCTGTCAAGGTCTCTAGCCTAGTACCATGGGAGGATGATCCCTGAGGGAGGATTACTTCAAGAGGTTCCAATCCCAGGATTTTAGGATTCAACTTCTGGTCCGCTCCCCATCCCAAAGTCCACCATTAGCATCATCCTCCCACCCCAGTGATCCTGATTGAGCTACCAGTCCATTTGGAGATCCAAACATTTCTTGGGCAGGTAAGAACACAAAGGAATAGCTCAGAGTATATTCTATGTACTTAAATTATCTACTCAATGAGCCATATGCTTGAATAATCAAAGGTGACTGTTCAAATACTGATAATAATAAGGTTTACAGAGGCTAGTATTCTTTTCTTATATGCTTTTCTAAGGGTTTTACACAGTATGTTGATTTTCACATGCTAAATTCTAGAAGTTCTAGTATTATTCTTTTTTTTTTTTTGAGATGGAGTTTCACTCTTGTTGCTCAGGCTGGAGTGCAATGGCACAATCTTGGCTCACCACAACCTCCAACTCCTGGCTTCAAGTGATTCTTCTGCCTCAGTCTCCTGAGTAGCTGGGATTACAGGCATGCACCACCACACTGGCTAATTTTGTATTTTTAGTAGAGATGGGGTTCCTCCATGTTGATCAGACTGGTCTCCAACTCCTGATCTTAGGTGATTTGCCCGCCTCGGCCTTCCAAAGTGCTGGGATTACAAGCGTGAGCCACCGCGCCTGGCCATATTGTTCTCATTTTTAAGATGAGAAGATGCGAAAACAGAGGCACAGAAAGATAAAGTAACTTGCCAAGGTCACATGGCTGGGAGCGCAGCCTGAGATTGAAGTTCTGAGAGTCTGACTCTAGAGCCCACACTGCTAATCCTACCTCTACAAGACCCTGACTCCAGCAGTATTTGAAAGATAACCAAGTATGCTGACTATGACAGAGCAGGGACAGCATGGGAAAGTGGGGGTTCCAAGTTTTGTAGTCAGGGCAGGTTTCTGACCTTGGCTCTGCCACCTATTGGCTGTTTGACTTGGAACGTGTCACAGCTGCCTCAGAGCTGTTTTTGTTTTTGTTTTTGAGACTGAGTTTCTCTCTGTTGCCCAGGCTGAAGTGCAGTGGCGTGATCTCTGCCCACTGCAACCTCCACCTCCTGGGTTCAAGTGATTCTCTTGCCTCAGCCTTCCAAGAAGCTGGGATTACTGGTGCCCATGACCACACCCAGCTAATTTTTGTATTTTTAGTAGAGACAGGGTTTCATCACATTGGACAGGCTGGTCTTGAACCCCTGACCTCAGGCGATCCGCCTGCCTCAGTCTCCCAAAGTGCTGGGATTATAGGCATGAGCCACTGCACCCAGCTGGGTTGTGAGTTTTAATAATGTACACAGGGTACCTAGCAGAGGGTCTGGAACACAGTACATGCCAGTAGGTACTTTGTCCTCCCTCCCTCTTTTCACTGCCCCCGAAACAACAATTTTGAAGTGAACCTGTGATCTGGAATCAAACAGACTTTTTTAGATCCCTGTAGGGCTCATGCTAGAGATTATTCAAGAGGTGGACCCACCTAAGGCACATGGACAAGTCAACAGTGGCAATATTTTAACAAGAAAGTTCATTCCAAAGGCAACCACATGGACTGTAAAAAGCATTTATGAAACTAAAATTATTTTGCTTTTGTAGGACAACTTGGCTCTCTAGGAGGGGTAAATCTTGTTTCTGGAAAGATTAGAAAACCGAAGGTGTTCGTGACCGAGGGAAAAGATGTGGCTCTTACTGGGGTATGTGTGTTCTTCATCAGGACTGACCCTTCCAAAGCCATCACCCCTGACAACATCCACCGGGTAAGGGGCAAGAGCCATTGTTTACTCTGAATTACCAAAAAACACACAACTTGCACACAAATATTCCTCCGGTGGAGACAATCATTGTATTCACTACAGTATCTAAAGCTACCTTCAGAGAAGTAGTTTTTAAAAATTTGAAGCAAGAAATTAAGAGGACATTCCCTTTAAATCTTTTGAGTAAGAGGACTTAATATTCAATTTATTAACACAAGTTGATATAACCTTCTGGGTGTGTGTATAACAGAGAGGGCTTTCTTTTTCTAAAGAATTCCCCATGCATAATTTACTTAATGGCAAATTTTATACATTTAAGTTAAGATTTCTGAAAGTGGATATATAACTTTATTTTTTTGTGCAAAGTAAAGTGCATCTGTACAAGTTTTCCCCTTCCCTCTGATGGGTGTACTATCTTCTTGGAGCAAATAAACTGATAAACATCTGGTATTCTATTTATTTCATGCTTTTATTTTGATGATTACAATTTAGAATAGTATAAAGCTTATTTCTTAACAAGGTTGTCAAACTAATTTTTTTTTTTTTTGTTTCTGAGACAGGGTCTTGCTCTGTCACCTGGGTTGGAGTGCAGTGGTGCTATCTCGGCTCACTGCAGCCTCTGCCTCCTGGGTTCAAGCGATACTCCTGCCTTAGCCTCCTGAGTAGCTGGGATTACAGGTGCACGCCACCAAGGCTGGCTAATTTTTGTATTTTTAATAGAGATGAGGTTTCACTATGTTCCCCAGGCTGGTCTCGAATGCCTGACCTCAAGTGATCCTCCTGCCTCAGCCTCCTAAAGTGCTGGGATTACAGGTGTGAGCCACCACACCTGGCACAAACTAATAATTTACTGGGTATTTGATAAAGTGACAACATTTAAGAAATGTTAAATGTTAAGAAACTTAGTAGCTGTGTTGCATTTGAGGATCGTTTTTACAATAGAAGATCTGCTTGTTTTCCAGGAGGTGAGTTTTAACATGTTAGATGCGGCAGATGGAGGCCTGCTCAACAGCGTGAGACGTTTGCTGTCCGATATCTTCATTCCTGCTCTCAGAGCCACGAGCCATGGCTGGGGCGAGCTCGAGGGCCTTCAGGACGCAGCTAACATTCGGCAGGAGTTCTTGAGCTCCCTGGAAGGCTTTGTGAACGTCCTGTCGGGTGCACAGGAGAGTTTGAAGGAGAAGGTGAGGACGAATAAGCTGTTCCTTTAAAAATGATCAGGTGGTCAACAAGCACAGTACATAAGTGTGTAATGCTTCTCTTGGATGATCTTAATTCCTCTGTGTTGCAGTTCTTCAAAAATTTTGGTAGGCAATTTTATTGCTCCTTCAAGACGTGATGGTGATTATATTTAAATTTCTACAGTTTGTAATGATCAACACATTCAGGGGTTCCATAAAAACGTTGGCAGTGATGTAGGGCTTTACCCTGTCAGTCAGATGAGTGTCTCCAAAGGCAAGAGTCAGAAATGCTTGTGGCACTGCTGTGCATCCTAGAATGAAAGGAATTTGGAACCGAAGTGTCTGTGTGTGTGTGGTGGGCAGCAGATGGAGGTGGGAAGAGATCCTGAAGAAGCAGAAGAAGGAAAGAGGAACTGATATGTTTGGAGAGAGCAAGTTGGATCCTGTGATTCAGTCAATGATCAAAAGGGCCTTTAAGAATAATTTTGGCAAATGTGAGATTTAGCTTCTGTATGATTTTTACTGTTTATAATAAGTCTGTGTTTGTGATTACTTGGGGCAGAGGTTGATGGATGCACGCTTGTGTGTGTGTGTGTGTGTGTGTGTGTGTGTGAGGGAGTGAGAGAGAGATAAAGATAGAGCGCGAGAGAGAGAGATAGAGAGAGAGAGAGAGAGAAAGAGAGAGAGAGAGAAAGAGAAGATAAGGGAATAAGAGAGACGACAGAGCCCAGATCAGGCATGTAGGCGCAGGTAGGCAAATGGATCCTATGGTCATGATGACAGTGTGACACTCTGCCCTCCTTTCCCGGAAATGCTGATCCTGCTGGGATTGGGGAAGGGGTATTATGCTTTCCAAAGGATGTGGAAGGGGAGTTAAGCAAATTTTATCCAGACAGACACAGGATGACTCCAGCTAACACCCGAATTATATTTGTGATTAACTGTGTTGGAGGGGAGACCAAAATGCAGGTTGGACCAAATAAAAATTGTTGACATTCTGTGAAAAAAAGCAGTGTTTTTCTCATATGAGTCCACTTCATACTGCAATAAAAGTATTAACAAAATAGGATGGGTCCCCAGGTGGGAGGAGGCATTCTTTCTGAGTGGGAAAGGGCAGCGGGCTTTGGGTTGAATTGTGAGGGTGTGTAGGATCACACGGAAGTGTTGGAAGGTTCTGTCAGTCTCGCGGCAGTGTGGACAAAGGCACGTGGGAGTGGAGAGGAGGTATGTGCTACCCGATGGGCTTTCCAGAGCGCTGTCAGAGTGCAGCAAAATGGAAAACACAGGGCCCGTGGTCTGTGTGTTTTACAAAAGCATCATCTTATTATTTAATTTTCATTCTAATTAGGTGAATCTTCAAAAGTGTGACATACTTGACCTGAAAAACCTAAAGGAACCTATGGACTACTTGACTCTAGCAAATAACCCTGACACCTTGGGAAAAGTAGAGGATTGTACGAAAGTATGGATCAAACAGACAGAACAGGTAATTTTGAGAAACCAAACATCAGTTTCAGGTGCCACGTTACTTCACTAGACAATGGAAGAAGGTGTATTCACATACGACATTCCATTTGTTAAGAGTTTTACTGTAAATCCTTGAGGAGGTGAGAGGTCCAATGTGGTTTTCATTTACTGTCATGAATTAAGAAGAGGTAGTAAGAATTCTAAGAAATGAAAGAAAATGGCTGTACGTACTTACACCACTCAAAGGCTGCACTTTGCCAGTTTCTTTTCTCAAGGTCTAATTTACTTTGGAGAGAACCCCTGTAGAAGCATGAGGAGTTTTCTAATTTAGTATGTCCTCCAAAAGGGAGCTTGAGACTTAACGATAAAAAAAAATTCAAAAAAGTTCTCAATGAAGGAATGAAGGTGGACATTACATTGAAAAGTAAGCACAATTAAAATCCACTAGCCTGAACCATGCAGTTTAACAAGGCCATGTTCCTCCAAGGTTATAGAGTAAATGAATAGCCAAGAAAAATTCCTGAGGTCAAGGCCTTCAGAAGCTCATTACAGCTCATTAAATAGGTAGGTTTCCATTGCAGATTGGGTGACCATAGTTAGCAAGAGTATACTTTATATTTCGAAGTGTTAGGTTGGTGCAAAAGCAACTGTGGTTTTTGCCATTACTTTCAATGGCTAATTACTTTTGCACCAATCTAATACCTAGAATAGAGGACTTGAAATGTTACCCACACATAGAAATGTTAAGTATGCAAGATGATGATACCCCAAATGCTCTGACCTGATCATGACACATTCTACACATATAACAAATACTCACATGTACCCCATAAATACTTAAAATAAGCATCAATAAAAGAAAAAAGTACGAATCAAAAATCTTTAAAAACCCCCCAAAATATAAACTATTTTCAAATGAGGAAAGCATAAGTGGTTTTCAGTTGAAACAGGTCAAAGGAATTTTTGCTGAAGTTTTAAAAATAGATACATGCTAAGTTAGTAAAAGATTGTTATTGGAAGCATGGAATACGCATACATCATGATCCAGATAGGATAATTGATTTCCTTATTTTTTTTGCTTGCGTATAAGTTTAGTATCTCCAGCCCCATGCAATAGCTCATGTTTTCCCCGCGCATTTGCAGGTTCTTGCTGAAAACAATCAGCTGCGGAAGGAAGCGGATGACGTTGGGCCACGAGCGGAGCTGGAGCACTGGAAAAAAAGACTCTCCAAGTTTAACTACCTTTTGGAACAACTGAAAAGCCCAGATGTGAAGGCTGTGCTGGCAGTGCTTGCGGCGGCCAAGTCGAAACTGCTGAAGGTCGTCAGCCATTTCATTTTGCCTTGTGAAAAGGGAATAAGAGTTCTCTATGCATCTTTTCAAGTTATAGAGTGATTAGAGCAAAGAATGTTATTATACCTTGAGGAAAAACATTTAAAATTACATAATATTTCCCTCATATAACTTTGGAGGCTGTGGCAATAGTCTTTGAATTAAAGACGTTTGTTAGCTGGTGTACACGTATGTATATATGTTATTAGAGGGCATTGCATGTAATTAAGACAACATGATAGCATGTTTATATACATATATCTATATATTATGATTTCAGACAAGCTAGAAACAAAAATAATGAAAACTCACCCAATCCATATTTATTTTTTAGTCCTTGTATATTAGTTTTATATTGCA
This sequence comes from Colobus angolensis palliatus, assembly GCF_000951035.1. Classification (NCBI taxonomy): domain Eukaryota; kingdom Metazoa; phylum Chordata; class Mammalia; order Primates; family Cercopithecidae; genus Colobus; species Colobus angolensis. Next base: position 1,300,050 of record NW_012116566.1, read on the forward strand.
AAACAAACAACCCCCAAACTTAGCAGCTTAAAACAGCCAATAGTCCAGGCGTGGTGCCTCACACCTGTAATCCCAGCACTTTGAGGGGCTGAGGCAGGCATTTCACAAGGTCAGGAGTTTGAGACCAGCCTGGCCAATATGGTGAAACCCCATCTCTACTAAAAGTACAAAAATTAGCTGGGCACGGTGGCGTGTGCCTGTAGTCCCAGCTACTTGGGAGGCTGAGGCAGAAGAATCGCTTCAATCTGGGAGGTGGAAGTTTGCAGTGAGCCGAGGTCGTGCCACTGCACTCCAGCCTGGGTGACAGAGTGAGACTCTGTCTCAAAAGAACAAACAACAACAACAAAAAAACCAGCCAATATTTTAATCTCGGAGTCTATGGGCCAGGAATCTGGGTGCAGCTTAGCTCGGTGCCTCTGACTCTGGGTATCTCATGAGGCTGCAGCTGTGATGTGGGTTCATCTTAGGGCTCAACTCGGGGAAGATCTGCTTCCGGGTTCACTCATCTGGTTGTTGCTGCATTCAGTGTCTTGCTGGCTGTTGGCTAGAGGCTTCCTTCAGTTCCTTCCCACATGGGCCTCTCTGTAGAACAGCTTAGAACATAGCAGCTGGCTTCCCTTAAAGGGAGCAAGTGAGGGAGGGCAAGAGAGCACCCAACCTAGAAACCACAATCTTTATGTGAATTAATTCTCGAAGTGACATCCCATCACTTTAGCCATATTCTCCTTATTAGAAGCAAGTCACTAGATTCAGTCCATGATCAAGGAGAAGGGACGAATACAAGAGCTTGAATACAGGGAGTTTGTGGTCATTGGGGACCATCATAGAGGCTGCCTAACTCACCTGGCATTGGTGCTGGAAAGACTATTTGTTAACTATTTGCATGGGTGTTATTAGCTATTTGCATGTTTTGATACATGCAAATAATCTAATCAATAATTATTTGTTACAATAAACATGCTATAGATTTACTTTATTTTATTTCTCAATGAAATAGCAGAGGTGAGCCTTGCAATACAGTTCAGAAATACTATCAGTTGGACTTCCATGAAGTCCATGGAATGTATTGACGTGCTAAATAATTTCCTTTTACTTCTCTCACTTTTAGATTATCTTTCCATTTCTAAGTTCCTACCTCATAGCACAGTACTGGCATATGGTTGGCAGATAACAAACAATTACTACATTAATGGATAAATGTATAGGGATATAGGAAGGGAGTTCAGGTTAGAATAGAGGAAAGATAGAAAATATGGTAGTGAGGTATTAAATGGGTCTGGTGCAGGGGAAAAGGCGTGAGTTTAAAGGGAGGTGCTGTCCTCTTGGTGCTCTGGGATAGTCATGGCACAGATTTTATATGAGAAGCGCTGGAAGATATGCTTTAAAAAATTTAGTCAGAAATTTAAAATTGCTTTCCAGCATAGCAATATCTAATATCTCTCACCTCTCTGGATTCAGTTTTATGTGAGATGCACAGAAAGTCTGGCCTAATGGACTTGTGGTGACTGTTAGCAGCGGTTATGTTGGAAGTTCCTCTATGAATAATTGCATTAAAATTGGTTTTTCGTATTGTGCTTAGACTTGGCGGGAGATGGATATTCAAATCACTGATGCAACTAATGAAGCGAAGGACAATGTGAAATACTTGTACACACTTGAAAAATGTTGTGACCCTTTGTACAGCAGTGATCTGGTGAGTTAAGGATTTCTACTCTTTCAGTCTATAGATAACTCTTTTTGCACTAGCTGAACTGAATATTGAATTTTGGTTCATCGATATTACAGTTCATTGGAAAGGTCTTAGAAACTTTATTTTCAATAAAATTTTATATATATATATGTATATACACATACACACAGATACCTATATTTCTGTATCTATTTCTCTAAACAGTCTATCTCCTATCTGTTGAAGATATATATGAGATGTTATATTTTAAAACATTTATTGCATGTTACATTTTCCATTAAATATTGCAAAGGGCATTCTGAACTATATATGTCAAAGAACTGTAGGAAAAGTCATTAGCTGGTGATTTTACTTTTAATCTTTTAGCTTTAGGAAGTGCCTGCTTTTACTTATTACAACATTAACTGTTATTAACAGTTCATCCTTAATAATAGTTAACAGGTAACTCACTGTTGCTTGTCATTAACAGCAGGTCAATGTTTCTTCCATTGAAATAAAATTTGATTAACCATATATGACTAATATAATAAAATTCATATTAAATATATTATTTTCATGTAAAGCATTAGATAGTATTTTAAAATCTTTAATAGAAATCTCTTAAACTTTATTTTAATGCAGATGGAATGGTTAGTCTATTAGAATTTTGCTGCATTTGATGATTTCTTTCTGAAAACTTTGATGGTATCTTTCAGCTCTCCATGATGGATGCTATTCCTACACTTATAAATGTGATTAAAATGATCTATAATATCTCTCATTACTATAACACCTCTGAGAAGATCACATCTCTGTTTGTAAAGGTAAGTGCATGATGTAGAGTTCATGTTCATTTGTATTTCTTTGCCAATGATAAATTTTTTGATAATTAAAAATTACCATATTGGCTCAGTTCAATATGTATGTATCTTAAAATTTTAAAAAGGCTTAGGCTATCAATAGAGATAGAATTAAATTTATGTCAGAGGTTGATTCTAGCAAATCGTAAAGCATTATTTCCCAAAGTAATCATTATGTTAAATATTTTATTATTTATATAATACAAATGGAAAAAGATTACTCTTAGAATTTCTTTCCCTATGTGGTTTAGCACATCAAGTATTCCTACTGGGTAAATTTTAATTAAGAAAAGCTATATTTAACTATCTCCTGTTTCATATTTCATATGCCACTGTTCCAAATTTATTTGATGCCACAGTTGTTTACTTGGTGTTATTAGAACAGTAATCATGGTAATAAAAGCCACTTGCAATGTTCTAGGAATATATAAAGCAATCATAATGATTCTGCCAAAAAACATAACGATGCTTAAACCTTATGTCCTAACTCGTAAGTGTTGATGGTAAGCTCTGTTGCTATTCTCATTTTGAATAGTCTCTAAGAAGTAAATGACTTTTTCATTATCAAAGCAAAAATCTTAAATGGTGTATTAAAATAGAAGAGTTTTTGACTCATCAAGATTTGTGTTCTGAATACTAACGCAGTAGGAAGCACAGTTCTTCCTGGGAATAAAGACATCCAGCCTTAAGAGCTCAATGGGAAACTTTTTCCTTCTCTCATATAGGTAGTTCAGGTAGACAGGAGGAATGACTGCAAGATTCCCTCCCAACTTCCTTATACTTTAAAATTATATGTTAGGGTTGTGGGAGTATTCCCTGGGTAAATGATACCCAAAAGTAAATTTGTGTTATTAATTTAGATTTTATGCATATTATTTGCAAAACATGATTTAGCATAAAATAATGAAACCACCATTTATCTAATTATAGAAAACCTTTCATTATGGAAATGTTGAATTAGGTACAAAAGGAGAGAGAATTGTAGACTATAATGCCATGTACATGTCACCTAGATTCAGCAGATACCCACGCATGGCTGATCTTGTTTCACCTATACCCCCACCCCTTGCACTGAAAATCCTGGGCATCATATCATTCCATGGATACAGCATAGTCATTTTAATTTTCCTTGTGCTTTATGCAAAAAATTAATATATTTCTGAGGATTTTTGTAAAGTTTGGAGAGATGAATAAAATGTTAGTGGTTTTGTACATTAACTTTCCTTCTCTCTGTGGCCTTATCCTTTTGACATTTCCATTGCTGATCTTGGTCACATGAAAAGATCAGGATTGGCAGTACTTTACATGGTGCTAGTAAACTGTGAATTAGATATTAGAGCAGGCTACCTAAGGAGATTTGTGGAAACTCATCAGTTTTTAGGGAAGGAAATGAATCATTCCGTGGTTGGTTAAGACATTCATCCTGCATAAACAAGGTGGCCCAAATTGTTGATTTTCCATAGTGCTTCCAACTCTGTGATTTCACAAATGATTTTGACAATATCAAAGGGTTATTGGTTGATTATATCTGTGATGGAAAAAGAAATAAACCCAAGCTCAAGTTAGAAGATTGTGAACTCTGAGAAGCAGAAGAGTTAAGGACCTTCTAGTTCAGTTTACAAGCCATGGCTGTTTTATGTGCTTAACATCATTTTATTGGAAAATCCCAGGTGACAAATCAGATTATATCTGCATGCAAAGCCTATATTACCAATAATGGAACCGCTTCTATCTGGAACCAGCCACAGGATGTTGTTGTAGAAAAAATACTATCTGCAATTAAACTGAAACAGGTAATGGTTAGTTTAGTATTTAGATGTTCTATTATTTTTGTCTTATTTTTGCTGAGACCATCTTAAATCATTTTGTAATTATTACATCTTTGGTTGCTAAAAAGAACAGTGATTCTTAACTATTAAGAAAATGGAATGTTAATATACCTTCCCAGGAAATTTGTTCACTTTTTTTTTACCCTTCTTGGGAGTCTACTATGTCCTGATACCACAGTAAGTACTAGAGATACAAAGACAACTCATATGAGGTAGTTTTCCTTAAGCATCTTAAAGATGAATGGAGAGAGGGTCATAGAAGGATGCTATTGTCAAACCCATGGGACCAAGATGGGAAGGCCACACCTTTGAGTTGCATCATGAGTAACCCAATTAGAATCTGGAACTGCTAGATTAGAGGAGGTGAAAAGATGATTTTTCAGGCCGATGAGTGACTACGTGCAAAGGCATGAAACTATGAAAAGGCTTACAATTCCATCCTAATTTTGCTGTCGCCTTCACTTAAGAAAATAAAATTTCTTGTTCCCTTTGTTGTTGTTTTTTGTATATTTTTCTTCTGATTTTAAGGAATACCAGCACTGCTTTCACAAGACAAAACAAAAGCTTAAACAAAATCCAAATGCAAAACAATTTGATTTTAGCGAGATGTATATTTTTGGAAAACTTGAAACTTTTCACCGACGCCTTGGCAAGATAATAGACATCTTTACAACTGTCAAGACATATTCAGTCCTGCAAGATTCCACAATCGAAGGGCTGGAAGACATGGTCACTAAATACCAGGTATTGTACTTTCAAGCTATATTTTCTACCATAATCCACAACTAAACTTCAATATTTTATGCAAATAACAGTGTTTAGAATGATTCAAATCATCCACTGTAATGTAAAATATAAATAATCTCGTGGCCTTTTAACCATAAAGAAATTAGATTTATTTGAGAATTGTGTAATGGTGCTAATATGTTCTTTTCAGGTGTGTGGTTATAAGAATGACTCTCCAATAGTCTAAAATTAATCACCATTAAAAAAGCATTTTCACTAGTAGCACAAGAAAAATGTTTAAATGTAACATTATTTTATTTATTCATGCAAGAAATATTTAATGAAGACTATACTGTGTCAGGCACTAGTTGACACCGGGTACTGTGTGGCACTCAGTTATCTCTGCATTTAAGCATTTTATTTGGACCCATATTAAAAAATATAAAGGGCCTGATTTTATTCTAGATCTGACTTCCCTAATTATTTTGATGATTTTTAACTGCTTTATCTTGTCATGGCATCTGTGTGACTAATTTTAGTTTTGAAAGTGGGCATAGTGACCTAATAACATTTTGAAGATGTTAGAAAAGCAATTTACAAACAATTTGCTTTAAATTCTTAATATAGACATAGTCAACTTTTTTCTTTTTTTAGGGACACTGACACTAAATCTTAAATTTTTTTGGTACTTGAATTTGAAAAGGATCATATAATTAACCACTACACACTAATTTTTGTACTCTAACAGTTTAGACCAATATAAGGAATCTTTTTCATTTCCTGAGTATACCAAGTTTTGGGAGAGAAAAAGAAAAGATTTTTATATAGCAGGAAACATTTTAAGTTTACTGACACATAGTAGATGTGCAATAAATATCTGTCAAGATAATAAGTAGATCGAGTTTGAATAATTGGTGTAAAGGTCACGATTAATAATTTCCTTATTTAACTTAATAATCTTAAGTGACCATTAAATCCCATCAGAGAGCAGGATTTTCTCAAGTCCCCAAATCTTTAAAATTACTACATCAAAATGTAGTAGCCTTTTCATACTTCTTTTAGAAAGCTACATGTGTATGTATATATGTGTATATATGCATACACACACACATACTTTGATTCGTTTGATATTAAGGAATATCAGCACTGTAAATCCTAGACATTGTATCATTCCATGCATATATATATTGTGTGTATGTATATTTTATATAACATTCCATGCATATACATGTTATATAAAAAAGTATATGTATATATACACACACACACAATTTCTAAATAGAACTAATTTTGTAGTTATGCAGCATGAAAGAGTAGGTTGTTTTATCCAGTAAACTTGATTCGAGAAGTTACGCTGTTTATACACTTTTGTCTATTGAGAGATTTGATGTTTAAATGGAAGTGACTTTGAAGAGGAGATTGTAGAAGAAGGAGGTCCAATATTCTTCATAAAAATTATATGCTTCTGTCAACAATGTGGGCACCTGAGTTTGAGAATGGCTTAGTACCTGGTTAAGAAGAATCACAGAGCATTATAGCTCATTATTCAAAGCAAACAAAGCTTCTGATAATAGTATTTTCAAGGAGATGAACTTCCTAGTTTGTACTTTCCTAGTCACAGGCTGTAGCTTTGCAGGGCAGTAGGCAGCAATTAATTTTAGAGAGGTTTTAAGTGGTGGATTCCAGTTTGACATTTTTAAGATGTTTGGGAGTAACTCATCTGTAGCTATAACATAATTTATTTTCTTCCTATATCGTTTGTGTTCTGTGAAAGCCTTATTTATTTTCTGAGAAGATTTAAACTATTCAACACAAAATATTTTGGTAAATTCTACTCTGGGCTTTAAACATTTATTTCAGATATGATTAACAATAAAATTTTAGTGAAAAAAACCTTTCCCAATTTTCAGATGTGACTTTTATTTTATTTTATATTTTCAAAAATACATAAAACTTCATGAAAATGCTGTCCAAGTGATTTCTTTGAATGTAGTATGGCAACCTTATACTGCCTGTAAAATAATAAGCATGAAACAATGTGAGTAAAAAAATGAGGCTTCCTTTAAACTTATTTTTTTTTTTGGCAACTATTGTATAGGCTCTACATTTAAGGGTCATATTTAGTTAGGTAATTTAAGAATATTGAAATACTATCTAATTTATCTCATAATATTTCAGGGCATTGTGGCAACCATAAAGAAAAAGGAATACAATTTCTTAGACCAGCGGAAAATGGATTTTGACCAAGATTATGAAGAGTTTTGCAAGCAGACTAATGACCTTCATGTAAGTTGTGTAATAAAATTCCTGTTGACAGTCGTGTGTTTATTTTTTCCTTTCTGTATAATGCTGTTAATCATTACCCATTCAGAAGGCAGAAGTGTCTTCCTCATGGAGGTGACCGATAGCAACCTCAGCCTGTGTTTCATGATTTCAGATTAATAATTGAAGGCTGTTTTTCATGGATTAAAGGGTCATAAATATAGCTTTGGCTAATGATGTGTATGAGACTTCTACATGTCTTCCATTGAAGTTCTTAGAAAGTTAACTTTCATCTTCTGTTGAACATTGCGGCATGCTTAGAATATAGATGCTTATTTCCATTTGTCCCTGTGTAGCAACGATTATGACCAGAGGTAGCTCAGGCAAATGGTCAGCAATGTCTGGCAGATTCCAAGGCCTGGTTGCCACTGGCCTTAGAAACGGTGGCACCAGGACCACCTCAGCATCTGGACCCTGCTTGGTCTTGCAACCCCTTTCTCTCTTCCTTCTTTCACTGCTCACTGCAGACCAGCCATCTTGCCTTGCAGCTCACATGAGCAGTTTATGGCATCAGCAGCTTCTGAGGCTGTTTCACAGGACCAGGCCAGCTCCAGATTCCCGAGGAAGGGGTTGGGCTAGCCAGTTCTGGTGAGGTGCCTAGTACTGGGCCTCTCAATTGTGAGATCCTGTGGTGGACACAGGCAGGATGGGATCCACTGGGTCATTGGGAATGTTTATTATCAGGAAAGGGGAGTCAGGGAGGGTAAGATGGAAAGACACACAACAGGTATCTACCATAATGAATATGCGGACATTTTCTCATCCCAGTGAGGTGCAAATGTCTGTCTTTCTGACTATAAGAGGAAAATAGCCACTCTATTTCTTCTTTCCCAGGGTTTCTGATTTGCAATAAATGTGTGCACTTCAAAGTAAAAGGAGACACCTTGGGAGGAGTGAGTTCAGTGTTAGAATGAGTCATAACAAAGCTAGCTAATTCTATGTGCCAGGTACTGTTCTAAGCACTTTGTATGTGCTAATTCATTTAATAATCATAACAATGCGGTCAAGTGGGTGCTCTTGTTACTCTCATTTTGCAGAGGGGGAAACTGGGAAACTTCCCTGTGAGATGGAGTGGTTTGCCCATCACAGGCATAACAAGAGGTGGAGTTGGGGTGAAACCCAGGCAATCTGGCTTTAGAATTCAACTTTTTTAACCATTGTGGCATACAGCAGTCTTCATTTGATGGGAAGGAAGAGTGCCTTTAATAATTTAAGCAATGAATTCTTTTGGGGGCAGATTTAGACATAAGGATAGTGAATCTTGGTCTCTTTTTGATGGAAATGGATGAATAATGGCAGATTCTGATGTTCACCTCTGTTTCCCCAGCAGTGTCTGACCACGTGGTACTTCTGTAGCTTATCCGTGAACATAGATGGGGAGCACCTCAAATGCAGGGATCATGTTTTATTCCCATATGTAAATAAGAAGATGTAGATTTATTGCAATGAAACAAGCATTTGCTATACAGCAACTATGTATTACACTTCTATGCTGTAGGTTATGAATATAGAAATAAATCAAGTAGATATGCCTTCGCAGCTCATAGTCAGAAAGGAGGCAGATGGTGAAATGATTAAAATATAAGCACATACATAAGAACAGAGTAATGAATTTAGCATTTAAAAAAGGGCAAATGGGGCTAAAGTGGCTAGTTATGAAAGAATACCACTCTGATACTATATGAAAAAGTGAGGGTTCAAAAATAAAGAGACGTAGCTCAAGGCCTACAAAAATGTATTGGGAGATCAGGCCTGCAAAACATTGTATAGGATTTGATAATGTGAAACTAGGAAAAGATAATCTGATACTTCTGCTTGGCTGGGGTTAGGAAAGCCTTCAGAGAGGAGGAGGCTGTGGTTGATGCTAGAAAGATGTTTTTGTGGTTATATTTTCCATGGTTTCAACTACCCAGGGTCGACTGTGGTCTGAAAATAGGTGAGTATAGCACAGTAAGATATTTTGAGAGAGAGAGAGAGGCCACATTCACATAACTTTTATTACAGTATATTGTTAAAAATTGTGCTATTTTATTATTAGTCATTGTTGCTCATCTCTTACTCTGCCTATTTTGTAAATTAAACATTATTATGTTTGTATGTATGTACAGGCAAAAACATAGCATATATAGGGTTTGGTTTCAGTCACCCACTGGGGGTTTTGGAACATATTCCTGAAGATAAGAGGGGACTACTCTTATTAGTTCCCATTCTACTCAGCCTTCTTAAAAGAAATTCAACACTATTATCCATCTTGTCTTCTACCTCAGAAATTGTTCACTTCTGTCTTTGGTTTGCCAATGAGTTTTTTTTGACTTACACTTCTTTATTCCTTTGTCTGTTCTCTTTCTCTTAACTAACTGTTCTGCAATCTCTCCTTTAAATGCTCACCCATTCATGAATTCAGCCCTCATCTTTATAAAACTGGGGCAAAAATACCTTCCCACGACTCTGGCTGGAGTAAAGGTGATGATGCATCCTGGAGTCTTGGAGAAACTCAGCAACAGTAGCATCTCAAGTGTAAGACTTCATGAGTGATTTGGGTCAGGGTGGTGTCCAGGGCTGCCCTGTCAAAGGGATCACAGCCTGGAATCCTCTCCAGATTTAGGGTTCATGCTGGTACTAACAGGTCAAAGAGGGCAGCGTGTCGGAACCAAGTGGGCTATTGGAAGTCTAGAAGCATGCTGATCCCAGCAGATGGAGAAGGCACTACTCAGTAAAGGATGGGTGTTGAGGTGGCAAGCTGAGTTGAAAGAAAACTGAGTAGGAGCTGAGACCCCAAAACTAATGGGAAGACGAATATGAAGATTCCACAACCCAGATCCCACAAACTGTAAGGAGGGACCAAGGCTCAGAACAAGAAAATTAAGTCTAGGTCTTCCATGTTGACAGAGAGTTCAGCCCAGGCCTTTGCGAAGCCATAGGGTAGAAAGGCAAGGAAAACCAGGAAAAACTGTTAGGGCTCAGTAGAGATTTGCTGTTTTCTGAAGGAGAAGGAGGCAGTGGAAGGGTTATAGATGCTCTGGTTTTCATAGTTTATAAATAGAGATTTTTTATGTCGTGAAAACATGTAGGTGCTTATTTAGGTAGGCTAACTGTGCTGTTTTTAGGATGTGGACTTAGCAGAAGAAATAATGTACTTAAAAAATACGTATACTTCCAGTAGAAGTAGCTGAAACTATTGAGGGCAAGGAAGTATTGTAATAGGCTTCCAGATCTTTCCGTTTTGGAGCTTTGCTGTATCAGGCAGGAGGTTTGCAGCTTACCCATTCCCCACCCCGCCAGTAGCTCCGTCTCCTCCGCAGGTAGTGTCTCCTGCGGTGGTCTGGATACTGCCAACTGGTTGTCTTACTGTATTACTTCTGACCTAACATTACTGAAATCAGACCCCTTTAGGTACTAATTCTTATTGCATATCAAACTAGTCTCCTCATATTAATACCACATCAATGAATGTCTCTTCAAGTTTGCAAGGACTTAATTAAAACTTCTGACTGGTAAGTTGAAAAAAAGTTGTTCACTTTGTCTTGAAGCATGAAATACAAAATAAGGAAATAGTTTTTCTATGTTTTATTTAACTAAATTTAGATTTTAATTGTAACTCTGCACTAAAGCTTAGGATACACAAAGAATAAATTGTGCTTAGTTTTTTGGTGCAATTTTTTGGAGGGAGGGTCACAGTTACATAATAGTGTAAGATGTGTGACATTCTCAGAAGAATCCCTAAATACCACCCATACAGGCATGCTCTACCACACCCGGCTAATTTTTGTATTTTTGGTAGAGATGGGTTTCACCATGTTGGCCAGACAGGTCTCAAACTCCTGACCTCAAGTGATCCACCTGTCTTGACCTCCCAAAGTGCTGGGATTACTGTTGTGAGCCACCATGCCTGGCCTCGTTCTGCTAGATTCTGATTTGACAGATGCTTTCAGTGTGAAATTGCATTCACCCCACTGCTCTTGCTTAATTTTGCCAAAGGTTAGTCTGCATTATTATTTTTCCCAAAGAGCAGCTTTGGAGATGTTAATCTTGTCTCTTGTTTCTTTGTTTTTAATTGTTACATTTTGCTTTAAAACATTTTTTTCTTCTTTCTTTGGATTTATTATTTTTACCTTTCTTCAACTGACAGCGTAGCTCATTATTTTCAATGTCTTTTCTTTTTCTCTTTAAAATAGGTGCATGAAAGTCTGTATCTTTTCCACAAAGTGTCACTATTGCTGTGTCTTACAAATTTTAATATGTAGTACATATGTTGTTGTTGAAAGTATCACATCATTTTCATTATGATTTGTTATTTTGCTTATGGATTATTTAAAAGCATGTTTAGCTTTTTATTTTACTCTATTGGCTCTTATTTTATTTTGACTTCGATTATTATATTTTGATGGGAGAACATGGAATACTTTATGTCAGTATTTTGGTATTTACTGAGATGTCCTCCGTGGCCTAGTTCGTAGTTAAGATTTGCAGATGTTCCATGTGTACTTGAAAAGAGTAGTGATTTCTGTCAGGATTTGGGGTCTTCTGATGTCACTATATCACACTTTTAATTGGGTTATTCAAATATTTTAGATCCTCATTAAATATTTTTAAAAAATGACTTTTTAAAGAGAAGTTTTAGATTCACAGCAAAATTGAGAGGAAGTACAGAGATTTCCTGTATTCCCCCTACACTCCCCCAGAATGCATAGACTCCCCCATTATGAACATCCCCCAATAGGGTGGTTCATTTGTTACAACTGATGAACCTAAATTGACACATCATTATCATCTAAAGTCCACAGTTTACATTAGGGCTCACTCTTGGTGTTATACATTCTATAGGTCTGGACAAATATATAAGGATGTGCATCCACCGTGATAATATCATGCAAAGTGTTTTCCTACCCGAAAAGTCCCCTGTGCTCCACCTATTCATCCCTCCCTCTCCTAGCAACTACTATCTTTTTACTGTCTGTATAGTTTTGCCTTTTCCATCTAGTCGGAAGCATACAGAATATGCCCCTTTAGATTGGCTTCTTTAAGTTAGTAATATGTGTTTGTATTTTCTTCATACCTTTTCATGGCTGGATAGCTCATTTCTTTTTAGCATGGAATAATATTCCATTATTCAGTTGTGATGTGCCACAGTTTATCCAGTCACACACTGAAAGACATCTTGGTTGCTTCCAAGTTTTGACAACTATGAATAAAGCTGCTATAAACATTGGTGTGTAGATTTTTGTGTGGATATAAGTTTTTAACTTCTTTGGGTGAGTACCAAGAAGTATGATTGCGGGATCATATAGTATGAGCGTTTTTAGTTTTGTGAGAAACCACCAAACTGTCTTCCAACATGGCCGTACCATTTTGCATTCCCACTGGCAATGAGTTACAGTAGAGTTCTTGTTGCTCCACATCCTCACCAGCATTTGGTGTTTTCAGTGTACTGGATTTTGACCATTCTAATATTTGTAGTGGTATACTGCATATCTTTTGATCTTCTTTGTCTGAGTTCTTTTTGTGTTGCTATAACAGAACTGCAGACTGGGTGATTTATAAAGAAAATAAATTTATTTCTTACAGTTCGGGAGACTGAGAAGTCCAAAGTTGAGGAGGCTGCATCTGGTGAGGGCCTTCTTGCTGCATGGCAGAAGGGTGAAGAGCAAGAGAGCCTGAGAAAGCAAGAGAGGGTTAAGCTCGTTTTTATAACAACCCACTCCTGCGGTAACATTAATCCATCAATGGGAGCATATCCCTCAGGGCCTAATAACCTCTTAGCAGTGCTTCCTCTTAATATCATCATGATGGCAATTAAATTTCAGCAGGAGTTTTGGAGAAGACACTCAAACCGTAGCATGCTTGATCCATGGGTTTCTAAGAATCTGTGCATATATTTTGATTCAACTGGTTAAACACTGACTCGAAATTGGCATATCTGCCACAGAAATTGTTCCCATTAACACTAAATTATGACCATATTTATCTTCAGTGAGGCTCTTTGTCTTACAATCAATTTTGTGAATTATTTATATGGCTACTTCAACTTTTTTTGGTTATTATTTACCTGAAATAAACATTTTTTCTGCTTTTTTACTTCCTACTATTTCTTTCTTTCTTTCATTTTCTGTTTTTTTTGAAACAGGGTCTTGCTCTGTCACCCAGGCTGGAGCACAGTGGTGTGATCTTGGCTCACAGCAGCCCCGATCTGCTGGGCTCAAATGATCATCCCACCTCAGCCTCCTGAGTAGTTGAGACTACAGGTGCACGCCACCATGCCCAGCTAGTTTTTGTATTTTTTGTAGAGTCAGGGTTTTGCCATGTTGCTCAGGCTGGTTTCAAACTTCTGGGGTCAAGGGATCTGCCCACCTTGGCCTCCCAATGTTCTGGGATTAAAGGCATGAGCCACTGTACCTGGCCTACTATTTCTTAATTATTATATTTTAAACATGTCTCTTTAAAAGAGCAATGGTTGGATTATGTACATATAATACACACACACACACACACGCAATCCACATACATAGAATCCATATATATATAAAATCCATATATCTATAATTTATATATAGTATCCTTATATATAATTCAACACATGCACATATATAATCCCCATATATATAAAATCCATGTATCTATAATACATATATCTATAATTTTTATATACCATACCCATATATAATCCATATCTCTCTATATAATTTATATATGTATATATAAAAAATAGCTGAGACCCTTTCCTTAATTGCAAGTTTAAGCCATTTACATTGAGTGTTGTTTCTAGTATAGTTAGAATTACTTCTACAATCTATTTTGAATTTTCAATGAGGTGAGCTTTTTTTCTTTGACTTCTTTCTTTTTATATTTTGTTGATTACATTTTGTTATTCTCTTTATTCCTCTTTTATTTATATTTCCATTTATATTTTTAATGTTGTATTTATATTTTTAGTGGTTTTAGCATATATACCTGACTTTAAAAAGTTGAATTGTTTTATCAGCCTACCTCTCAATCATGCTATGGTTGTCTTGAATTTTAGTTTTACCTTTGCTGCTCAACTTTTCAAACTTGTTGTTACTAATAGCTAATTAAATTTAGCAACATATTTGCAGATTGCTTTGCTTATTCTTACATCTCATTAGTAATCTAATTGTATCTCTCCCTCTTTTTGGGTTCATTATTGTTCTTAAAGAAGTATATCCTTTAGTTTTAACAAGAGTCTGTTAGTGGTAAACTCTTCCAGTCTTTACACCCAAATGCCTATAGAGTTTCCCTCAATCTTGAACTTTATTCTCGTTTTATATGTGATTTTAGTTTGGGTGTTATTTTCTTTCAGCCCTTAGAAGATCTTTTTTCACTGATTTTTGTCAGCTATTGTTCTCAACAAGGTATTTGCTATCAAATAGTTATTGCTTTATAGATAATTTGATTTCTCCCTTTTGTGATTTTAATATTTTTCTCTTTTAATATTAATATTATTTTCTTTTAATATTGTTTTTCTCTTTACCTTTGGCATCTTTATGTGAGTTTTAGGTGTGATTAAAACATATTTCTCTTGTTCAGAATTTGATGTGCTTCCTCCATTTGAGGACTAAGTCTTTTTTTAATTGTGGAAAATACTCAGGCTTTATCATTTTAAATACTTTAGGTTCTTCTTCCAAGATTTCCAATAGACATATGTTACGCCTTCTTTTTCTAACTTCCATGTTTGTTAACATATTTTTTTGTATTTTTCCGTTTATTTATTTCTCGGCTATACTTTGGGTGATTTTATTTGAAAACAGTCTTGTAGTTCATCAGTTTTCTTTTCAGGTGTTTACAATTTGCATCTATTGTATTTTGAATTGTAATTATGTTCCCCTTTATATGTCTAAATTTTGTTTTTAAAAATCTGAGTGCTCTTATTTTATTCTGTTCTGTTCTTTTTATGGTTTCTGTTTCTTCTTTACTCTTTAATCACTTTAAATATACTTATTTCATAGTCTCCTTTAGACTGCTCTGTCATTTCTAGTTCTTGGTTACTAATTCTGTTTGTGCATTCTGTTCCTTTTCTCTCAAAGATCATTTTCTTATGGGGTTTTCAGAAACTTTGTGAGCTTCTTTAGAAGTTATGTATTTATTTCTCCCTGTAGGAATCTTTTGGCCCTGGGCTTTGAAAGTGTTTCTGCAGAGTGACTTTTCCTGAATTCTGCTGTGGTCCTAGTGGTTTTACCTTCCCAGACTAGCTTTTATGTTAATGTCTTGGGTTATATCCCTTGCATTTCATGTGTAGTTTAAACCTGGACCCCTTATCTAGGTGTGGCACACATGTGGGATTTCAGTTCCTCTAGGGCAGGGGTCAGCAAACTATGTCCAAGAGCCAAACAGTGCCCTGCCCATTTGTTTGTGCACTGTCTATGGGTGCTTTGGCATTCCAGTGGTGGAAGTGAGTGGTTGTGATGAGAAAGTATGGGAACCCCATTGTAGGGTGATTTTTTTCCCAACTATCCAAGGGTTTGGGCAGATGTCAAGCCTCTTTGCAGC
This sequence comes from Colobus angolensis palliatus, assembly GCF_000951035.1. NCBI lineage: Eukaryota > Metazoa > Chordata > Mammalia > Primates > Cercopithecidae > Colobus > Colobus angolensis. The sequence goes on from NW_012116566.1 coordinate 1,315,958, forward strand.
TTTCCCAACTTGTGAATCAATTCCCTTTGCATGTACTGGGCAGCACTTCAAGGATCCCGGCTTTCTGCAGGATCTGTTGAGAGTGTTGGGACCCCACAGCCCTTCTCCCCATATTCTGATAAGGCCCCAATGCCACCCCCCAGGCTCTGTGTCTGGCCCAATACCCATGGAACCTGACGTGGTGCCAACTCCCATGGCTGCCTTGGCTTTCAAATTTCTTTGTTTCTGGCTTCTGGGCATTTATTTTTCTTTTAAGCTAATTCCATTTTTTGGTTACATTTTGTTCCATATTATATGCATTTGCAGAAAATGGAAAGCTCTTTTATCTTGTGGCTAAACAGTAAATTCCCAATTCTATTGTTCATCACCAGATTTAATTCTATTTTAGAACGAGTTGCAGAAGTTCATGGATGTTACATTTGAGAAGATTCAAAACACAAATCAAGCTCTAAGAATGTTGAAGAAATTTGAAAGGTAAAAGTTTCAAGAAATTGTCTATTTTCTAAAATTGGGATAGTTTAGTTTTCATTGTTGTTATTCCTATTATTATTTCATATACTGATGGAAAGGAAAAACTCTCTTGGCAATTTAGGTTACAAGGTCATAGTTTTTAAGTTTTTCAGAGGATTAATCCTTTTAAGGATTCAGGATTTATTTTATTTCTGCAAATAGAGAATACTCTTAGCTTTGAAGTACCTTATGACTGCCTATAAGAATATTTCCTAATGTATAGATAATTTGAAAAAAGTCTTCCCAAGTTAGTAGTTTTGCCAGCATTTTATGGATGAGTTTTATTTTTGTTCTTTTAATATTCCACATAAATATCTCATTCTTTTCCATTAGCATTTTAAAAAATAAATATTAATAAATGAGATTACTAGATATTTTTATTGTGTATTTTACTTATTTTATTCCATTAATTCAAGCTTTTAACTTTTTTTAAAAAAAAATCAGGTTGAATATACCTAATCTTGGTATTGATGACAAATATCAACTTATCCTTGAGAACTATGGAGCTGACATTGATATGATTTCAAAGCTGTATACAAAGCAGAAATACGACCCTCCTCTGGCTCGAAACCAGCCTCCCATCGCTGGAAAGATTTTGTGGGCCCGCCAGCTCTTTCACAGGATTCAGCAGCCCATGCAGCTTTTCCAGCAGCATCCAACTGTGCTAAGCACAGCAGAAGCCAAACCTATAATTCGCAGTTACAACAGGATGGCCAAGGTCCTCCTGGAGTTTGAGGTCCTCTTCCACAGGGCGTGGCTTCGGCAAGTGAGTCCCTAAATTTATACTCTTCCCATTGTTGGAACCATGGGAACCCCTTCTCTAGCATTTGACAGTGTTGTTTCTGTGGAAAGCTGGATTTGTAGGTATTTTGTAAGGCAGATGGGTTGAATCTAAGCATTCAGAGTGTAATATGTCCACAAAGAAAAATAATTATTAGGTTTGAAAAAAAATCACAAGCCAGGTAACAACCCCATTTTTATTTAATTGACAAACTGCAAAGTGAGAAGATCTTGTCTATTGGTTGCTATGCCCGATCTACTAGGATATCTTCCTTTTTAAAATTCATTCAGATCCTAAATGTGTCAGTAAACACCAGTACATCTGTTAAACAAAGTCTCACATTTTCTTTGGTTGTACAACTGGTTAATCAGCATATCCTACCAATACCTGTATTTCTTTGTAGGTTGTCAGGATACGATGGCTCCATAGCTGTGTTCATTGTTTTTCTAGATAAGTAAAAACTGAGTTTAGGAGATTTTATGAAACTTTTATTAGGAAGAATAATAGAGTAGGCATGAAGGTATCAAGTAGCTAAATGGCTTTTGAGACGTCGCTACTGTTGCAGTGTCCACTTATTTATCAGTGTGAGAGTCATTGAAAGGTTTTATTGAATTGACTGCCCAACATCACCACCAAGAACTTGAAGGCTATTTTATGAGACTGGATTTAGGAGAACAGTGAGTGAGCTTACTGCCCTTAATTTAGGAAACTCAAATCCATGGAACAACACTTAATGATCCTTATTCCCAGATATGGCTGAGCTAGATACTCTGTATGAACTGAACTTTCTAATAGTAGTGATGTTGGTTTCTTCCCACAGATTGAAGAAATTCATGTAGGTCTTGAGGCTTCATTGTTGGTGAAGGCCCCAGGCACAGGGGAATTGTTTGTAAACTTTGACCCTCAGATATTAATCTTATTTAGAGAAACAGAGTGCATGGCCCAGATGGGTCTGGAAGTCTCTCCATTGGCAGCTTCCCTCTTCCAGAAACGAGATAGATACAAAAGGAACTTCAGTAACATGAAGGTATACTACTTTTATTTTTTTCCCCCTTTCTTGGCTAGCTCTGGAATGTCTTATAAAAAAATATGGCAATGTGTCGTATTCAAGGAGCAGAAAGTGGCCAGGATGAATGGAGTGACTGAGGGGACAGTGCCATGGGGTGCGGCTGCAGAGTTGGCTGGGGCCAGGCCGTTTCAGGTCTTGCAGGCCAAGTTGAGTAGCTGGGGTTTTATTTTGAGTGTACCAGGAAACCATTGGAGGGTTTCGAGCCACTGAAAAAGGCACAATCTGTTTTTATAATAAAAGTTATTCTTACTGCTGGGTGGAAAATGGATGTGAAGGGGGACAAAGGTCTCAGTGGGAAGCCAGTCTGTGAGGTGTTGCACTGGCCCTGGATGAAGATGAGAGCTTGAACTAGGATGACAGCAGAGTTGTTCGGAGAATTTAGAGTTATGTCAACAGTCGGGTTAGGAGAGAACTTGGGAATCATTCCTCTGCTTTTGGTGTGAGCAATTCAATGAATTAAAGTAGGAGTGCCATAGAGTGCTGTGTAGGTTGTGTTCTTTATAACTTGCGCAATACCGTGCAGGGGCCCTGACTGTAAGTTCAATTTATGGAGATGGCAAGAACCGGAACTAGTGTATTTGGGGCAGCAGGAGGGAATCACTAGTTCCCAACTGAGTACAAGATAGTTTCTAGACAGCCAAGTGGCAGTGTTGTCCATGCAGTTGGATATGTAAGTCTAGAGTTCAGTGGAGAAGCCAAAGTTGGAGGCATACTTCTGAGAGTTATCAGAATATCATTTTTATTTAGTGTCATTGTCCTGGATGCGATCTCTTAGGGGAGAGAATACAGACAGAGAAGAATGGAGGGCCACTGGACCAAGCATTGGGGTGTTCCAATATTAACAGATCTGAAAGAAGAAGACAGATGTGCACATAAAACAGAGGACTGACCTTTGAGCTGAGAATAAACCAAGTGTCAAGGAAACCAAGGATGGCAGGGTGCGGTGGCTCACGCCTGTAATCCCAGCATTTTGAGAGGCTGAGACCGGCAGATCACCTGAGGTCAGATGTTCGAGACCAGCCTGGCCGACATGGTGAAACTCCGTCTCTATTAAAAATACAAAAATTAGCCAAACATGGTGGCATGTGCCTGTAATTTCAGCTACTTGGGAGGCCGAGGCAGGAGAATCTCTTGAATCAGGAGGCGGAGGTTGCAGTGAGCTGAGATTGCGTCACTGCACTCCAGCCTGGATGACAGAGCGAGATCTGTCTCAAAAAACAAACAAACAAAAAACAAACAAAGGAAGCCAAGGGTATGAAAAGGCTACAGAGAGAGGGACTGGTCACCAGTGACAAATGCTGCTACCCAGTGGATGAAAAAGGTGAGATCAGAGATGCAGCCATGGAATCTGACAACATGGAAACCATTGTTAAAATTTCATAGTGGTTAACATCACATGACAATACTAAGTCCATGCACTTGCATTGTATTTTACATTTAAAACCATCTTTGTGCTCATTATCTCATCTGATCTTTTCTACCACCATGTTAGGTAAGTAGGACAGAATGCTATTATTTTATTTCATAGATGAAAAAACTGTGGCTGAGAGAAGTTAAAAGATTTAGCAAAGGTCTGATAGCTAGAAAGTGGCAGAAGTAAGACCAGAACCCAGACCTGTAGTGCACTGTCTTCCCACCACTTCGTGTCATATTAAAAAGCTGTATTGGCAATAGACAGATGTTCCTCAAATGTAGACTCATAACATACCAGTCAGCAGGTTGGGAGATATCCTTTTAGACGGTTTCACATTAGGAAACTCACTTAGTCAATTTACATATTCATAAAGAAAATCATATTTTTTACTAAGAAACCATAATTATACGATTATGAAATTACTGATAATTTATTTGCAGAGTTGTTGTTTTGGTTGTCTGTTTCAGGCAACAAACACTTGTAAACACATTGAAGTGTTTGCAATAACTATATCATGACTTTATGGGTAAACAACTTGAGCAGGGCTTGGCTAGATGATTCTTCTGTTCCATGTATTGTTGACAAAGGTTGTTTACTGGTATTCAGCTGGCAGATGTTCAATCTTTAAGGTCCAAGAAGGGCTCTTCTAGTGTCTGTTTCTTTCCTGTGAACAGGCACATCTATACGTGGCCTTCTAGTATGGAGGCCTCTGGCTAGTAGAATTTCTTATATGGCAGCTCAGGGTTTCAAGAACAAGCACTACAGTGAACAATAAAGAAGCCATGTGGTCTTTATAATAGCCTCAGGTGTCTCATAGCATCATCTCTGTTGTACTCTGTTGGACTGTAAACCTATCCAGATTCAAAGAAAGGGGATATGGTCCCCACCCCACGAAGGGAGGAGGATCAAAGAATGTTTTAAATGACAATTCAAGGGAGTAAATTATCATCTGGTTAACATTTATTATCTTGGAGGTTGAGAGTTAAAAGTTCCTGCTCACCATGAGTAGCTGGTCCAAGCAGATCTATTGGCAGGTTTAGGGGACCATCTGAAGTGTTGCAGAGTTATTGTGCTGAATGTTTGCTAGAGCTTTCAGGTTTCTGCGGAGATGCCAAATTAACTGAGAATTTGTTTCTTCATCTATTCCTTGGAAGACAGTTTAACTAGAAAGAAAAGACTAAGTACAGGCTAATAGTTACAAATATAGGTTCTGAAGCCAATTTAATCTGGATTCAAATCATTATCTTTGGGTAAATGACTTCACCTTCTAAGCCTGGGTTTCTGTTTTGTGAAAGCAGTTGAGTAATACCTTCTGGGTTAAAGGTGGGAAGTAGAATGCCTGCTAGAAGCAGATTCTGAGAACTGCTTCCAGATAGAATAACTGGTGGACATTGAAAAAAGACAAGCACTGGATACAAGTTTCAGGAAATGTGTAAGTAGCTGCTAATAGAACCAGAAAATTTAGACTTTTCTAAAGCAGCTTTTATGGAGATTGAAAGAACCTTATAGAAATTGTGGAAAAACATTATATGAGGAAAGGATTATGAGGTCCACTTGGGAAATACTGAGTTTAACAAAATTTTCAAAGCCTTGCAAGGCTTCTTACTTCCTTAAGCAGGTTTCTAAGAATTGTTAATATTAGCTGTGATCACTCAAGAGGGGAGATATTGTATGGAGCATTTTAAAAATTTATCTATCAAAGGGCCATTTTTCTTACAGAATCTCTTTGGTCTAGTACTCCAGGCAGAACAGTTTGGTAAACATTAATCTATTATCAAGGTAATACCAACATGCACATAGATGGTCTTAATACCAACTGTATTTATGAGGCACATTAAAGTTAGTTTCTTACAAGTAATGATTATTAATATTGACATGGTCACATATGAACAAAATATTGACACAGTTTGACATTCTGTAAATAATACTGACACAGTTCGACATTGTGTACATTTCAATGAAAGATGAGAATCTCCATTTCAGATGAAAAGTCCTTCCGATAACAACTAATTAGTTTGATAGATATTGATTTATTATCTCCTATGTGCCAGGCACTGGTTCAGGCTCACTGGACAAAGCAGACAAAATTCTTGTCCTTGTAGAACTTATAGTCTAACTGGGTAAGACAGAAAACGAACACTGTAAGTAGGCAAATTAATATAGTCTATTGTAATAAAGTGATAGTTATTGTGGACAAAAAAGGGGGATAAAATGTGTGAGTGGGTTTGGTGGTGGTTTATAATCTTAAACAGGTATTCAGGATGGGTATACTTGAGAAAGTATAATTTGAGTAATTATTTGAAGGAGGTGCAAAGGCCCTGAGACTCAGGATCAGAAAGGAAGACAGTCAGGCAAGTGCAGGTAAGAGAGGGAAAGAGTGTTTGGAGATGAGATCAGAGAAGTCATGGGACAAAATCGGGTAGATCTTTCTAGACCAAGCACCTATCCAAGTCCTTTGTATAAAAGTTTGTGGCCCTGAATTAAATGGGAGGCTGTGTAACCGTGTGAGCAGAGGAGTAACATGATCTGAATTCTCATTTTGAAAGGATCATTTTTGCTGCTAAACTGTACCTAGACTTACTGGGAGGGTGAGTGGAAGCAGGATCTGACTTGCTTTGCACATTTGCAGTTACTGCCATCATTGGCTCCTACCTAAATTATTGGGATGGTCTACCATTGTCTCTCTGCTTCCACTCACCCTCCCAATAAGTCTAGATACAGTTTAGACAGCAAACAAGGTATCCTAATGGATTACCTGTGTGCATGAGAGTGAAAGAGGAATCAAGGATGACTCTGGCTTTTGACCTGTGGACTGGAAGGATAAAGTCACTATCAGCTGAGTTGGAGGATGTGCTGGGAAGAGGTTTTGGGAAAAGAACAAACTTTCAGTTTGGGACTTACTACGTTTGAAATATCTGTTACATATTGATGTGGAAACTTTGGGAGGCTGCTGCCACTTGTGAATCTAGACTTTCAGGAGTGAGATCTGGGCTGGAGATGTAAATGTGGTTGTTTCCGGCATCTGGATGAAATTCAAAGCCGTGACACTAGTTGAAATCAACACTGATTCCCCGTGTGCTTTGGGTCTTGGCAACAAGATTTGGCCTGTAATCCTAGCAAAGGGCTGAGGTAGACCTCTGGTGACCCAGATGTTTTGGGTGATGGGTGTGGTCTGCAAGAGGTTCCCAGAGGAGCAACATGCATGTCGTGCCAGTGTGCAGAGAGGAACAAACAAGCCTGGTGATGAGCAGGGCAAGGTGCCATTCCCGTGTCTCTGCAAGGTTTAGAAAAATTATTGGCCTTAGATGTTCTTCCTTTTTAGGCTGTGTAGGAGGTAAGGCACTCTTAGTCTTAAATTCTTGTTCATCTTCAGTTGTATTTTTTTGGATTAGGACTTTGTAATTATGGAGAGAGTCCTTGTCTTCTTTTCTTTGTATTGTTTTGGCTACTCTACCTGCCAGGCTATTAGAGCCCTACAGTTTGACCCTAAATAAAAGTAGTCATTTTGTATAAAACATAGATATTAACAGACATTAGAAGTGAGATATTCATTGATTACTTAACCCCAATTTCATTGCAGATGATGCTAGCTGAATATCAGAGAGTGAAGTCAAAAATCCCTCCTGCCATTGAGCAACTGATTGTCCCTCACTTGGCCAAAGTGGATGAAGCTCTCCAACCCGGCTTGGCTGCACTGACCTGGACATCACTGAATATTGAGACATATTTAGAAAACACTTTTGCAAAGATCAGTAAGTCTGCCTGAATAATAACTGTCTCTGAATTCTAAAGGCTGAGTTCCTAATATCTGTTGTATAATTTCTTATAAATATGGAGATATAAATAATGAAATGGGGAGTGTTATTCTTAAGCTGTTTCATAAGGAATTGTTCCAAAGCATGTGAATTCAGTAATTTCCTGGAAACTATAAATATTCACTATTTAATTTTATCCCCAGAGATTAAGCACATATTTTCATTTATTTGTATTTTTGGACATTAGGATTTAAAGTATCTTTAGAGTTATTCAGCTTTTTATATAAATAGGTTAGTATATTTTGAGAGCTTGATTTGAAAGATGTAGAGATTTGGATAGGGTACAGTGCTGAACAGCAGGATAAATGGGAAATATTTAAACTAACACAATTTTCATTAAAAAGAGATATAATAGTCTAAAATATATGTAAAGTAGTATATTCCACAAAATGCGATTTTCTGGAATGTGTACAGGTATGTTGCAAAGAAGGGCTCCAATATGTCTGAGAAATCCAGGAGGAGCAGTTGGACAGGTTTCTTTGCTGGATGACTTTTCAGAGCCTTTAACATGCCCATCAGGCATGTCCATTAGGTCTCCAAAAGTGGCCTTTTGTGTGTGGTATTTCCCAGAATTCCTTGGCTGTCTTCCAGGAGGACACATTAACACCTTACAGATCTTCTGTGGCAGACAGTGTAGCACAGTTTGGAACATGGTAATTTTTTTTTTTTTTTCTCAGAAAGACTTAGACATTGCTATTCTCCTTTCCTAGCCAGTGTCTTACACCCTCTCCTCTTCATGGCCCAATCCTCCCTGCTCTTATAGCTCAGAGTAAGTCTTGCCCCCAGAAGCCTACTCTGCTTACTCTGCCTCCTGTGACCACTTCCTTCTGTGACCTCCTGTTGGATTCACATTTGGGACCACAGACTTGATATTTTGGTTGTCTTCTAATGGTTTAGTACAGTTTCATCTTTCTCCTTAAACAGACTGCAAAGGGCCTGAACATCAGGCTGTTTAATTTTTTAACTTTTTATTATAAATTGATAATTTATAATGGTATAGATTTGTGGATTCTGTGAAGAGGGAGTTGCGTGGGGAAAAATTGATGGGGTACAAAATGGTGTTATGATTTGTGAATGCAATGTGAAATAATTTCCTTAGTACTTTCCTTAGGTTCCAGAAGGTCTAGCTATTTAAATAGCCAGATGCTTTATATTTAGGAATATTTGAGAAGTACTGGGTTGGAGAGGAGTAGAGTGAGAAATTATGGTTGAGCCCATACCTCACCTTTGTTGCGCTTTATAGATTGGGAGCTGGACTCAAAAACAAATGATAATGGAGTTTTTGAATATGAATGAATATCAAGCCAGAGATGCTAAATGGCTTTTAATATTACAGAGGTGTAAGAAATAACAATGAGTTTAGAACCCAATTTCCTTGCTCTAAATTAATATTTCTTCCAAAATAAATATTTCTCCCCAGGAAATAAAACAAGAGGAAATTGGCTAAAATTTCCTAAGGAGGAACTTATGAAATGTATAACAACTTCATAATGAGAGTTATCATAATCAAATTAGAGCAGGCAACCCAGATAGAATTTAGTAACATCCTTCCTTTAGAACGTTAGTATTAGAGTATTAACAATTTGGATGTTTTATTAGAATGTTAGCTGGAGACAAGCTAACTGGTTAAGTTTCTAGAGAAACTTCTTGTTCTTGTTTTCTATTATGTTTTTCTTTTTGTAATTTAAGGAACTAAAATAGAACAAAGATTAAGTTTCTTTGCGAGAAAACTATGTAAAATCTCAAGAGCAGTTGGATTTTTATTGGATTAGTGAGCCAGTCCTACTTACAGGTTGTCATTTGCATCATGCATTTAAGAGAGTATGGATAATCTGGGACACTCTCCACATAACATAATCCTTAACTTGATCACATCTGCAAAATCCCTTTTGCCATAAAAGGTAACATTCATAGGAGATTAGGATGTGGACATCCTTGGGGACTATTTTTTTTCAGCTTAACACAGATGTCCTTAAAGATGAAGCAGTCTGTTAGAAAGAGTAGAGAATTGTATTGCTCACACATACTTAAATGAAAGTGTTGTCTCTCTTTTGGTATTGAATCAATTTACCAGGCAGAACTATTTGGTATCTTGAGTAGCCTCTTTAATAATTAGCTTAGAAACAATAGAAAACTTTAAGGATTTTATTCTTTAGGAAATAAAGTTATTTATTTAAGGAAGTCTTTACATCTCTGATACATCATTGGTATGTAACACTGACTTTATTTAATTTCAACTTTATTTTCCAGGAGAAAGGAGTATTAGAAAAAGAGAAATCTTACTGTATGGCATTGTTGAAAAATGTATTACCCTTAGATGGATATCCATCAGTGATCCTTCCTACTTTTGATGTGCAGTTGTTGTTAGTTTGCTTCAGAGTTGGCCTTTGCATCAATTGAACTTAGCATTCAATATTACTTCAGCATAACTAAAAAAATTGTTCCCTATGATATTTACAGTGAAAGAAAAATTAGGGAACTTTCACTTTAGTAAAATTTGTTGAACACTTCTTGTGGAATACGCACTGGGTTAAATGTTGAAGATGTAAGGATAAACAAATATGAATTCTAAAGAAGATAAGACACATGGGTAGACAATCTGCAGAGATTTAAGGCTGTTCCATCCGTGGTTTCACAGAAGGAGGGACCACTCCAGTGCACACGGATTCACCCAGGGCCTCTGCGGGGAAATGCACTTGAGCCAGATCTTCAAGTATGAGTGAGAGTTAGGCAGGGCAGGGGCTGAGAAACTGGTTACAGAGAAGGAATGATGGCCCCAGGAAACAAAACAAAAGGAAATTGGCTAAAATTCCTAAGGAGGCATTTATAAAATGTATTAAAACTTCATAATAAGAATTATCATAAATTAGAACGGGCTACCAAGATAGACTTTCTATTCTCCCTACAGAATATTAGTATTAGAGAGTCAACAATTTGGATATTTTGTTAGCTTCAACCAAGTGTGAAACAGTGGGGATGGGGGGACACATGTAACTGTGAATCTTTAAAGCTGATTTTACTACTGTCATTTAATCAAGTGTTGATTTTTTTAAAAAACAAAAGGCTTTACTTAATCTCTTTTATTTACTTTTATTTTTTCCCGAAGAGGACCTGGAGTTGCTGCTTGACAGGGTCAGTGATTTGATTGAGTTCCGCATTGATGCCATTCTAGAAGAAATGAGCAGCACGCCTCTTTGTCAGCTTCCCCAGGAGGAGCCGCTTACCTGTGAAGAGTTTCTCCAAATGACAAAGGTCATTAAAGGCTTGATTTTTTTGTTTAAAGTTTTTTGGTGATTCATTTTCCTATAAAGGTCGCTTTTTTGAAGTTTAAATTAGATTTTTTTTCTCTACTTGCAATGCTCTGTGATAGATGTGGTTCAAACATGAAATCTTCTGACAATAATTAGCCAATGAAGAGAAATGTATATAAGTAAACAGTCACTTAGCTATGAGGAGCACATCATTTCAGATCAGTAGGAAAGAAATTGCCATAGAACACACTTGGAATTTTTCCTTTTTTTTTTGAGACGGAGTCTCGCTCTGTCGCCCAGGCTGGAGTGCAGTGGTGTGATCTCGGCTCACTGCAAGCTCCGCCTCCCGGGTTCACGCCATTCTCCTGCCTCAGCCTCCCGAGTAGCTGGGACTACAGGCGCTGCCACCACGCCTGGCTAATTTTTTGTATTTTTAATAGAGACGGGGTTTCACCATGTTGGCCAGGTCGATCTCCTGACCTCGTGATCCGCCCGCCTCGGCCTCCCAAAGTGCTGGGATTACAGGTGTGAGCCACCGCGCCCGGCCTAATTTTTCCATTTTTTAATGAAAGATAGGGCTGTCTTGCGGAAGTGCTTCTCATCAGCTAGGGTTAATTAACAAAATAATTGTTTTGAACAGCTTCTAGACAAAATTTCTTCTTTAAACATTTTTGGTGAGGGGGGTTTCCCAAACTGGTGTTCTATAGCACACAATTCCGGAACCATTGCTGGGAATCCTGAGAGAGGCAGGTAGTGAGTGCAAACTGCTTAGGGTGAAGGCTGTGCTTACAGATCCACTACACATTAACAGATTAAGATAAAGGCCCTCAGAAGATCTCCGTTTAACTTTTTTTTTGAGAGACGGAGTCTTGTTCTGTTGCCCAGGCTGCAGTGCAGTGACATGAACTCGGCTCACTGCAACCTCTGACTCCTGGGTTCAAGCAATTCTCCTGCCTCAGCTTCCAGAGTAGCTGGGACTACAGGCACATGCTGCCACACCTGCCTAATTTTTTGTATTTTAGCAGAGATGGGGTTTCACCGTATTGCCCAGGCTGGTCTCAAACTCCTGAGCTCAGGCAACCTGCCCACCTGGCCTTCCCAAAGTGCTGGGATTATAGGTGTGAGCCACTGCACCTGGCCCTTCATTTAACTTTTCGTAGCTCATTATTTCTCCAACACATTTGCAAATGGGACACTTTCTTCCCTGTGCCAGGAGCAAGCTCCTGGGAGCAGCGCTTCATGAAATGCCCCTTCAGGCATGTCACGTTAGCGTCATTTACAATATTCCCAGGGGGTATCCTGAGGATGAGGACTCCTCGATCATGATTCTAATACGGTGTGTCGGGGTCTCCAAGACCACCCCCACTAGGAGGACTCACAGAACTCAGCACGTAGTTGCACTGCCCTGACACAGTTAAGAGACGCAGCTGGATCATAAGGAACAAAGACGGGTGGTGTCTGGGGAGTCCCTGTCCAGGCTTCCTCATGCTTTCTCCCTCCTGTGAGGCTTGCCTGGAGCTCACTGTCCCCTCTGTGCCATGTTTCTGCCCAGGGAAACCTATTAGAGACGCAGGGCCCAAGGTTCTTACTGGGTCTGGTCACACACCGTGCTTAGCATGGACCAGAATTCCAGACTCCCAGAAGGAATCAGGTGTTCAGCATAAGCTACATTGTGTGCACAAGCAGTTTGGGCACAGCGAACTATCTTTATCAGCAGGGCAACAGGGGGAACTCTCCCAAAATCCAAGCTTACAGACAGCGGCCAAGGTACCACCTCCCAAGCAGGACTTTCTAAGAACAGTTTCAGGCCTGCTGTGTTCACCCCTTTCTGCATGTATGGCAGGTTATATTAAGTCATTTTATACTTAAAACTTACTGTCTACATGTTAGAAATTTCTAGTCCCTCCTCCTCACATTCACTAACTGTGGGTACACCTAACCCTCCCCTTGTTCTCCCTGATCATTTAAGAAACGATCTCTTCCTCTGAGAAATCACTTGCCTCCATGGTTTTACCCTTACCCCTTTTCTGATGATTGGTTTATAGAAATACACTTGTTTTCAATTTAAAAGAAAGTCTTAGAATATTTTAAAAATGGAAAGAAACTAGTATTTTAATCAATTATGCCATCATGATTATAATATTAATGCATTTTAGGCTTTTTAATAAAGTTGTGGTCTCTACTCCATGTATATCAGGTTTTGAATAGTACTTTTTTCTCCCAGTTAACATTTCCTCACAAAATATTCTTCATGTTGCTACATGGCTTTCATAGGCAACCTTTTAATGGTGCCTTCAGAATATTCTACTGTGTTGATATACTGTAATTTACTTACCAGTTTCTTATTGCTGAACCTTTAGATGGCTTCCAAAGTTTTGCTAATTCCTCAAGAGCTGCAGTGAATATATGCATGTATCATGTATTTTCTCCTTTAATATTATTCCCTTCCCCAAAATAAAATTATTGTGTCAGAGAGTATGGCCTTATTGGATGGCTCTTGATATTGGTAGCCAAATTGCTTTTCAAAAGGATGTTATCAACTTACAATGCCACCAGCAATGCAGTAGTACCAATTTCACTTCCAACAAACACTGTTTCATTATAGTTTACTACTTTTAGTTTAAGTAGCAAAATTGTGGAACCCAATTTGAATTTGCATTTTTGATGACCAATATAGGTGTTAGTAAATCATTTCTCTTGAATGTGTTTATTTTTCATAATTCAATTATGGAGAAAAATGAAAAGGATGATGGAGAAAAATGACAAAGATGATGGAGAAGAGGAGTTACCTGACAGAAAGTTGTGATTTTATGTCCATGGTCAATGATGACTTCTATGGTTATATTTGAAGGGAGGGAGTGAGAATGCAAGCCTTGTGAACATTTTAGGGGAAGAACATGCCAGGCAGAGAGAACAGCATGTGCAAAGGCTCCGAGGTGGAAGCATGTTGCAGCTGGAGAAAGGTGTTGAGTTGAAGTACACTGGGTGTTCATATGCTCAGGTGGAAAATCAATAGAGAGGAAGAAAGGGGTAGGCTTGATTTCTGAGGAAGCCAGAGAAGCTGTGATTCAGAACTCTGGCTGTGGAGTTAGCCTTGAATAAAAGGAGAATGATTGCATTCACTGAAACAAGAGGAAAAGGGGCTCCTGATGGAGGCCGATTTGTCTTCTGCATGAGGGCAGTGGGAGTTGTTTGAGTCCCCGTGTCATGACCTCCATTTGCTTTGTGCTGTAGAAATCAGGGTCATTCTTTGAGTATGATAAGGAACGATGGTGTAACAATTTGAGGACACAGAGATTTGAAGACACAGCTGTTATGGAGCTTGTTAGAGGGAAGTTGCTATAGTCATGTAGAATGATTCCCAAGTGGCATTAGGGGCCAGTTTGAGTTTGGGAACCATGAATTCCCAGTGCCAAGCATCTGCATCACCATGACCTATGCGTGCCGGTGGAGAGGGTAAGTCACTTGGTTCATTTGGGCTGGGCTTCTCCTGGGTGGGGCAGTGGAAGGTTCAGAGAGTGATGGATTAAAGGATATTAGCACAATAACGGTTGAAGTGTGAAATCATGTTAGGAGAGGGCATGAAGCAGGGAGTAAGGGTGAAGAGACCTGGAGAAGACGTGGCATCTAGTGGGTTCCTGGTTTGCCAAAGCTGAAGCATCGTGGGAATGAGGAAATGGTGGAGCTCCACGCTGATTATTCAAGGAGGACACCATTCAGGATTCAAAGACAGGCCCTTTTGGTGGGTTTCAGCTTTTGGGTGTCATCATGGAGGTTAGTTGTTGAAATGAAGCAGGATAAGTGGAGGCAGTATCTTTCAGTTATTTTATTTGTCCTAGGGGATATTTTAATGAGTCTATTTATTCTTTTTCCTCATTGCATTTATATTCTGCTTTGTTAATTTCTATGCTGTTTACATTTTTATGGTTATGCCTTCTCACAGAGAGAAAGAGTTAAGAGATGTAAACAATGTTGTTGGAACTATGTTAGTCTTTGAGAGGTTATCAATCTCAACTTCTAGAACCCTCAATACAAAGGAATTTTGTGATTTCAAACACGTGTTTGTGTTACTGAGAGGGCTGAAAGAGCTGCAAGTTACTTGAGGATTCCCTGTGAGAGCTGGCCCTGAGAATGGAGACCACATGTGTATTTCTCTCCAAGGTAGAGTCAGAGGACTTAAGATTCAGACTTTAAAAAATATTAGTGTTCTCTCAGAGAACTGAGGAGTTAGCTTACGTAGAATGAGATGACTAACCTTTGCAAATATTTAGGTCCTGTGGATGCTTGTGATTTTCCAACGAATAATAATAATGAGCACTTCTTGTGTGCTTGCTTTATGCCAGGCACTGCTCTTAGTGTTTTACTTGCATTTGTTTTATAGAATACTTGCAAAAACTATAGTGAGTTCTACTATTATCACCATTATACATATGAGGGAATTGAGACTCAGAAGGATTTTCAGAATCATACAGAGCAAGGATTTGAATCCTAGTTTCAAGCTGTATAAGTTTAGAGATGTATAATGCTGGAACTTGGAATGGAGCTGGACACTGTGCCTAACTGACAGTCTATTGTTTCATGGGCTTACTTTCCGACTAGGTGGTAAATCACTGATTCTGTCTGTATCATCCATCTCTAACTATCCGTCTACCTAATCTCCTCCAGAATTGATCACCATGCCCCAAATCATGTTAGTTTATATTTATTAAATCCATTCTTGAGAAATGTACAATATAGTTAGAGGGGTGGGTAATGTCTTTGAAATTAATGAGGGGATGACTATGGTTTGTTGGCAAAGACAAGGAGAGAAAGAAGGGTGGCTGGATCCGATTTATGTGATATGAAGGAAATGTGATGGGAAGAGAGGCTGCTGATGGCTTTTGAAGGTATTTTCTCTACTGATGGAGAAGTGCCTGTAATTTTGGTCTGTCTACACTGATCCAGTTGGTTCCCTTGTCTTTAACACTGTCCTTTACAGGACGCCTGGCCTGTGCTAGTGTGAAGGATGTGGCCAGGCATCACTGGGGCTAAAATCTCACCTGGAGGCTGAGCCACAGCATTCCTTCCGCTGATTCTGTGCTCTCAAGGGCTAGATAAACAATATACCACTGTGCTATCTTTTTTTTTTTTTTTTTGGTTAGGATCTTTGTGTAAATGGTGCACAAATACTACATTTTAAAAGCTCATTAGTGGAGGAGGCAGTCAATGAGCTTGTAAATATGTTGCTGGATGTGGAAGTTTTATCTAAAGAAGAAAGTGAAAAAATATCCAATGAAAATAGTGTTAATTACAAAAATGAAAATTCAGGTAAGAGATGGGGTAATGAAAGGGTCTTGTTTTTCTATGATATTTACTAAAAACTAAAACTGAATTTTCTACATAGCAATTAATTTCATACTTCTATGAACATCCTTTCAATTTTCTAATGATATGTATAAATCTGAAATTATGGCCCTGAACATATTTTAGTGACTATATCTTGTTAATTCTTACTACTTTTGGTTAAACTATGCAAACATGCACTTTTCATTGGCCCTTGTTAGCTTTCTTTGCATTTATGTATGGGGGGGTTGTTTTATTTTACCTTATCAATAGAGTTGGATGGATTATTGATTGGAATTCCCCTCGGAGAGCATCTAGACTGAGCAAACCTTTTGCAGGACAGAGGAGAACACTGAGATATGAAGAAGGGAAATTATCCCCCCAAAGGTTTAGGGCTGTTGGTGGGAGGTAGCACCAGAACCCAGGCCCTTGGGGGCCAGTGTAACTTTTTCAGTTCCTGCCTCTCTTGTTGGCTGTTTTCTCATACTGAGAAGGAGATGCCTCCATCAGTCCATCTGCTTCCTGATTGCCTCCTCCTACTTTTTGATGTCCTCACTTCCTAAGAAGTGTGAGGTTTAAATGATATTAAACTTGCATGTAATTTATGCTTTAGTTGCAACAAATGATCCTATCTATCTATCTATCTATCTATCTATCTATCTATCTATCTATCTATCTATCTATCTATCATCTATCTATCTGTCTGTCTATCCATCCGTCTAACTTATCACTATCTCTTTCATCTTGTAACAGCAAAAAGAGAAGAAGGAAATTTTGACACCTTGACATCATTCATTAATGCCAGAGCCGATGCCCTGTTTTTGACGACAGTCACGAGGAAAAAGAAAGAAACGGAGATGTTAGGGGAAGAAGCCCGCGAGTTGCTCTCTCATTTCAACCATCAGAACATGGATGCTCTTCTGAAAGTTACAAGGAATACACTAGAGGCCATTCGCAAACGCATTCATTCCTCTCACACAATTAACTTCCGGGGTAATAATCTCATATGGTTTGCTTAGTGGATGATCAGGCATAGTTGCTGGTATGTGTGTGTGTGTGCACTCATGCATGCGTACGTTCCTGTTAAAATTAAATAATTAAAAATATCCATCATTTTTATTTTTATTTTTGAGACGGAGTCTCACCCTGTCTCCCAAGCTGGAGTGCAGTGGCACGATCTCGGCTCACTGCAACCTTCGCCTCCTGGGTTCAAGTGATTCTCTGGTTTAGCCACCCAAGTAGCTGGGAGTAGCCGCCATGGCTGGCTAATTTTTTGTACATTAGTAGAGACGGGGTTTCACTGTGTTGCCCAGGCTGGTTGCGAACTCCTTAGCTCAGGCAATCCACCCACCTCGGCCTCCCAAAGATTACAGGCGTGAGTCACTGCACCTGGCCATATCCACCGTTTATTTAGTGCCTTCTTGTAATTTTAAACATTATGAACTTGATCATCCCAACAATTCTATTAAGTAGATACTATCTTTACTCTCATGTTAAATCAGAGAACTAGAGCACAGCACAGGGAGGTTAAATAGTTTCTTAAGCTTTTGTTAATAACATGAAAATTGGTAGTACGTTTAGTCTTTTTGTAATAAGATGAAAATATATAAAATTATTTTAATTGGTGAAAGAAAAAGGTACATACTTTAAAAGAAGTTATATGGAAAAGATTCTTTCATTGTTAAATCATTAGGTTTGTTAGCCAGTCTTACAAAGTGGAAACATCTTACTAATGCCACACTCTTCAAAGGATATATATGTATTTTACTATTTTTATGGTAATTTAGTACTTTCTAGCTGGTTTCCTCATTTTCAATAGCATCGTCTTTTCCTCAGCACAGTTCAGAAATAGGTGATGTATTTCTCAGGTGGGCCACAAAAATCCGTCAAATCTAGAGGCATCCTGAAATTAAATTTTAAGTTAAAAATGGTAAAAAGAAAACAAATAATAGTAATTAATGAAAACTCAGATAATAGGATAATAAAATCTTTTTATGTATCTTGAGTATTGGCATTTGAAGGAAAACATCTTTAATATTTAATTAAAAGTGGGTAAATAAAAGTGGAAACTCTGAAAGATTTTTGTTTGTTTGTTTGGTGCCATGGCGTATTATGGTTTACTTCATTCAGGATGGAGGATAGTTCTTTCCTTTGACACAGGGTTATTATTAGAACTTAATAAATGTTGGCTGATAGGCTAAGTATTCAATCACAATTATTTATCAGCTTTTGTATTACAGATATTTGCAACTACGTAAAGTTATGTATGATACCCAGACACAAATACGTACATGTCTATATCAACATACCTGTACCTGTGTTCCACCTTTAAAGCTCCTTCAATATGAATGGCAAATTGTGCTTTATTTCTTTTCCTTTTTCTTTTAACTACTCCACATTTGGATTTTACACACCATGGTAGGAAAGATCTATGTTTTATCTGAAATTCCAAAGTGGTTATTTGTTCTAACTTTGGCTTATGCCGATAGTCTTGTTCTTCATTCCTGGCTTACTTAGTTACATTTAACTAATTTGTTGGCATCCTGTTATTTGGAAGAATCATCTTTAATATTTTAGAGAAGCGTTTATAATTTAGCCTGATGCCACACAGTGCGTTTCTTTGTGGAGAGTATTCTAAGAAGCTGTAAACAGCAAAAAATGCCTTGGGTTCCCCTGAACTGCTTTGTTATATTGAGCAATACCAGATCCTCCATGAGTTTTAATTGACTCATTCATTCAACAAGTATTTATTGGATTTTATACCTGTTATGTATTGTTTTAATTCTTATGGTTACAAAGGAAGCAAATCTTATTTTAAATTAAAAATGTGAATTATTCCTTGTTTTGGGTTAACTCAGACAGTAACAGTGCCTCTAACATGAAGCAGAATAGTCTGCCCATTTTCCGGGCAAGCGTCACTCTGGCCATTCCCAACATCGTCATGGCCCCTGCCCTGGAAGATGTACAGCAGACCCTGAACAAAGCCGTGGAGTGCATCATCAGTGTCCCTAAGGGGGTCAGACAGTGGAGCAGCGAACTGCTGTCCAAGGTGGGTGTGGGGTGCAGAAATGGTTTCATATGGAAACCACTTCTTTTACAGATGGGACAGAGCTGAAAAATATCCTTTTACATTGTAGAAAAAGATACAAGAAAGAAAAATGGCTGCTTTGCAGAGTAATGAAGACAGTGATTCTGATGTTGAAATAGGAGAAAATGAACTTCAAGGTAAATGTTCTTTTAGTCTTTTAAAAGAGGCATTGTAAATCAGCATTCATTGAGCTTAAATGTTTTAGATCAGAATATTAATCTATGAGCCAATTTGAAGTTGACAAAGTATCAAGGTCCATATATTTTAATATCATCATTTTAGTTGACTTCCGTTAATATGGTGAATCACATTTATTGATTTGCACATATTGAACAAATCTTGCATCCAGGGGATAAATTTCACTTAATCATGACGAATGATCTTTTAAATGTACTGTTGAATATAGTTTGCTAGGATTTTATTGAGGATTTTTGCATTTATGTCCACCAGTGATATTGGCCTGCCGATTTTAAAAATTGTAGTGTGTGTGACTAGCTTTGGTATCAGGGTAATGCTGGCCTTGTAAAATGAGTTTGGAAGTATTCCCTTCTCTTTAATTTTTTGAAGTGCTAGAGAAGTATTGGTATTAGTTCTTTGAATGTTTGGTAGAGTTTAGCTGTGCAACTGTCTGGTGGTAGGCTTTTTTTGATGGTAGACTTTAAATTACTGATTTGATCTTTTTTCTTACTATTGGTCTGTTCAGATTTTCAATTTCTTATTGATTCCATCTTGGTAGGTTAATTATATGTTTCTAGGAATTTATTCATTTCTTCTAGGTTGGCACAAAATTGTTCTTAGCATTCTAATGATAATTTGTATTTTTGGGTTATCAGTAGTAATATCTCCTTTCATTTGTGATTTTATTTACTTGAGTCCTCTTTTTTACTTAGCCTAGCTAAGGATTTGCCAATTTTGTGTAGCTTTTCAGAAAAACAACTTTTCGCTTCACTGATTTTTTCTATTGTCTTTCTAGTCTCTATTTCATTTGTTTATGCTCTTATCTTTATCTCCTCCCTTCTGCTAACTTTGGGCTTGTTTGTTCTTCTTTCTCTAGTTCTTTGAGTTGTAATGTTAGGTTATGTATTTGAGATCTCGCTCCTTTTTTTGACTTAGCTGTTCATTTTGCTATACTGTTTCCTCTTAGAACTGCTTTTGCTGAATCCAGTAAGTTTTGGTATGTCATGTTTCCATTCTCATTTGTCTCAGGATGTTTAAAAATTTCTCATTTAATTACTTCTTTGATCTGATTTGAGAAGTTTTTTTAGAAGCATATTGTTTTATTTTCACATATTTAAAACATTTGCATGATTTTTCCTGTTGGATTTTTTTCCTGATTGATTTCTAGTTTCACACAATTGGTTTGGAAAAGATACTTGTTATAATTTGATCTTAAGTTTGTTAAGGAAGACTTGTTTTGTGGTCTAACATATGATCCATCATAGAGAGTGTTCTGTATGCACTCTAGAAGAATGTATATTCTGTTTCTGTTAGATGGAATATTCTGTCTGTTAGGTATATTTGGTCTAAAGTGTAGTTCAAGTCTAGTATTTCTTTATCGATTTTCTGTTTAGATGATGTGTTCAATCATGAAAGTAAGGTATTAAAATCCCCTACCATTATTGTGTTCTATCTAGTCTGTGTCTCTCTTCAGATCTCTTAATATTTGCTTTATGTAGTTAGATGTTCCAATGTTGGGTGTATATGTATTTACAATTATAATATCATTTTGAAAAATTTATTCCCTTATTATTATATGATGATCTTTGTTTCTTTTTACGCTTTTTGATCTGAAGTCTATTTTGTGTTTTCATTTATATGAACTATATTTTTTCATCCCTTCACTTTCAGTCTATGAGTGAACTTTAAGGTGGAATGAGTCTCTTGTAAGCAGCGTATAGTTGGGTCTTTTTGTGGTCTTTTAATCCATTTGGCTACTCTATGCTTTTTGATTGGCATATTTAATACATTTACGTTCAAAGTAATTGTTGATAGGTACAGACTTACTCTTGCCTTTTTGTTAATTGTTTTCTGGTTGTTTTGTAGATCTTTTGTTTCTTTTTTCCTTTGCGGTTTGATAGCTTTCTATAGTGATATATTTTGGATCTTTTCTTTTTTTTTCTTTTGTGTATCTGTTGTAGCCTTTTGTTTTGTGTTTACCCTGAGGCTTACATAAAACATGTTATACTTATTATAGGCTATTTTAAGTTGGTAACAACTTAATTTTGATTGCATATACAAATTATATACTTTTACTCCCCACTTTACACATTTTAAATTTTTTGATGTCACACTTTACATCTTCTTATAATTTGTATCCCTTAATAAATTTGTGTAGCTCTAGTTGTTTTTAGTAGTTTTGCCTCTTAACTTTTTTACTGGAAATATTAATGATTTACCCACCACCATTACAGTACTGGAGTGTTTTGGATTTGCCAATATACTTACTTTTATCAGTGAGTATTATATTTTCATATGTTTTCATGTTACTAATAAATATCTTCTTCCTTCAGCTTAATCTCCATTTAGCATTTCCTGTAAGGTGGGTCTTGTGGTGATAAACTCTCTCAGCTTTTGTTTGTATGATAAAGTTTATACCATCCCTTTGTTTTTGAAAGATATTATTGCTGGATACAGTATTCTTAGCAGTTACTTTATTTCAGTATTTTGAATATATCACTTCACTCCCTTCTAACCTGCAAGGCTTCTGCTAAGAAATCTACTGATAGTCTTATGAATGTTCTCTTACATACAATGAAACACTTTTCCCTTGCTACTTTCAACATGAACTCTTTCTTTATCTTTAGCTATTGACAATTTCATTGTAATGTGTCTTGGTGTGAGTGTTTTTGAATTAATCTTATTTAATGTTCTTTGGGCTTCCTGGAGCTGGCTTTCTATTTCCTCCCCCAGGCCTGGAAGTTTTTGCCATTATTTCACTGAGTGTGTTTCCTCTCTCTTTCTTTTCTCTTTCTGGCGAGCCAGTAATTCATAAGTTGTTCCTCTTGATGATGTCCCATAAGTCTGTTAAGATATCTTCATTCTTTTTCATTCTTTTTATTTCTTGCTCCTCAGATTGGATGATTTTTCAGTGACCTCTCTTTGAATTCACTGATTTTTTTTTCCTTCTGCTTGATCTAGTCTTCTGTGGAAACTATTAAATTTTTGTGTTCAGTTATAGCATTCTTTAGTTCTATATTTGCTGTTTGGTGCTTTTTTTGCTTTCTGTCTTCGTTGAAGTTCTCAGTTTGTTTTTGTATTTCTGTCTTGATGTTGGTGAGGATCTTTATGAATGTTACAGATGGTCCCTGACTTACAGTGGTTTGGCTTCACATTCTTTTTGACTTTAATGGGGTTATCAGGATGTAACTTTATAGTAAGTCAAGGAGCATCTGTACTTAGAATAGTTTGACTTCCAATTTTTTCACTTTATAATAGGCTTACTAGGGTATTAAGTGCATTTTTGACTTATGATGGATTTATTGGGATGTAACCTCATCATAGGTCAAGGAGCATCTGCATTTTGAATTCCATGTCAGATAAATCACATATGTCCACTTCACGCAGAACAGTTTCTGGAGATTTATTTTAACTGCATTTCCCTGTTTTTGTTCATTTTCTTTGACCCTCTGTGTTGGTTTCTGTGTATTATAAAAGACAGCTACCTCTTTCAGTCTTGTCAGACTGACCTCATGTGGGCGGATCTCACTACTTTGACTAGCCAGAGATTTCAAGATACCTCTCTAATCTTAGTGTTTGTCCAGACTGCTTTCTCTGTTTTTTGTCTCCCCTACCCTAGAGGTTCGGATATGATATGTCCTGTCAGTACCCCTAAGATTGGTAAGGTAGGAGCCAGATTCTCTAGATGTAGCTGGAAATGTTGGCATGTTGAATGCATGCTCCAATTTTTCCTGTCTTCATCGTGAAGCTGAGCACAGGCATTTATCTTCAGTTCTCTGCGTTAAGCCAGAGAGAGGATCTGTGGCAAATGCCTGCAATCATGTTCAGCCTGCATCATCTGATTCTGGGGAGGTAAGTGATGGAAATTGGCTCGTTGTACATCCACCTCTTTGTTTTCCATGGTCTATGGCTACTCAAAAGTGCAAAGACCCACTGACTCCCAGAGCTAGCTAGATCCTTAAAGAGACAGTCCTTTGGGTAGGAGCTATAGAAGTTATGGCACTTGGTGCATGTCATAACTCCTTCCAGAAAGAATGTCTAGGCCTAGGCTTATCACTAGGTGAGCCAGAGGGAAAACTCATGAAGTCTGAGCTCTGGCTCCAGCTGCTGGAGGGGTCCTGTTTGTTTGCCTCATTAGCTCTCTGATGTACGGTTTTTTAGAAGCCAGGCCATCAAGTAGCCACTAGGGGGTGTGCCAGAAGCCCCTTCCCAGAAAGAAAATGGAAGCTGCACATTCTTGATCCTTTTCTGCACTGTTCTGAGGGGTTGTAGCACCTGGTAGTGTTTCCATGTCCATTTAAACTTCCTTTCGGTTTTGTGATCTAGGGAAATTCACGTATGCCTAATGCCCTTTCTTCAAGTAGCTAAGAGGTTTAGGATTGAGTCCTTTGGGAGGTGGCTGCAGAAGTTGGGGCACTCAGTACCTAGCATTAACCCCTTCTGGACAGAAGCAGAAACCTGTGTTTTTTAAGCCCCTTCTCTGCACTGCTCCTGGGGGACAAAGCCTGTTGAAGTGCTTGTGTGCTCATATTAAATGGCCGCTTCTTCCTGTGGTCTAGAGAGACACAAATGCCAGTCCCATCTGCTCCCAGAGATGGGAGTTTTAGAATGTAGTCCCTTGGGTGGAAGCTGTAAATGTTGGAGCATTTGATGTGAGGGAGAAACAAGGGCCCATGGTTTTAAAGCCCCATTTCTGCACAACTTCCACGGAATGAAGCCTCCGTAAGTGCTTCATGCCTGTGTGAAGCCCTCACTTTTTTCTTGTGGTCTAGAGAGACTCTTGTGTGTCTAATCCACTCCACTCTCAGAGCTGGTGAATTAAGAGCCATGGGGAACCTTAAGAGTTATGGTGATACATGTAAGGTCCAAAGTCTCATTTCCACAGAGAGAAGCTGTGTGTTGCAGATTTCTTTCCCAATTCTCTGGTTCAGTGCCCAGGGCAGGATCCATGTCCAAGTGTGTCTCTACTTTTCCTGCCCATTTGATGTGGATGTGTTTTTGGTTATAACATAAGTAGGAGTCTCTTCATAGGTCTCTGACTTTCTCTCAGATGGAACTGATCTGAGAATAGATGTGTGTTGGGTGTGTCCATGGGTGGAAGGAGAGCCAGGACCTTCTTATTCAGCCATGTTACTGACTTCATTCTTCTCATTCCTCAGATTTTTAATCTCTTTGGCCAATCTCTTATTTGCCCCCAACTAATATCATTGCCTCAGGCAGCTGTGAAGTTAAGCAATTGTTGCTGATAGTCTTTTGACAAATGCCTTGGGGATAGGACTTTTTTTCTCAGAGAGTTCTGAATCAGGTCGAATAAAAATAAACTATTTGAACAAGGCTTTTCCAGGGAACTCCCAGACAGCTCAAAGAGTGAGAATTCTATGGAGGTCCCTAAGGAGCTCCAAGCCCAGGCTGGCCCTTCCAGGGACTGCTAGGCTACTGGTGGGCTTTTTTTCCCCCTCCAGTAATGGTTGTAAGGCTGCTGTTTTTCAAGGCTACCCGGCTACCCTATAGCCAGAGAGCAGCAGTGGGACTAGAGCAAGTCAAAACACCACAAAACTTGCTGTTGTTACCAAGATTCAGCATTGTTCTTGAATAAACACTCTCTGAATTATTGCAAGCTTTGATTAATTTACAGAGTCCTGAGAAGTTGACATTGACAATTCTTTCCATTATTTTCATTGCTTTTATAAAGGAGAAGATTTTCAGAAGTCCTTGCTTTACTATTACAGAAATATCCTCATCTTCTAAAAGTATATCTTGTGCTAGTAGTGTAAAGTTTTCTCTTCTTTTTTTCTTTTTAGATACCTTGGAGATAGCATCTGTAAATTTACCCATTCCCGTGCAAACCAAGAACTATTATAAGAATGTTTCTGAAAACAAAGAGATTGTAAAATTAGTTTCTGTGCTTAGCACAATTATCAACTCCACCAGAAAGGTATGTCAAGAGGGTCTGGCAGCCGGACCTTTTACTTTGCAACATGCACTTGTGTGAAGGTGATCATCACAAGGTTGTTCTGTATGTAGCCTGGGTCTCACCCACTGTACTTTCTGGGGGCAGCTAATGGCATCTTGTGTGTGCTCAGCAAATGTTTATCTAACTGAAGATCTTTCATTCTAGATTGCAAGGTGAAAGAAAATTATTCCTACTCTCATACTGTGTTTTGTTTAATGCCTTTAATGTCTTCTTTTAATACAAATGAATCTAACTTAAAAAAATCTAAAATGTTCCAAACTACAAGTCAGACTGTTGTTATAATTCACCTTCGAAGAACCAATGATACTAACATATTTGAAACAGAATAAGGTTTGTAGTCATTTTTTCACATTTGAGTAGTCAGGCAAATGTTATAAAATACCAGATAAAAATTTATTTATATTGCCACATAGAAATTAGATGAAACTGAGAATAAAGAAGATATTAGTACTATCAGTACAAACTTGAACTGGAAATGAATGTACATTCAAGGCAATTTTTTCTTTCAACATAATCTCCTCTCAACTTCCCCTTTTTTGTTCACGCAAATCTATTTTACAGACAAAAGGATTTAAAACCCTGAAGTCATCTTTTTTTTTTTTTTTAAAAAAAACTCTTCTAATTCACATGGCCAGTAGGACTTGTTGACTTGTTAATAATGTTTCCCAGTGTGTAAGGAATAGTTCAGTAAGTGCATTTTTCTATTCCTCAGTTTTGATACAATGAACTACATTCATCTGAAAGCACTCTGAAAAGCTACCATTGCTGTAACAATGTGAGGAAATATTATGAAGTTTAGTTTTAATGTGTTCCCAAGGGAACTGGAAATCTTTTGCATTTATTCACTTTTAATTTTCCTTTCTTAATATATCGAAGGTCCTGTATTTAATTTTCCCCTAGGGACAGTATTCATATAACTCAATAAATATTTATCTAGTACTTAGATTATTAAACTCTATACTGAATGATAAGCAAAGTATTCCATGATAACAATAAATATTCAGAAATATTTTCAAGTATCTCAGTATTCCTAGAAAATAAAATAAAATAAATCAGCAATAAGATCCACTAGTTTCTCTAGTATGATCAACTGCTATTATGAAAATCCACGAGTAAGAAATCATAGTTAAAATTAACACACAGTGCTGGCAATAAAATACTTATCTCTGTGTCTTTTTTTTGAGAAGAAGTTTCACTCTCATTGCCTAGGCTAGAGTGCAATGGTACAGTCTTGGCTCACTGCAACGTCTGCATCCCAGGTTCAAGCGATTCTCCTGTCTCAGCCTCCTGAGTAGCTGGGATTAGAGGCGTGTGCCACCACACTCTTTGCTAATTTTGTATTTTTAGCAGAGACAAGGTTTTGCCATGTTGGTCAAGCTGGTCTCGAACTCCTGACCTCAGGTGATCCACCTGCCTTGGACTCCCAAAGTACTGGGATTACGGGCATGAGCCACCGCGCCCGGCCTCTGTGTGACTTTTATTGCATTTACTTTTACATTATATGAAGGAAATGCTCAGATATTAATTTTCTTAAAATAGCAGAAAAGGTTGGCATTTATAACAACTTGAAGAACTTACTCCAGATTTATAGGGTAGCCAAATTGTTTCTGGGAGAATATATGTACTCTTAGTCATAGTATTAGCTATAGCCAGCCCTTTACAGCCATAGACCTTTCTGAATGATTCTGCCTCAACCACAGAAAATCCTATGATTCCTGCCCCTTTCCTGTTGCTATAGCTGATTGGATTAGAATGTAAACCCAACCTGCCTTTAGTGTGCCCATAGGTTGGTCATCAACTTATAACACAACCTGGCTTGAAAAGATGAGCTGAGGCTGGGTGTGGTGGCCCAGGCCTATAATCTCAGCACTTTGAGAGGCCAAGTTTGGGGATCACTTGAGGCTGGGAGTTTGAGACCAGCCTGGCCAACATGGCAAAACTCTGTCTCTACTGAAAACACAAAAATTAGCCAGGTCCTCATGGTGGATATCTGTAATCCCAGCTACTCATGAGGCTGAGGCATAAGAATTGCTTGAACCCACAAGGCAGAGGTTGCAGTGAGCTGAGATGGTACCACTGCACTCTAGCCTGGGTGACAGAATGGGACTCCATCTCAAAACAAACAAACAAAAAAAAGTTGAGCTGGACCAAACAATCAAAATAACCTTGGTTACATAATCAGAACAACTCTACATGTGTAGTTCGTCTAATTTTCCTATTGAGGTCATTTTCCTTTCGGGGTCTAGGTTACAACTCCATGTGAAAAACTTCCAATTTAATAAAGACAAACACTTTAATATAAAAGAATACCCTCCAACATATTTAGTTAGGGTATATCCTGAATATTATAAGCTTGGGTGTTGAGAGAGCTCCAGATTCTGGAACTTCTACCCATTTCTGGGAATCTTCAATAATCTGTAATTAATTCTTCGAACCATCATACATATGTAATTATGTCTACATGCTGAACACTTCAGTTCATGCAAACGAATCATTTGTGGTTGGGACAGGCAGTGATAGGTTTAGCCTTCTGCATTTTAATGGATGGGAAGTATCAACATCCATTAAACCTGAGGCTCTGAGGGAGTTGGAGTGGAACTGCTTCTTGGTTTGGTGCAGATTGGTGCAATTTACTTAAAATAATCAGACCATTTAGAATCCTGTAATGCTCAATTATTTCAAATAATTGCATTTGTTATTCTTTATCAGTTAAATTTATTTTTCATGCAGATGTGACTCTGAAATTATAATATAAGGCAGTGGAAAAACTTGATTCACAAAGGAATTAGAAACGAAGAGACAAATTTTTTGGCTAGGCACAGTGGCTCATGTTTGTAATCTCAGCACTTTAGAAGGTCGAGATGAGAGGATCACTTGAAGCTGGGAGTTTGAGACCAGCTTGGGTAACACACTGAGATCTTGTCTCTACAAAAATAAACAACAACAACAAAATTAAATAGAAAAGACAAAATTTTAGTTATTTGTAGATGATACAGTTGTCTACCAAGTACATCCAAGAGGCTAATCTGAAAAAGAAATTGTGGCCCAATAAGAGTTAAGTTAGTCATCAATGGAAAGATAATTATATGATTTTTTCATAGAATACAATAAACATGTTCCTGAAAATCATCCTGTTTTGAGAAGTTGCATATTTAATATTAAATAATAGGGATTATGAGAAAAACAAGATTGAGGCAGACACAAAATCTATGCAATCTGTAACCAGAGTAGTAATAAAAACAATAATAATCATAGTAAAATATTAACAGTAACAATCATAGTAAAATATTCACACATTTAATAACGCTATAGTAATTACAGAACTTTACTATAAAAAATGAAAGAAGCTTGGTAGAAGTGGGAAAAGGAACAGTTGAGGTTGTGGAGCATAGAAGCAAAGCTAAACTTTGCAAAAAACAGGCCAAACTCTGCATTCATTCTTTCTTTCTTTCTTGTTCTTTCTGCTTTGATTGGTATTTATTTATTTATCTATTTTTATTTGTACACGTTTATGGGATACATGTGCAATTGTGTTACATGCATAGATTGCATAGTGACCAAGTCTGGGATTTTAGGGTATCCATCACCCAAATAATGTACATTGTATCTACTAGAGAATTTCTCATCACCCTCCCTTCTGAAGCTGATGAGAAATCTGACTCTTCTGAGTCTCTATTATCTATTATTCTGCTCTCTATGTCCACGAGAAAACACTTTTTAAGCACTAACTTACGAATGAAAACAATATGCAAAGATATTCTTAAGACAAGTGGTAGCAAAATCAGTCCAAAAGGAAGAAGTGATGGAGGGGGCGTGGCACACAGGGCTGTACTCCTCTGTGGCTTGCTGCTTTAGCTGGTACAAAGCAGTAGCATTTGTTTTGCTGGGAAAAATAGCATTTGAAAACATGACCTCTGCATTAGATCAACACTATCCCCTATTTACCAATTGCCAGAGAGTCTTTTCATCTTTACAGATGCATACTTGGTTAGCAAACTAGACTGTTCATTTACAAATAAATTTTTAAAAATGTATATGCCATTCATAGCCCGTTATAATAATAGTGGAAAAGATCTTGTTTACAGTGACAACATCATTGGAAAATACCTAGAAACATGTGTAATAAGAAGTATCTGGGGTCTCTATGAAGATTACCCTAAAACTTAATAAGAAATTTTTGAAAAAGATGACAAGATATGGAAACATGCACTGTGTTCCTGGTTGGTAAGATGCAGTATTGTTCAGATGTCAATTCTTGTTATATGAATTTATACGTTTTATGTGATTCCAGGCAATCTCTCATTGGAGTGGTGTTGGCTATGTTCTGTTTGTCCTTCATGCCCCTAAGATCTAATCTCCACCCCCTCCACCTTTCTGACCTTAGGCAACATGTCGGTAGATTCCCATTGAGGCTTCCAGTGGGTTCAGTCAATGAAGAAGCTTTGAGGCGATCTGAGGGGAGCGGGGACAGAGGAGAATGACCTCAGAGGATGTCTTCCATGGCACCCTCCCTGTAGTGGGACCTTGAGCTGTGGTTTTTGACCTAAAGCCCAGCTCCAAGCAAGAGGGCCCTGTCCACAGCATCTTCAAGGACTCTCTTCTAGTTTCTAGAAACTGCCCCTCTTCCATTTGGCTAGGGATGATAACAGTGAAACTGTTACTAGCCCTGGGCCACTGCCCACACTGTTGTATATAGTCCCAGTTCAGTTCTTTGGCATTTCCAGATAATCACACAGTTCACTCAACATTTTAATAAATCCATAGGAACCACCAGCAGTTGGCAAATATTCACTTATATCATTGTGCCATTCCAGGTTCTTCCTTCTTAACATAAATCTGTTGCTATTTGCATTCAGGAAGTTATTACATCCATGGATTGCTTCAAACGCTACAATCATATTTGGCAAAAGGGGAAAGAAGAAGCCATTAAGACATTTATTACACAGAGCCCCCTGCTCTCTGAATTTGAGTCCCAGATCCTCTATTTCCAAAACCTAGAGCAGGAAATTAATGCTGAGCCTGAATGTATCTGTGTGGGTCCCATTGCTCTGTACACAGGTTGGTTCATTTTCTTTCATATAGTTATATCAATTAGCCAGCATTGTTCTGTCCCTTTACCTAGGTTAGTATCCCAGAGAGTTCTACCTGTCTTAAAGACTGACTTTATGGGTCTCAAGCTTTAAGAACAATTTGTAGATTTTTAAAAAATTTCCTTCTGCATAATTATTGATTCTGGACTATTTTGAACACTTTGCTGCTAAACCTTGAAAAAAAAGGCTAAGTCAGAGAAAGATGTGTGTTATGCTTTGAATTAGAATTTACCCTTTATTTAATAAGCAACAATAACAAACATTTGAGGATTATCCTAGAGGGTTCTGATATGTGCTTTTAAAAAAAAAAGCAATTTGACATGTGTGTTGAATTGTTGTAAAAGCAAACTTTATAAAATGAATGAATATATAATGACTAGGAAAAATTATGATTTTTTTCTAGCTCAATTTTTTTTATGGGCTAGAGGGCTATACACTGTAATGTATTTACTACTGGAGAACAGCGACATTTTGACTTTTCGTACCGGTTCGAGTTTTTAAAACTGAACTGTAGATATTTGGGTTTTTACAGCTGATTTGAAGTTCGCCCTGACTGCTGAGACAAAGGCCTGGATGGTTGTCATTGGACGCCACTGTAACAAAAAATACCGGAGTGAGATGGAAAACATTTTTATGCTTATTGAAGAATTCAATAAGAAACTAAATCGTCCAATTAAGGACCTAGACGATATTCGGATTGCAATGGCAGCACTGAAAGAAATAAGGC
The DNA here is from genome assembly GCF_000951035.1 of Colobus angolensis palliatus. NCBI lineage: Eukaryota > Metazoa > Chordata > Mammalia > Primates > Cercopithecidae > Colobus > Colobus angolensis. The sequence goes on from NW_012116566.1 coordinate 1,347,176, forward strand.
AGCAGCAAATCTCCATTGACTTTCAAGTAGGACCTATTGAGGTAACTAATGATCATTTGTTCATTATGGAAATATTTCTACATGTTCGATGCTATTAGCTGAAATATTGACTGGGTCTGGAGTGAAGTTACTAAGTGGTTGCTAAACTGAGACAATACTTTCAATATTGTTGATGATACCAAACCCCTATAGCTTGCCTTCCATGGACCAGTTCTCGCCTTCACATGTCACCTAAGGTCCTTCAAAGCAGAGCCTGAGATAAAGATTTCTGTGCAAGTGATTTATTGATGAGTGTTCACTAAAGAAGGGGAGCGAGGGAATCAGGAAAGGAAGCCGATCAGCTATGGACTAACTTCAGAATGATCCCATGGGCGCTCTACAACATCTATTGAGTTGGGCCCTCCTTCATGCAAAGGAGACTACCCTTTCTACTCCTAAGTCAGTGGGAAATTGGCTATAACCTCCCCATGAGAAGGCTTCCATTCAGCTGAGGAAAATCTTCCAGGGAAGTGGACAGCTGCAGTCCTGATAGCCAGCATTCTCAGTAGTCGGGGATGGGAATACCAGCTGGTAATCAGGACCTGGATAGGGCACTAACAATGTCCATGTAAGCATTAACTCATTTCAGCCTTACTATTGCTCCTACTCACATAAGGACACTGAGGGTCAAAGAAGTTACATAATTTGATCAGTGTTGCACATCACTTTTATTTGTATACCGTATCATACTATCTTTTCCAGATGAAAATGTCTTTTTTTTGCAATGAAGTCTGCTTTTATTGACTTATTAATTATAACATTATCAACATACATAGTGTAATTTAAGCAGTGGCAAAAAAGACAGTTAATTGCTTTACAAGCAGACATCCTTAAATAGATTCACTTGAGTAAACATCATCTCTTTCTAAGGAGTCTCCTTAGAAATCTCATGTTAAGCCACCAGCAAAATCACTCTTAGCACTTAGCAGCAGCCCTTTTCTTAAAAAAAAAAACTATTTTTTCCCTAATTAAAAAATAGCATTGCAGAAAAATCAGAAAACACAAAAGTATAAAATAAAATTTCAAAATTACCATAATCTTATCAATCAAGTACATACCAAGGTGTTGGTATATTTCTTTCCATCTTCTTTTCATGTCTGTGTATGAGTGTGCAATTTTGAAGTCCATTTTTTATTCATCTTGTAATACTTATATTATTAGAGATGACATGAGTGTGAACTATTAATATCATTAATAACTTTTCATAATCAGAATTGATGGTGCATGTTTTTAAATCATATTTGCCACTTGTGATTGTTGGCAAATACCCAAGAGTGGAGACATTAAGGAAAAGAACTTCTCAGCCATGGTGGCTCTGTGGAGTTGGGGAGTGGTGTTAACCTCCAGATGAAAATGTCTTATCAGAAATGGGTCACTATATTTGTTATTTTTAAATGAGACTAGTAAATTGTAGAATTAAAAAAACTCCAGTTGTAAGAGCATCATCTTTTCATCGCACCGTAATTGGAATGTCTGTACTTATACTCTGATGGTCCAGGTCAGACTCTAGTCTCCCATTTTCTGCATCCCTGTTTGAATTTTGAAAAATTTCACATTACCCTGAAAATTGTACACACTACTACACGTTTTCACTTCTGCTGTGCTGGGCCAGGGGGATCACATGGTCCATCCTGCTCTCCTTGGATTGAAACATCAAGGCATAGAGACCTTTCTTTGTGCAGGATCAGGCGAGACCCTTGAGTATGAAGAGGAGGTACAATAACTGACAATCCTGTTTTCTCCCACCTGGGAATTAAGAATAAAAGTAGAATCAAGTAGACAAGATCAAAACATCACCTTTATACCTGATGGAAGTTATTTGGAAGACATAATTTAGTGTATTACTCCAGTTATTCCCCTCCCTTCCATACCCCCAAACACACACACGTTATAAGATAGTGAATACTAAATTCCATGATTATTATACATCCTCATCCATCAGAGACAGTGTTGGAAAGCTGTAGGTCTTTGTATTGCCCTGATCCAGTTTATGGAACTGAGGTGCAGACCACAGGCATGCCTCCACAGAGAGGGTGGGAAGAGAGAGAAAGGCGCTGGGCTATGCTTGCTCAAATCAACAATTCTTTTTGCCTCAAATTAACAATCAGGCACTCATTCCACCTCTATGGGGTGGAGTAATGTTGGGAGAAGAGACTAGGGCTATTTAGAGAAAATTCTTTCTTCTGAAAACCAACCTTAGCCTCATTTTAATCTTTTAGCGAAGAAAGCCATCCAGGATTTTCCATGCTGAAGGCTCTGATTCAAGAACCCTCCCGTGTGTCTTACTATTGGAACCTCTTATCAATCATGTGAAATAAGACAGAGTTAAAACCCTGATTTATTTTGTTATTCCAATATTAGAAGTTAAATTATTTTGCCTTTCATTTACTTGATGTAATTTTGTAGTCATCCAATACAATTTGGGGACCTAAGTCAAAATATCTTTTATGTATCTAATGGTTTATCGTTTTCAAAAAGCATTTAAAATGATATTTTTCAATACTCTCAAAGATCCTCTGAAGCAGCCAGAAGATTTTCCCATTTTATAGATGAGGAAACTAAAGCTGAACAGCTCAGCTGCTCAGTTAACCTCTTGCAGTTTAAGGTAGAATAACCAGAACTCTCAGGGTGGTTTCACTATTATTCTGGTATTTTCCATTCTTATCATTTAATAAATGACTGTGTGTACATTTATGCATCTGAGTGGCCAAAATTAAGTTTTTCTTCTTTTTTTTGTTTAAGGAATCCTATGCCCTGCTTAACAGATACAGACTTCTAATAGCAAGGGAAGAGATGGACAAAGTTGATACACTGCACTATGCTTGGGAGAAGCTGCTGACACGTGCTGGCGAAGTCCAGAATGAATTAGTGTCACTGCAGCCCAGTTTCAAGAAAGAGCTTATTAGTGCTGTGGAGGTATTCCTTCAAGATTGTCACCAGTTTTATCTGGACTATGATTTGGTATGTCTCTGGCTTTCTCTGCGTGCATTTTTGGGGATGAGTAAATAGAGCATGCGAAATGTAGTTGTCTAAAAATTATGGGTAAAACTCTATGAAACTTCCTAGGAATTCCAAGGGAATGGGAATTTTATTTGCATGAGAGAAAAACATTTTCTTTTCACAATCCTTTCCCCTTAGAGTTTGTATTAGTCTGTTTTCACACTGCTGTAAAGAACTGCTTGAGACTGGGTAATTTATAAAGGAGAGGTTTAATTGACTCACAGTTTTGCATGGCTGAGGAGGCTTCAGGAAACTTACAATCATGGCAGAAGGTGAGGGGGAAGCAAGGCACATTCTTCACAAGACAACAGGGAGGAGAATGCCGAGTGAAGGGGGAAGAGCCCCTTATAAAACCTTCGGACCTCATGAGAACCCACTCACTATCAAGAGAACAGCCTGGGAAAAACCGCTCCCATGATTCAGTTACCTCCACCTAGTCTCTCCCTTGAGACGTGGGGATTATGGAGATTATGGGGATTACAATTCAAGATGAGATTTGGGTGGGGACACAAAGCCTAACCAAATCAGAGTTCATACATAATAATTTCAACAGAAAATGATAAATTTAAAAGTACGAACACTGTATAATTTGGTCTGGTACTGAAGTTGTTTGGTAGCATTCTAAATTTGTGTAGAAAAGTACTATTCAGATGTAGTTATAATTGTGTTCCTTTCCACAGTGTTCCTTGGTTCCACAAAGAATATAGAGCCCAGCAAGTGCTGGGCCCTGTCCTTGGTGCTGACTACACAGTAGTGGATAAGACTGATGGAGCCCCGCCCCCATGGAGTCCATATTTTCATTATCCAAATGGGTTTAAGTACTGAATCTTCTAATGTAAATATGTTGTGTAATGAGACCCAATTATAATGTGCTACGGAAGGGAAATATATAGAGTTTAGGGTAAAATTTGTACCTATTAACTAGTAGCACAGTAAACCACAATATTAAGAAAGTTAGAAGATTGGACCCATGTACCAACTCCATGGATGAAGAAGCACAGAAATCCACATATTTAAGGTTTTCTAATGTAGGAAACTCTGATTGGAATGTTAAGATTATGGGCCACTTTACAAGTGCGTATTAGAATGATAAAAATCTATGAGTTGTATGACAGCATTTAGCTCAAAAGCAGACTTTCTATGTGCTTCTTTATAGAATAGGCATTGACTCCTTTTTGCCTATGTTACCCAAGAAATGAATAATACATATTTTTAATCTTAAAAGTTTCTTGACTAAGGTAAGTTCTGGCATTAATTTGCCTTTTTTAGACTGGAAAAATATTTCCAAATGAATCACTTTCTAAGGCTCTTTTTTTTTCTCTAACAAATAAAAACTAAGTTTCCTATCATGGATGAAATCTAACTTTAATATTTAAATACTTTGAGTTCATGAAATTTATATGCAAACACTTCATTCTATTTTTTTTTAACTTTTTGTTCAGAATGGTCCAATGGCTAGTGGCTTGAAGCCCCAGGAAGCCAGTGACAGGCTTGTTATGTTTCAGGTAATCTTTTTAGTTTCTATGACTTTCTAAACAATGAAACCTTGTTGTGTTTTAAACACACTTATATTTTCTTCTTTGTAAGATAGCGCTATTGTGGAATACGGTATGTACTTGCATTAAAAATATGATTTTATAGGTTTATAATTAGAAGTGGTTTCTATGAATTAATTATGCCAACTTAGTATTCCTATTTACATGTGCCCAGATATCATACATCTCTGGCTTGCTTGTTTGCCAGTCTAATATTTTCATTTGCATGTTTGTTCATGTATAAATCATTTTGATGAATTTTCACTTGTGTTTTTATTAGAACCAATTTGATAATATCTATCGGAAATACATCACATATACTGGAGGAGAGGAGCTTTTTGGCCTGCCAGTTACACAGTATCCTCAGCTTCTTGAAATAAAGAAGCAACTAAATCTTCTACAGAAAATATACACTCTGTACAACAGTGTCATAGAAACTGTAAATAGCTATTATGATATTCTTTGGTCAGAGGTGAATATTGAAAAAATCAACAATGAACTATTGGAATTCCAGAACAGGTAAGAAATTAAGTGTGTAGCATGCCCAGCAATTGAACTTCAAATGCTTTCTTCTTTGATAGGCAGCCAAGTTCTCTTTTCACCCCAGCTATTTCAAAAGCACATCTTGCTGCGTTGTTGTTGTCCATTGACATCATTCTTGTCAAATGTTATTTATTAATTACTCCTGTGCATAGACAATGAGATAAGCACATTCTGTCTATCAGGATGAATTATGTTAGGGGCTTTTCTGAAGCTTGGTGGGGGCTGATTTTTATTTATATTGCACTTAGGAAACATTTGAAGTTAATGTTAGATTATCATCTGGAACAAAAGCAGAGGCCCATGATTTTTCTGTATTGTTGTAGCTGTTGAAGCCAAAGAAAATGGAGACCTAGCTGGGCGTGGTGGCTCATGCCTGTAATCCCAGCACTTTTGGAGGCCAAGATGGGCAGATCATGAGGTCAGGAGATTGAGACCATCCTGGCCAACGTGGTGAAACCCCATCTCTATTAAAAATACAAAAATTAGCTGGGCATGGTGGCATGTACCTGTAATCCCAGCTACTCGGGAGCCTGAGGCAGGAGAATCACTTGAACCTGGGAGGTGGAGGTTGCAGTGAGCCAAGATCGCACCACTGCACTCCACCCTGGAGATAGCGCTAGACTCCGTCTCAGAAAAAAAAAAGAAAAAAAAAAGGAGAGCTATTTGTTGTATATTTCACTTGACAGCCTGATCCACTATGCTATGCTTTGTGCTTAGTAAGTTCTCAGTATATGTTTGTAGAATTGAATTAGCTTGAACAGCACCTCTACCCTCTAAAATAATGCCTCTCACTAGGTAATAGTTGTGAAGGATTGGAAAAAATCTTTTCTAAAGGGGAGGACAATTTTCTGTAATATAAAAGTCATCTTTACATTATATTAGCAGATAGCCTGCAAGTCATGGGTTTTAAAAATAGGATAGGTATTCAAAGAGACTGCTTTTGATAGAAATACTAGCAGACCGGCTTGGTCCAGTGCTGTCTACGATCATATTTCAATGGCCTTTCATGTTGGTTTCCTGTCACAGGTGTCGGAAGCTGCCCCGGGCCTTGAAGCACTGGCAGGCTTTTTTGGACCTGAAGAAGATCATTGATGATTTCAGCGAGTGTTGCCCGCTGCTGGAATACATGGCCAGTAAAGCCATGATGGAGCGGCACTGGGAAAGGATAACCACCCTCACCGGACACAGTCTGGATGTGAGGAGTGAAAATTTTAAGTTAAGAAATATCATGGAGGCACCTCTTCTGAAATACAAAGAGGAAATAGAGGTACAGTTGACAGAGAGCATGATGTGGTGGAAGACTGCAAGGTCTCATGGGATTGATGTGATAACATTTCTATGTTATGGAATATTGGATCAGTAAACTACACTCAGACAATTGAAACTCTTCTCCTGGCATTCAGCCACTAGTTCCTTCAACAAATGTTTATTGTGCCTAAGATGGGACAGGTTTGGTATCAGGATATAACAATGCAGTCCTGCATTCGCAGATTATTAAATAATTATACAAATAAGGGCATAGTTATAAGCTGTGGCAAATACCATTGAATAAAATGTATGCTGTTCTATGAAAGCCTATGATAGATGAGTTTGGCTCATCTGGGGGTGATAAAGCTAGGGAGGGCTGGGATGCATGTATAGGACTGGCTGGGTGAAGGGAGTATGGTTGTGTGATTGGGGTGAGGGGCTTGGAAAGGGCAAAGAAGGCCATTCCAGCCAGATCGTGCATTATGCATGGAGCATCTGAAGTGTGTTTGAGGAACCAGAAGAAGGCTCATGTGGCGGGGGTGCAGAGGCAGGGCAGAGAGGAGATAGCAGAGGCCAGGGAGGTGGGGTGGGCCTACCTGATGTTATTGAGCAATGGGCACCATCTGGGAGATGTGTTTTCAGCAGGGGCTGACATGATTAGGTTGGCCGTTTGTAAGCATCACTCTGGTAGTGATCTTTGGAGAAAGAATTGAAGGAGGACGAGGGAAGAATGATGGAAAAACCAACTGAGAGTTTCTAAGAGTAGCTCAGGCAAGACATAATGGCTGTTAGATGAGAGGGGAAGTAGTAAAGCTGGAAAGAAGAGAAAGGATCAACGGATATTTGAGGAGAATTTGGTGATGAAGGGAATATGGTAGGAGAAGGAAGGGGAGGGCTAAAGATGAACTCTAGATTTTTTTGCTGAGAGAACTAAGTGGATGAAGGTGCTGACCATGGAGATGGGGAACATGGGAAGGGGGTCAGATTGGGTGACAAGGTGCAAAGATCATGGGCTTGATGAGGGACATGAGTCTGATATTTCACAGATTGTGTTTGGGGTTTCCTTGAAACATCTCAGCAGGGAAGTTCAGTAGGCAAATGGATGTGGGTCTTGCCTGGAGATATGAAAGTGATTGAATTCATAGGTGTAAATGAGCTCACACAGAGGGGAACATAGTGTGGGAAGAAATGAGGGTAAAGAAAGGGCTTGACTAATGGTCTAGGAGAAGGGTGAGGCTGCAGTGGAGACTGGGAAAGTGACCAGAGCCGTGGGAGAAATCAGGTTTCTGCTACCTGTGTTCATTCACACGCTGCATTCATTTGGCTTTAGAGGTAAATCAGAAATACATTGAATTTTGAGTCAGTGATTAAAGTTCCAAAATTTAAAAGTGATTTCCATATATTTTCTGTCATCTTTCTTCCTGGACAAGTTTGCCAGGAAATTTTATAAATTAAAGTTCTGTTTTTCAGTCCTATCTTTATCTCCATCTCTCCTCATGCATCAGTATCTGCATATACACATTCTATTTATTATATTGCATTTTAGGTCTGGAAATACAAAAGTTTACAGATATATATATGAAGCAAATAGTGAAGATAGGGTCTTTCACCTGGACTGTTAAGGAAGGACATGTGACTTTCATGCAATAACATGAGAGCTTGCCATTTTGATAGGACATCTGTATCAGTGCGGTGAAAGAGAGAGACATTGAGCAAAAGCTGAAGCAAGTGATTAATGAATGGGACAATAAAACGTTCACCTTCAGCAGCTTTAAAACCCGTGGAGAGCTCCTCTTGCGAGGAGACAGTACCTCGGAAATCATCGCCAACATGGAGGACAGCTTGATGTTGCTGGGTTCCCTACTGAGCAACAGGTGGGAAACACATCGATCTTTTCTTAGATTTGAGAGCCATAATAGCAAACATTTCAAATTAATGAAAAATCCATTACCATAAGAGCCTTCATACAGTCTACTCAATGTTGAAAATACTTGTTTTAATTAAATCAATTAATTAATTTTTATATCCAAAACATGTTTTTATTCAGGCACCCACTTATATATAAATAATCAAGAGATTGTATTGCAGTTATTCTTGGTTTCATTTTGGCCTCAGTCACTTGTTCCAGCATGTGTAACTCTGGTTTTATTTCATTATCCCCTATTTGCGAGATATGTCTGAGACCATCCACTGGACAAAATAATGCAATGTTTTCATTAGCCACTCGGATCTTGGGAACATTTCAGCTTTGCTACTGACAAGTCTGACTGCACAGCTCACAGCTCTACAGGCTGTAGAATCCAGAAGGAACATGATTTTGAATTCCAGAATAATCATTTTACTCGAAAAACCTTTTTTGCCAATATCTGTGGACTAGAAACTCTTAGTTGTTTACATACTTTATTTTTTATATTTGTACAAATTTATGGGGTACATGTGAATTTTTTTTTTTTGAGACAGAGTCTTGCTCTGTCACCCAGGCTAGAGTGCAATGCCGCGATCTCAGCTTACTGCAACCTCAGCCTCCCGGGTTCAAGTGATTCTGCCTCAGCTTCTCGAGTACTGGGATTATAGGCAACAGCCACCATGCCTGGCTAATTTTTGCATTTTTAGTAGAGACAGGGTTTCACCATGTTGGCCAGGCTGGTCTCAAACTCCTGGTCTCAGGTGATCTGCCTGCCTTGGCCTCCCAAAGTGCTGGGGTTACAGGCATGAGCCACCACATCCATCCACATGTGAACTTTTGTTACAGATGTATAATGCGTAGTGGCCACCCCTCACATTTTGGACATACAAACCATACAGTCATGAATTTACATTTCCTTGTTTCATTGCTTCCATTTGCTCTTTCTGAAATAATGTTTCTATTCCCCAGAATCTTCTCAAATATACGGTAATTGTGCAGAATGTGGATACCATTGAGATATGAATTTGTTGTTCTGTTCTCGCTTTAAAATATCACCCAAGAGACCATCCTGGCTAACACGGTGAAACCCCATCTCTACTAAAAAATACAAAAAACCAGCTGGGCGAGGTGGCGGGCGCCTGTAGTCGAATCTTCTCAAATATACGGTAATTGTGCAGAAT